>NC_044976.1:119612302-119932527 GCF_008728515.1 Papio anubis | reverse complement strand
CTGTCTCAAATCTACTTGGAAATATTCAAATGGTCTTTGACTTGGGCATTCCAACTTTGCTTATTTCACAGTGTTTCATGCATTGTAATCCAATATAAGAAAAGATGATCCAGACATTTGTTAAACATCTCAAATAAGATGGATCCCAGGTATTTGTGTCAAATTTGGATTATTTTAATTTTTGTCTTTGCAGAATATAAAATACTAACATGAAGTAAGCACTAAGGTCTGGAGATGGCTGTGCAAGAGATGACAAAGTCCAACACCACGTTTGACAGTGTCCAATAATCTCTTCTGGGGCAGCATATTTTTCTACAATACTGAATTTGGAAAAAACAAAAAAAAAAACATAAACTACAAGATTCATGAAACTGGACAACTGTCTTTATAACATTACCAGCGATAAAATCAGTAAGGAAGGCTGGTTTGCAGTCATCTGAGCAGTCTCTTTACTTTCATAAATATGGTTTATCTCTGATATTAAACTGCTTCCAATTTCAAGCGAATGCTACATCCCAAGGATAAGGATGTGAAGAGAACCGGTTTCTTTTGTAATCCTAAACGTTCTAGTCTGCGAATTAAAAGCCATTATTTGAAGAAGGGTTCCCAGCCTCCATCTGGCGGCCGAAAGGTTGCTACTCAACAGAGGCTAACGACCAGCTTTTTTGGGAGAGAGCAGATGCGGGGGCGGAGGGAAAAAGCAGAGGCAGACGTCACTTCTTTTTGCTGGCTCCGCAGCGGGTTGGTCTGCTGAGTGGCAGAAAGGCAGGGACTGGGAAAGGCACTGTCGGTGACATCACAGATAGGGCGACTTCTATGTAGATGAGGCAGCGCAGGGGCTGCTGCTTCCCACGAAGGAGTTCCCGTGCTGTGGGAGCGGGTTCAGGACCGCTGGTCGGACCTGAGAGTCCCAGCTGTGTACCAGGGCTAGAAGGGCTCGGGAGTGCGCGGGGCAAGTGACCTTGTGTGTAAAGGGTGAGACGTATGAGGCTGTGGCGGGGCAGAGGTGCAGGAGCTCATACTTACCTGGCAGGGGAGATACCATGATCACGAAGGTGGTTTTCCCAGGGCGAGGCTTATCCATTGCACTCCGGATGTGCTGACCCCTGCGATTTCCCCAAATGTGGGAAACTCGACTGCATAATTTGTGGTAGTGGGGGACTGCGTTCGCGCTTTCCCCTGAGTTTATTAGTGAAAAGAATAGGTTGTGTACTGAAGTTTGTGTTTTGTGTGGCGTGTAAGTGTAAATGTTATTCTTATTGTGGAAGGCTGGAGAATGGTAAGTAACATATCGATTCTCTGTCAGAGGAGAAATAAGAACTTTCAGCCCTTGCGACATAAGGTAACTACCGAGAAGGCTACACAGCTCTTCCCTTTCTATGCGGGGCTGCCTTCTGCAGAGATTGGTCCAAGGTCTCCAGTGTCTTGGGTTCTTACGATCTGTAAAAATCTTCGTGTTGTTCCCTAGCCCCCAGTCACCTTTTATACAGCTTCTGCTTAACTGCAGCCCCCACAGTAGTTTGTAGGATTTCTGTGCTAGGGGGGAATGCGTTCTCACTTCATAGAGCCAGGTACAAACTACTCAGACGGGCGCTGTTCTTTGGGAAGAAAACAGGGCCTTTGGGACTCTTAGTGTCACCGCTGGATTGTATACATAACACGCTTACTTTGTGTAGGGGAACGGCTCTCCCAGCGCCCAGGTCCCTAGTGCATATTCATTGAGGCCCGCAGGTCAGAACCGCAGTCTCACTTGTCTTGGCGGAAATGCGCTGCGATCCTCCCTGAAATATAAGGCGGGAAGTTTTACGAGGAGCCGGGTCCAGTTTACATATCTAGTCTTTCTTCAGACTTTATTCAAGTGACAGCTTCTTGTTTGATGTCTCGCTTCCACATCCTACATCCATTGCCAGGCAGCTTTCTAGATAGCACTCCCACCCATCCTTCCCGCCCCCAAGCAGCCCTTTCCCATTTCTGGCGCCAGCGTCCTCCCCCTTCCCTCTTTCTTCACGCCCTCGCTTATCACCTTCATGGACAGAAAATACTTAGCTCTCTCTCAACCTGCGGTTTACACCTGACACGCGTCAGTACCCTGGCAAATTCCTTAAAACCCCTTCTCAAATGGCACTGTAAATTCATCTCTTTTTAACTCCCAGAAGTATCTAATTGGTTTTGTCCTTGTACTACGTGAATACTAGTATCCACTACAGAAGAAAACCCCAGGCCTAGCGATGGCGGTTCTGGGCATTGTGCCAGCCTCTCCCAGGGTATGTTTTCTGACCTCACCTACTTCTGATCAACTGAGGTCGGGAGTTCGAGACCAGACTGACCAACATGGCGAAACTCCGTCTCTACTAAACAAACAAACAAACAAAAAAAAGCCAGGCGTGGTGGTGTGTGTGAACCCGAGAGGCAGAGGTTGCAATGAGCCGAGATCGCGCCATTATATCCCAGCCTGGGCGACAGAGCGAGATTCTGTCTCAAAAAAAAAAAAAAAAAAAATTAGCCCGTCTGAGACATATTATTGGAGACAGTAGAATCCTGCATCCAACAGGCACTTGGTGCAGATCTGAACCCACTGAGCTATTGGCTCATGTTCCCTATGTTCTATTAAGTATCGTGAGCAGAAATTGAGCTCTTTAGCTTTTACCCACTAAGTATGGCTATAGGACAGGTCTCTCTCTCTCTCTCTCATTTTTGAATTTTTTTTTTTTTTTTTTGCCATCAGTGTGGGTTTTTTGTTTTGATGTTATGAAGTGAATTTCTGGGGACAATCTCTGTTGCGTCGTGTTGACAAGGATCCAGTCCCTGTTTGGACAGCTAATGTGGTCTATGAGTCTTTTTTGTTGTCTATTTATTGTCCTGAGAATAATAGTATTTCCTGATATTTGAGATGCAGCAATGATAAGTTGTTCATATCTTGTCTTTCCAATGTTTGGTAACAATTTTATGGGCCCAGTAATTGTCAATATCTGCAAGAGGGCATCTCTATTACAATGTCCTTACTACTACTTGTCCTTACTACTTACTACTACTTACTACTCAATGTCCAGCCCCCCCACCACCAAACTTCATTCCGTAGGAGCTCTTGGCTTTAACGAATTTACTATATCTAAAAGACATCTTAGTCCAGGAAAAAAACTAAATCTGTAGCATATAAGGAGCAGTTTTCTTTGATTGGTATATTCAGGTTTCTAACCAGCTGAAAAATTCAAATACATGTCCTTTAAATATTAAGTTTAAACCACACTACAGAAAGGAGAGAAAAGATTTATATGATCACATATAAGCAATGGAATCAGCAAGATGAGCACTTTTCACAACTATACAAATCAAATGTAATAATCTCCAGAATATTAAGGAAGTTCATCCCTTAATGAAAATGAATGAAAAGAAGTTATTCACCCACTGTTCTATGCCCTGAAAGAATGTCCTGTCGACTCCTAAAAGGGTATCACAAAAATCACTCAGATTTTCATGGCGAAGGCCCTCCAAGGATCTAATGAGGGCACATTTCAGTTTATTTCCTTCACTGATGAACATTGTTAATAGATACCATTGCCTCTGTTTTCACCTTAAGTGATGATACTTAGCGCAGTTCGTTTCTTTATAATGCTCCCTAGTTTGGTGGAAGGAATTCTCCTGCTTTATAAATATAGGATATTTTCTCATGAAACAAACTGTCATATTCTTTCAGTGAAGTGAATAGACAAATTAGGTCTCTAAAATTTTAAAGGAGTCACTGCCCCAATTATCTTAGGAACAATGATAATCACTTATATAAAATTAAAATAAGAAAATTAAGCCAGGTATGGTGACTCATATCTGCAATCCCAGCACTTTAGAAGGCTGAGGAGGGAGGATCAGTTGAGGTTAGGAGTTGGAGACCAGCCTGGGCAACATAGTGAAACCCCTGTCTCTACAAATTTTTAAGTATTAGCTAATTTTTAAAAGTTGGCCAGGCATGATAATGCATGACTGTAATCTCAGCTACTAGGGAGACTGAGGCAGGCTGCAGTGAACTATGATTGCACCACTGCCCTGCAGCCTGGGTGACAGAGTAAGACTCTCAACTCAAAAAAAAAGAAAAAAGAAAAAGAAAAAGAAAGAAAATTAAGAATTTGTTGAAAGCTGTTTTACTACAATGCTAGGCTGCATGTCTTGTGCCTGTACTCCCAGAAACTCAACAGGCTGAGGTGGAAGGATTGCTTTAGGCCAGAAGTTGGAGACCAGCCTGGGCAACAGGGCAAGACCTCATCTCTAAAAAAATACAAGGCAAGCTGAGCCAGGAGGATTGCCTGAGCACAGAAGTTCCAAGTTGGTCTCCTATGATTGCCCTTCTGCATTCTAGCATGGATAACAGAGGAAGACACTGTGCCTTATTTTTTATTTTATTTTGTTTTTTTCTACTTATGCTTATTTATTTATTTACTTTTGAGACAGAGTCTTGCTCTGTGGCCCAGGCTGGAGTGCAGTGGTGTGAGCTCAGATCACTGCAAGCTCCGCCTCCCAGGTTGAAGCTATTTCCCTTCCTCAGCCTCCAGAGTAACTGGGATTACAGGTGCACGCCATCATGCCCAGCTAAATTTTATAGTTTTAGTAGAGACGGGGTTTCACCATGTTTGCCAGGCTGGGCTCAAACTCCTGACCTCAAGTGATGCACCTGTCTCGGCCTCCCAAAGTGCTGGGATTACAGGTGTGAGCCACCTCGCCCAGCCTACTTATACTTGAAATATGAGGTTTCATTAGGGAAAAATTTTCTTGTTGAATTTTTAACATGAAAAAATAATAGATTTAGCTGCAGATTAAATTAATGGTCTTGATAAGTTTGGTACAATAAAATAAATGAAATGAAGTTGATAGCAGAGAAGAATCTTTGATGCTTTTGAACAATTTAAATAATGTAAATATTTAATATATAAAGACATGAAAAAGTTCATTACGTTATTTTTTTAAATTTTATTTTATTTTATTTTTTGAGATGGAGTCTTACTCTGTCGCCTAGGCTGAAGTGCTGTGGTGCAATCTCAGCTCACTGCAACCTCCGCCTCCTAGGTTCAAGCTATTCCCCTGCCTCACCCTCCTGAGTAGCTGGGACAACAGGCGCACACCACCACACCCGGCTAATTTTTGTATTTTAGTAGAGAGGGAGGTTTCACCTTGTTGGCCAGGATGGTCTCGATGAGCTGACCTTGTGATCTGCCCGCCTCGGCCTCCCAAAGTGCTGGATTACAGGTGTGAGCCACCACGCCCAGCCGCCTGCTCTAGCTTTTAAAGTGTTCATGCATTATTGATCACTAGATAAATGGGAGATTATATCTTCCCAGAGTCCTAAGCCACTAAGGTTGTGTCTCTGTGGAATAATCAGTTGTCGCATCCGAAAGGCCTAGCTAACTTTTGTATTTTTTGTAGAGAAGGGGTTTCATTATGTTGCCCAGGCTGGTCCCCAAATTCCTGGGCTCAGGCACCTCTGAGGTCTCCCAAAGTGCTAGGATTGCAGGCATGAGCCACTGCACCGTGACTTATATAATGCTTCTAATTTCAGCACATTAGCAAACTTATCTTCTGTGGGAAAGGTACCAAATCATATTCTAATTTATTTCTCAACTCTAATAATGTCCTTTTCTTCATTTACTTGCCGACACAACAAATTTTCTCCCCCCCTGCCTTTTTGTTTTGAGACTATGTGTTACTCTGTTACCCAGGATGGAGTGCAGTGGTGTGATCTTAGCTCACTGCAAACTCACTGCCTGCCCCTGCCACCCTGGCTCTAGTGATCCTCCAGAATAGCTGGAACTACTGGAACTACAGGTGTGCACCATCAAATCCAACTTCTTTTTTTTTTTTTTAGAGAGAGGGTCTTGCAATGTTGCCTAAGTTGGCCCCAGGAGCTCCAACTTCTGGGCTCAGGAGATTCACCTGCCTCAGCCTCCCAAAGTGCTGGGATTCCAGGTGTGAACCACCGCACCTGGCCTAACAAACTTTCTATACATGTGCCCATAATATTCTTTTCTTTCCTTTTTTTTTTTTTTTTTGAGATACAGTCTTGTTCTGTCACCCAGGCTGGAGTGCGGTGGAGTGATCTCAGCTTACAACCCTGCACCACCACACCTGGCTAATTTTTGTATTTTTAGTAGAGAAAACGTTTCATCATGTTGGCCAGGCTGGTCTCAAACTGCTGGCCAGCCTTCCAACATGCTGGTATTACAGTCATGAGCCACCATGCCCGGCCATGTGCCAATGATATTCTAATAAGGGGACAAGTGCCTTCCTGGCTTAAGAAAGGGGGAGGTACAAAAGGAGGACATAGTGGACATTACACACAGATATTCAGCTGCATAGGATGGACAGCTAAACTTCTAAGACGTTTTATTTTACTTTTTGAGATAGGGTCTTGCTCTGTTACCCAGGTGGCAGTGCAGTAACACGATCATAGTAGCCTCAGCCTCCTGGGCTCAAGTGATCCTCCTGCCTCAGTCTCCCAAAGTGCTCGGATTACCAGCCTGAACCACTGTACCTGGCTGAGATATTTTTAAAGTCCTCCAACATCTGTAATTATTTCTTTTTTATTGTATTTTATATATAATCAAATATATACATATTTTTATTATAATTATATGAACATAAATATATATAATTATATATTATGTATAATAAAATGTGTATATATTTGATTATATATATATATATTTTTTTAGAGATGAGGCCTCACTATGTTGCCTAGGCTGGTCTCGAACTCCTGAGCTCAAGTGATACTCCCATATGGCCTCCCAGAGTGCTGGGATTATATCTGTGAGCCACTGTGCCTGGCCCTGTTTCTATTTCAAATTTATTTGTTTTGAGACATGGTCTTACTCTGTCACCCAACCTGGAGTACAGTGGTGTAATCATGGCTCACTGCAGCCTCAACCTCCCCGGGCTCAGGTGATCCTCCCACCTCAGCCTCCTGAGTAGCTGGAACTACTAGCATACACCACCATTCCCGGCTAAATTTTGTAATTTTTGTACAGACAGAGTTTCATCATGTTGCCTAGGCTGCTCTCCAACTCGTGAGCTCAAGTGATATGCCCGCCTCTGCCTCCCAAAGTGCTGGTGTTACAGGCATGAGCCGCTGTGCCCAGCCTGTAATTGTTTCCTGTGTGACCAAGTCACATTGGTCCTGAGAAGACAGGTCACAGTGACCTCTTTGATAGCTTTCTGCCAAGTTGCTTATCCAAAGGGAGCAAAGTCACAATGGTCCCAGTCATTTGTTTCTCCTCCCCTTTCCTCTTTTCTTTATAAATCTTGATTTTAATTTTATTTGATGAAAACCATCTAATGCCAGTTTCCCTTCTATAGTAATGGAGAATGAGCATGCAGATAAGTGTCTCTATATTATTTCTTGACTGATTTTTTTTCAGAGACTATGTCCATAAAAATTAGCCCATCTGAGACCCATCATTGGAGCCAACAGAATCCTCAGGCCCCTGGTGCAGACCTGGATCCTTAGAGCTATTGGCTCTTGTTCCCTCGGTTCTTCTGTGTTCATGAGCAAAACTTGATCTCTTTTGCTTTTATATACTAAGCATAGTAACTGGGCAGGTCCTTCCTCTATCTCCCTCTCTCTCTTTCTCGCTCTCTCATTTTTGCATCATTGTTTTCAGCCATCAGTGGCATCAGTGTGGGTTTCTGGCTTTGATGTTATGAAGTGAATTTCTGGGGACAACTTCTGTTGGTGAATGACATGATCCAGTCCCTGTTTGTGATTACATGACAGCTAATCTAGTCTGTGAGTCTTTTTTTTTTTTTTTTTATCCAAATGTGTTTATTGATGGTTTCCCACTCATCTTGATTCAGAGTGCTGCTTCCTCCTAAAGAACATCCCTCCTGCTGCTTTTTCCTCCCGTAGGCTGGCAGAGGACAGGAGCAGCCAACACACAAAACCATCACAGCATGGCTAAAGACCGCAGGATTTTATAGCATCCTGGGCATTTCACATAACCATGAAGTAGAATTGGGGCTCTGCACCATGCTTCTTGTGTTTCCTCTTCTCCTCTGGGGAGGGATGAAGATGGCAGAGGCATGTGCCCTCGTGGTGGGTAGGTCAGCCACCGCCGGAAAAAGCTGCCTGTGTTGGATTGGTCTATTCATTGTCCTGAGGATAATGGTATTTCTTGATATTTGAGACTGCAGAATCAGAAGTTGCTCATATTCCTATCTTTCCAATGTTTGCTAACAATTTTTGGGGCCCAATAGCTGTCAATACCTGCAAGAGTGGCATCTCTATTATAAAGATGATCTTACTACTCAATGCCCCCCTCCCACCTAACCTCATTCCATACAAGCTCTTGACTTTGACAAATTACTATACTAAAAGAAGTCTTAGTACTGAAAGAAAACTAAGTCTGTGGCATGTAAGGAGCAGTTTTCTTTGATTCGTATACTCAGATTTCTACTAGCTAAAAAACTCTAACCAGCTGAAATACATGTCCTTTAAGGATTAAGTTTAAATCACACTACAGACAGGAGAAAAGAGATTTATATGATCACAAATAAACAATGGAGTCAGCAATATAAGCACTTCTCACAACTATACAAATCAAAATATTTTTTTTTGCTTAAGACAGAGTCATGCTCTATCACCAAGTCTGGAGCTCAGTGGCACGATCTTGGCTCACTGCAGCCTTGGCCTCCCGGGTTCAAGCGATTCTTGTGCATCAGCCTCCTGAGTAGCTGGGATTACAGGGATGCGACACCATGCCTGGCTAATTTTTGTATTTTTAGTAGAGATAGGGTTTTGCCATTTGGCCAGGCTGGCCTCGAACTTCTGAACTCAAGTGATCTACCCACCTTGGCCTCCCAAAGTGCTAGGATTACAGGTGTAAGCCACTGCGCCTGGCCACAAATCAAATTTAATAATCTCCAGAACATCAAGTAAGTTCAGCTCTTAATGAAAATGGATAAAAAGAAATGATTTACTCACTTTTATATGCTCCAGAAAGAGAATGTCATACAAGACTCAAAAGGGTATCACAGAATCACTCAGATTTTCAGAATGAGGGTTTTCCAAGGATCTAATAATGTTCATTTTTTCAGTTTGTTTCCCACACTGATAAGCATTGTTAATAGATACCATTGCATCTGTTTTCACCTTAAATGATGCTACTTAATGCAATTATTTGCTTTCGAATGCCCCCTAGTTTGGTAGAAAGAATTTTTCTGATTTATAAATATATTTTCTTATGAAACCAACTGGAATACTCTTCCAGTGAAGTGAACAGATAAATTAAGTCTCTAAAACTTAAAAGAGATTACTGCCCCAATTATCTAAAGGACAGTAATAATTATGTATATAAAATTCAAATATGAAAATTAAGCAGGGTGTGATAGCTCACACCTGTAATCTTAGCACTTTAGGCAGCTGAGGAGGGAAGAAGGATTGAAGCCGCGAGTTCGATACCAGCCTGGGCAACATGGTGAGACCTCTGTCTCTACAAATTTTTTTAAATGAGCTAATTAACAAAAAACTAGCCAGCACAGTGGCTCACGTCTATAGTCCCAGCTGCTTGGGAGGCTGATACAGGAGGATCGCTTGAGCCCAGGAGACCCAGGCTGCAGTGAACTATCATTGTACCACCGCACTCCAGCCTGGGTGACAGAGTAAGACCTCAACTCAAAATAAAGTAAAGAATAATTTCTTGACTTTTTTTTTTTTTTTTTTTGCAATGCCAGGCTGGTTGACTCACACTTGTAATCCCAGAAAATCAGGAGACTGAGGTGGGAGGATTGCTTTAGGCAAGGAGTTGGAGACCAGCCTGGGCAACAGGGCAAGATGCTATTTCTAAAAAGTTAAAAGGCAGGCCGAGCTGGGAGGACTGCCTGAGTCCAAAAGTTCCAGGTGGGTCAGCTGTGGTTGCACCAGTGCACTCTCGCCTGGATGATAGCAAGACCCTTTTATTATTTTTTTTCCTTTACTACTTATGCTTTAAATGTGATGTTTCATTAGGGAAAACTTTTCTTGTTGAATTTGTAACATGAAAAAATAATAGATTTAGCTGTAGATTAAATTAATGGTCTTGGCTGGGCTTGGTGGCTCACACCTGTAATCCCAGCACTTTGGGAGGCTGAGGCGGGTGGATCATCTGAGGTCAGGAGTTCAAGACCAGCCTGGCCAACATGGTGAAACCCCGTCTCTACTAAAATACAAACATTAGCCAGGCATGGTGTCTGGCGCCTGTAATCCCAGCTACTCGGGAGGCTGAGGCATGAGAATCGCTTGATCCCTGGAGGTGGAGGTAGCAGTGAGTAGAGATCATGCCACTTCACTTTAGCATGGGTGGCACGGTAAGTGAGAGTGTGTCTCCAAAAAAAAAAAGAAAGGAAAGAAAAGAACTTTTTCATGTGAGGAAAATGAGTGCTTTCAAATTAGCATGCCTAGAGCTAGAGAAAGAAACCACATCCTACTTCCCTGCTTTTTAAAATTTTTAAAGTTTTTTAAAAAATAATTTATTTATTGAGATGGAGTCTCACTCCATTGCCCAAGCTGGAGTGCAGTGGCAGGAGTTTGGCCCAATACAACCTCTTCCAGTCGTATTCAAGTGATTGTCCTGCCACAGCCTCCTGAGCTGCTGGGACTAAAGGCGCAAACCACCATGCCTGCCACTTTTTTTTTTTTTTGTATTTTTAGTGGAGACGAGGTTTCATCATGTTGGCCAGGTTGGTCTCAAACTCCTAACCTCAGGTGATCCGCCCACCTCGGCCTCCCAATGTGTTGGAATTACAGGCGTGAGCCACCACCACTGGCCACTTTCTCACTTTTGAGCTATGTATGCATCCACTGAAACTGCTTGCTATTGCCACAGTTAGCTGTGAAGTAACCTAATCATATGCACTGGACACCATCTCTCACTCCCTGTAGCTGAACAATGTATAGCTAATCCCTAATCAATGTTATTTCTGTAAACCACTGGGAGTTCCTGACAAACAACTTTCTACCAGCCAACTCCCTGTCTCCTTTTTTGGTCTTTACAAACCTGCTTGTAACAAAGGCCAAACAGAACCCATATCCAAGATTGCTTGGGTTTGAGCCTTCCGGGCATCTACCCTCACATTGGCTCAAACAAACTCTTTAAATCATATTTTGTGCTTAAGCCCCTTCCTTCTAGGTCGACGTTTTTGGCCCTGGGAGCAGGATTCAGAGCCACTCATCTCTGACCAACTGACTGTCCTCTCCAAGGCCTCCAGGGTGGCTAAATAGTAGTAAGAATTTTATTGGTGAGATCAGTTTGCAGTCCAGGAAGAGACAGTCTCTGGTGTGTGTTTTTGAAGAGGTGCTTTCTCTTCAGAGAGAGAGAGAGAGAGAGAGAGAGAGGGCAGGTTGGTTTTTGTGCCTCACAGGGTGTGTATCACACAATGGAGTTATACATATTCAGCAGGTTTGGGGAAAGACCATTTCTGAGGGGTATTGAGCTCATGTGCAACGGGTAAACATATGTAACATGCACCTCATCTTCACATTGGGAAGGGATTTTAGCATTGAAATAAGGTGGAAATTGGCTTTTGATGTCAAAAGGTGAACTACTGGACACGAAGTCGGTTTGTGTGCAGTCCCTGTAACATGGCTGAAACTGGCTTGGAGCACCCGAGAATGAAAGGCCCACCTCTGTCCCATCGGAGGTCTAGTGATCTGGGTTGTAAATCCAGCGAGGCTGGCTAAGATTTTGACAATTTGCTCAGCTCCTGTTGTTTTCAGGAGCTTAGCAAGAGTGTGGTTTCTGTAGCTATAGTGGGAATCTGCGAAGTTGTCATGCCAGCTGAGCCCTGAACCCTTGACCTGTAGCGAACTTTTGTTTCCTTAACCTTAGAGTCTTATTCTCTAAGGGGGCATGTATTTTCGTCTCTCAGATCACACCACACTCCTCCTGGACTGGGTGCCTGGCCAACTCTGAAGCTCTTGAGTTCTGACTCTGAGAGAAACAGTTGGGCGGTAGTAAAGGGTGAATCCTCCTGAAATCTGGACCTTCCCACTCTTTGGTTGAAGGCTGGGGTTTGCTTGAGTGTCCTTTCCAGCTCTCCCTTTCTAGAACGGACGTTTTCTGTCTTTACCCTGTGGGTAAGAGACTTGAGTTTCAGGGGAAATAACTGCCTTTTCCACCTCTGCGTCAGGACAGAAGGTTTGGGTTCAGTCAGGCAAAGAGCTCTCCAGAGAGCTTCTGCCTTTTCTGCCTCTGTTCCTCGGCAGGAAGGTCTGGGTCAAGGTATTGGCCGGTAGGCACTGGTGGTTTCGTTTCATGTAGCATGTTGTTTTGAACATTGGGACTTAGCTTTTCATTTGTGACTAGTTCCTGTTAGTTCTTAACTGGAAAGTACACAGAGGTGCATTACCCTGCCCTGAAGAAAAGAAGTGATCTGCTTCTGCTGACCCATTCAGGTGCTCCAAGTGACTGTGGATGCTGCAGAGGTGTCGGGGTCATTACTCACCATGTGAAGGCAGCCTCATAGGGCACTCCCCATCAGAAGAACATCTTCATGAACCCCCTTTCCTGCTCTTCTGGGAGGGTATATGTGAGACGGGTCCCCCATAGCACATACACTCTGTGGCCACCTAGTGGTTAGAAACAGTGGGAACCACTGAGACAGCGATACACAACTCCAGTGTTATCTGTAGGAGTGACTTCATAAGCACCGCACTGTGACCCAAATCACATTGCAGGCCTTGGTCATCTGAAAAGCTCCTGAATTATGGGAAATGAAGCTTCAAAATTTAGCACACTGTGAAGAAACAAACGCCTTTAGAAACACCAGCTGGGTTTATGTATAACACTTATGAGGCATCCTCTTGTAAATGTCCAAGAAACTGGACCCACCTAACCAGGAAAAGTCATAAGGAGAATGAAGAAAATGGGGATCTTTTGAAATGCTTAAAATAATTTATTAGTGTGCACAATTGGAAAAATTTGGTTTTAGAACCAAATTAAATGGGAGACTTACTTCCAATAATACCTAGAAATTTCTAAAAGAACTGAGAAAATTGCCTCCACTGAGGAAGTAAGCTGAAGGAGGTTAACTGACATGTTTTCTGAATTGAGAATTATTGAGGAGGCTTTGTCTCTTTCACCCCCAGCTGCTCCTTCTCCTCCTGCCCCTGCACCTGCATAGTCTCCCTTACCTAAGCCCTCCTTTCCTGCCTTGCCTCTTCTTCCATCACCATCACCTGAGGAAAGTCCCCAGCACTCTGGCCCCTTCCTTGAAACTTCTGTTCTGACAGCCGCTTTCAAGGTAAAACCCACAGGAAGAGGGGAGCCTATCATTGTGTATACCGCTTCACCGAAACGTGAATTAAGAATATCATAAAAGACTTCCCTAGCCTGGGCACGGTGGCTCATGCTTGTAATCCCAGCACTTTCGGAGGACTAGGTGGGCAGATCACGAGGTCAGGAGTTCAAGACCAGCCTGGACAACATGGTGAAACCCTGTCTATGCTAAAAACACAAAAATTAGCCGGTCATGGTGGCACATGACTGTAATCCCAGCTACTCAGGATGCTGAGGCAAGAGAATCACTTGAACTCGGGAAGTGGAGGTTGCAGTGAGCCGAGATTGCGCCATTGGACTCTAGCCTGGGTTACAGAACAAGACTCTGTATCAAAAAAAAAGAAAAAGAAAGAAAAGAAAAAAAGAAAAAAAGACTTTTCTGATCGAAATTTAAATAAATTTTCCCCTTCTAATTCTAAAGCAGCCTCTAAGATCCTACAGTGTTTGGGAGGAAATTTGACTTAATTGTCCAAACTTTTGAGCCTGGACATTCTGATCTTTATCAATTAATTCACATGCTGGTGTAAGAAGGCAGGGCCACTAAATGGTTGAAAAGGGCAAATTGGGATAATCCTTTAGAGGATTTTTAAAAAACAGACTGAAGCAGACAATGAAAGGGTCTGCATTTTGGCTAAATACCTCCATGTTGCTATTCCCCAGCTCGTTCCTAAAAATATAGATTGGAGAATTCAGCAATGCACTTAACCGTATGTGAAAAGAACCGATTTTCTGTGTAATCCTAAACTTTCTAGTTTGCGCATTAAAAGCCATTATTTGAAGAAGAGAGCACAGGCTCCAGCTGGCAGTCAAAGGGGTCCTTGGCATCACAGGCTAAGAACCTACTTCTTTGGGAGAGAGCAGGGGCGGGGAAGGGAGGGGAAGGAGATAGAGGCAGGCGTCACTTCCTCGGCTGGCTCCCGCAGCGGGTTGGTCGGCTGAGTTGGCGGAGGGTGGGGCGGAAGAGCAGACGGGACCGGGAAGGGCGCTGTCGGTGACATCACGGATAGGGCAATTCCTATGTAGATGAGGCAGCTCAGGGGCCGCTACTTCGCCAAGAAGGATTTCTCCTGCTTTGGGAGCAAGTCCAGGACCGCCGGTTGGACGTGAGAGTCCCATCTGTGTGTCAGGGCTAGGAGGACTCGGAGTGGCATGGGCCGGGGCGGGGGCGACGTTTGGAGTGCGGGGGACAAGGCGACCGTGGTAGAAAGGGTGAGGCGTATGGAGCTGTGGCAGGGCGGAGGTGGGTGAACTCCATACTTACCTGGCAGGGAGATACCTGGCGATCACGAAGGTGGTTTTCCCCAGGGTTAGGCTTATCCATTGCACCCGGATAAAGACTTCTGCGATTTCCCAAATGTGGGAAAACTCTGACGTGCTAATTTTGTGGTAGTGGGGACTGCGTTCGCGCTTTCCCCTGGTCTCTGTAGTCCTAAAAGCAGGTTGTATGCGAAGGTCTACCTTTTGCTTTTATTGGTGTATAATCTCGGTGGTGTCGTGTTATTCTTATAACCAAATAGAAGGGAGATACGAAGTGATAATAAGTCTGCGTCGTTCCAGCCGGAAGAGAAATAAGAAGCATCAGCCTGTTCCTGTTTGACAATGATGTTCCTGTTTAACACAAGCTGAGTAGCTCGAAGGCCGCACATCTTTCTTTCTGCATGAGGCTACTTATTGTAGAGATTGGTCCCATGGCTTCCAGCGTCTTGCATTCTCACGCTGTGTAAAAATCTCGTGTTTTCCCCTAGCCCCCAGTCACCTTTTACACAGACTCTGCTTCTAACCGCAGCCCCCACAGGAGTTTATAGGATTTCTGTGCTAGCGGGGAATGTGTTCTCACCTCATAGAGCCAGGTACAAACTACGCAGACGGGCACTGTTCCTTGGGATGAAAGCAGGGCCTTTGGGGCTCTTAGTGTCCCCGTTGGGTTGTATACATAACACGCTTACTTTGTGGAGTGGAACAGGTCTGCCGGCGCCCAGGTGCCCTAACGCACCATCCTGAGGCCCCTGCGGTCAGAACCCCAGTCTCACCTGTCTTTATGAACAGCAGCCATGATCCTCTGAAATACAAGGCAGGAAGTTTATGAGGAGCCGGGTCCACTATCTCCTGCCGCTTACATGTCTAGTCTTCTTCAGACCCTGCCCAAGTGACAGCTTCTTGTTTGATGTCTCGCCTAATATCCTACGCCCATTGCCAGGCAACTTCTAACAGCACCCCGACCCATCCTTCCCAACCCCAAGCCGCCTCTTCCTATCTCTGGCGCCAGTGTCCTCCCCCGTCCCTCTTTCTTCAAGCCCTCGCTTATCACCTTCATGGACAGAAAATACTTAGTTTTCTTCAACCCAAGCGCTTTTGCACCTGACACCATGAGTACCCTGGCAATTCGGACGCTTCTTAATACTCCCTTCTCAAATGGCACTGTAAATTATCTCCTTTAACTCCCAGAAGCTATCTAATTGGTTTGTCCTGCATTACATGATCACGCAGAATTCCACAGAAGAAAATCCCAGGCCTAGTGATGGCGGTTCTGGGCATTTTGCCAGCCTCTCCCAGGTTGTGTTTTCTGACCCCACCCACTTGATCTGCAATGTCCTGGTCAGCCAGAAACTACCTGGCCCAAACGAAAAGGCAAGGAGGACCACGGCAGGAAGGCCTATGGTGTCCTCTGTTGGCTACCCTGGGATCAAGACGACAGATCCGCTTGTCCCAGCTCTCTGCCATCCCCGGGACCGGTGTGGTGACAGAAATCCGGCCCTAAGAAAACCGGTGGCAAGAACTCACAGGACACCCGCAAGTGTTCTGGACACTGCAGTGGAAGCCGTGACAGTCTCACGGACTGATCTAGTTTTGAGGAAGACGAGCCATTTTACTTCTAACCCTAGCAGCGAGACATTGCCTTGCTCAAATATAAAAATATATGAACCAAGACCTAAAACAACTTTTCATTATGCTACTGATGAGCAAAAGGGTTTTTTAGAATATGGCGAAATGTCCTTGTTTTCGGGACCGCATCACTAACGTGATGCTGGGATTCCTGGATCCAAGAGTGCTTTGAGCCAGCAGCCCACCAATCCAGTGCGTGGCTGAGAACTGCTTGGATATTGGCTTCCAGGCGATCAGAAATACCGAGGTTCTGACAAAGACGTGAGCTTCTGTCTGCTCAAAGGCCTTCTTCCTGTCCTGGCGCCAAGCCACTTGCCTCTGTTTGATCTGGGCCACGCCCTTCACTTGCTAGGCTTCAAGTGGAAAGTTACAGGAAAATAATGTGCAATTAGAATTATTGCACAGATTACAGGAGATAGTCTAATAGTACAGCTAGCATCGTGGTGTGGCTTATGTTAAGGATTTGTTGATAGAAACAATATCCCAGGATAAAGTTTTTTCCCCCAATTATGAAATATAATAAAGAAAATTGTGTAGACCTCTGCTTCAGGCCTCAACTTTTTGAAAACATTTGAATGAATTTTTGCACTTGTGAAGGTGACATCCTACAAAATAAGTTAATACTAAAGAATGACTAATGGAATTACAAAACATACACATTCACGACAAGAACTTGTTCCTAGCAGCTTTGTTTACACAGTCCCCAAATCCGAAACGGGTTCATATGCATCAAGAGGTGAATGGACCTATTTTCAGATATATTCATCCAATGGAAGATGGGACAAATCATGGAAACATGAAATAGCATGGGGTGAATCTCAAAACCTCATGCCGAAAGGATGGGAAAAAGAGTGCATTCTGTATGGCACCATCAGGCTGAATTTCTAGAACAGGTGAAACTAACCCACATAGTGACAGAAACCACATCATTGATTGCTGAGTCAGAGAGTAGAGGGGACTGACTGCAAAGGGCACAAGAGGACCTTGAGTATTGCATGTCATCAAATTTGAAATGTGATGCATTGTACCATATTCAACCAATGCCTTAATCAATTTGATTGTAAAAAGTAATAAGAAAACCACTGCAGTTGGGTGTGTGACTCATGCCTTATCCTAGCACTCTGGGAGGCTGAGGCATGATCACCTGAGGTCAGAGTTTGAACCAGTGGGCCGTAAAATGGTGAAACCTCATCTCTACTAAACACACACACACACACACACACACACACACACACAAATTAGCTGGGTGTGGTGGTGGGGTGCCTGTAATCCCAGCTACTCGGGAGGCTGAGGCAGGAGAATGTCTTGAACCTGGGAGGTGGGGGTTGCAGTGAGCCAAGCTCATGCCACTACACTCCAGGTCTGGGTGACAGAGTGAGTGATGCCACACTAAAAATAAATAAAAATACAATAAAATAAAATAAAATAAATAAAATAAAATAAACAAAAACAAAAACAAAACAACTAAAAAGAAAAGAAAAGGGCCGGCACATGGCTCAAGCCTGTAATCTCAACACTTGGGGAGGCCTAGGGCGACTTGATACCAAGCAATACGATCAAGACTATCCTGGCCAGTGCATAGTGAAATCCCAACTCTACTGTGTAACACTAAAATTAGTTGGGTATAGTATGCACCTGTAGTCCCAGAAGCTACTGGGGAGGTTGAGGCAGGAGAATTGCTTGAACCTGGGAGGCGGAGGTTGCAGTGAGCCGAGATCATGCCACTGCACTTCAGCCTGGGTGTGACAGAGCAAGACTCCATCTCAAAAAAACAAGTACAGAAACAAAAACACTGTAAATCATAAATGCCTTTACTTAGTTTCAAGGGGAGTTTCTTAGAAGATTCCTTTTAGAAAAGTGTCTCTCGAATGTGATTGAAAGTTCCGAATTCCCTTTGTTTCGTCTTTTGTCTTCAGTTAAATTCATGACCATTAAATGGAATATTTGTAAAATAAAAGCACAGTCTAAATTAATTTTTACAAAAGATATATGTATATGTGGAGATTATATATATATATATATAATATATAACTCCCATATATATATAGCTTTTATTGTTCTATTTTTTCTTTTGTGGGGGCTGGGGACAGTCTAGCTAAAATATACATTCTTCTATCTGTGATATACCAGAAGAATGACTCGATCAGTGTTGCCCCATCGTTAACAAAAGTTATTTCAGCAGATCAGCCTTACGATTCACTTTTCTGCATTGGTGGTATGGTCTATGCTAAGCAGTTGCATAATTTTGTTTTTAAAAAAGTAAGTTATAACTTTAAAATTGTTTGGAAGAAAAATATGTACATATGTGAACAGTACTTAATTCGATGATGGGAATATGGATGACTGGTTATCTTTTTTTTCTTTCTGAATCTTTTATATTTTTAAATGGAAAACTCAGTGGACCTTGGAAGTGAAAGAACAGATTAGATTTGGAAGGGTGTGGGGCAGGTGAGAGGAAAAATGTAAAGGGAAGGACAACCCAGTTCTGGCAGGACCCTGTTTGCTGAAGGTTCTTGAGGAGCAGTTGTTGGGATAAGAAGGAAATGGGGAGGCAGGAAAATCATTGAAATATTTAGGACAGTGTATTGCCTGTCTCGCATCATTCCTCCTCCTTGTGTTTCTTCAAAGACACACAGACTTAGCATTTCTTTTCAAGCTTGTTTACCATTTGTGTTTCTCTCTTTATTAGTGTAACTGCCCGGTAGGTTTATCTTGCTGGTTGCCCGTAGAAAAGCCAATGAGCTGGAGAACAGCAGGCTTTCTACACAGAGAAAGAATTTTAATAAAAGCAGAGGCAGCTGAGGGACCTTCAGGACAGGGTTTATTATTACCCAATCTGCCTCCCCAAATTCAGAGAGACTAGGGTTTTGTTGTTGTTGTTGTTGTTTTTCGGATAGTCTGGCAGGCAGGCTAGGGAATGGGCAGCTGATTGGTTGGTTTGGGGAATGAAATCACAGTGTCAGAGCTTGTTTACTGCACTCAGTCAGTCCCTGGGTGAGGGCCACAGGACCAGATGAGCCAGTTTACCGGTCTGGGTGTGCCAGCAAGTCCATCATAAGACAGGGTCTGAAAAATACCTTGAACACCCTGTCAAATCTTAGGTTTGATACCAATAATGTTATATAAAGGCACAGTTGGGGAACTTAGGAATCATGAGGCTTCTGGCTGCATGGCTCCTGAGCCATAATTTCCAATCTCGTGCCTAATTTGTTAGCTTTGCTAAGGAGGTCTGATCCCCAAGATAGGAAGGGGTTTGTCTCGGGAATGGGCAATCATCTCTGTTTCAGACTTAGACTTGGAACTAAACTCCTCTCATAGTTAGCCTGGCCTATGCCCAGGAATAGACAAGGGCAGCTGAGAGGTTAGAAGTAAGATGTAGTCAGTTAGGTCAGATTTCTTTCACAGTCATAGTTTTCCCATGTCAGGTTTTTCTCACTGTCATAATTTTTGCAAGGGTGATTTCGTTAGGAGCAGTATAAACACAGTGGTTCTGAGAATGTCTTCTGGAGCCAGGCTGCCTTCACTTCAAATTCCTGCTTTCAAATCCTCCTTTGCTGGCTGAGTGACTCTGGGCAGGTCACTTAACGTCTTTGTGCATCTCAGTTTTCTCATATGGAAGATGAAGGTGACGGTGTGACCTCTGCCTGAGGTAAGGACTAAATGAGTAAACATATGCACATCATCAACTGTGTGTGACATGTGGCACTTTGTGATTGATTCAGGCACGGTTGATGATGTGCATATGTTACTCATGTGCATGTTAGCTCTTGTATTTTGCCTGCAGCACTGCACAAAGAGCAGATGTGATGAAAACCGGTTGCACGGAAGTTATAGCCGTGATACTTTGCTGTGGCCGTGCACCCTCCCAGGGAGACTGCAGCAATCCTCTCACCAGCAGTAACCTCCTGGGCTGGGAGATCCCAGGAAGGCCCCTCAATCTCCAGCAGGTTTGACCCTCAAGGAGCTTCAGGGAAGGAGCTAGAGAAGTATTTCTATCTGGGAGGAACTGGGAGTTTATTAGCTCATCTGTTCAGCTTATACACAGGGGAATAATGATTCAATTTCTTGCTTCAAATCTGCCCCAATAAAATGTTTATAGTTTTATAATGAAATACATTTGTACATGTAAGGGAGGAAATATGACTCTTCCTCACCCAGCCTAGGTTCACTGCTGAGAGACCCTTACAGCAAAACACAGACCAACAAGAGAAGAGCATGTGTACTTATTGAATGTAAGATTTACATGACCGGAGCGCCTTCCAAAGAAAATGAAAGCCCATGGAAACAGCTAAACCTCAGGTTTTGTTTTGTTTTGTTTTGTCTTGTTTTTGTTTTTTTTAACAGTAGTTTTATTGAAGAATGGATAGTCATGGAGAAGTATGATAAGACAATAAAAGTATGATCTAACAGTAACCAACTGGGGAAAATGTAGCCAGGCCTCTGTGTTCAGGCTCTTCTGTGTCCCTGTGTCTTCACACTCCAGGAATCACCTTTCCTCTGGGTACAGAGAGGGCACCTCTCACATAAGGGTTTTATAATTGACTTCAGGGAAGAAGGGGAGGGGGAGGTGACAGTGACCTTCCTGCTTCTGTTGTTTACTCAAATTCCTTTAGCATAAAATATTCAATACGCTAAGATGTTATATTTTGGAGTAGCATGTCCTGAACCCCATCATGCTCATGCAACAAAACCCAGTCATTGAAGAGCAATGACTACAAAATTTTTTTTTTTTTTTTTAGACGGAGTCTCGCTCTGTGGCCCAGGCTGGAGTGCAGTGGCCAGATCTCAGCTCACTGCAAGCTCCGCCTCCCGGGTTTACGCCATTCTCCTGCCTCAGCCTCCCGAGTAGCTGGGATTACAGGCGCCCGCCACCTCGCCTGGCTAGTTTTTTGTATTTTTTTAGTAGAGACGGGGTTTCACCGTGTTAGCCAGGATGGTCTCGATCTCCTGACCTCGTGATCCGCTCGTCTGGGCCTCCCAAAGTGCTGGGATTACAGGCTTGAGCCACTGCGCCCGGCCGACTACAAAATATTTAAATTCAAAATACAAATGATGGAAATGGGGTGGCTCATGCCTGTAATCCCAGCAGGGAGGTGCAGGGAGGCCCAGGCAGGCGGATCACTTGAGTTCTGGAGTTCCAGACCTGCCTGGCCAAAATGTCAAAACCCCATCTCTACTAAAAATACAAAAATTAGCCCAGCACGTGGTGCACACCTGTTGTCCAGCTACTTTCAGGGGGTGGGGAATGGGTGGGCTGAGGGTCAACTGAAACAATATTTACAAATGATTTTTTTTTTTTCCTATAAGGCTATCAAGTGAAACAGTGGAAGTGGAGAAGGAACAAAGAAACCTGTAACTGGTTGTGATCACTTCTTTGTAAACAGGAATGAATTTTTTATGCACTATACTCTGTTATCACATTTCCGTATGCTGCAAAGCTGGTGGTGAACAGCAGAGCCCTGGTCCCTTCCTACACTTAACTCTAGGGATAACAAATTTTAATGCATGCAGCCTACCTCTGCATAACTATTGTTACTCTTTGACTGTCCAATTTTCCATCCCAGGCCCTACAGTCCAGCCTGCAAGAGGAAAGGGAATTTGTGTTTCCTTACCTGCCAGTCCACTCCAAGGAGCCAAGAAGGCGTCCTCTCACCCCCCACTCCCGGCTCGTCCTCCAAACTGAGCCCCTCAAAGACTGCGGTGTTTTTTAGTCCTTCCTAAGTGCTCTCAGCCCCAAAATATGAAAATGAGAGCGATGGTCCTGAGTGCCTGGAGCGACATCTTAGTTAGTTCCCAAGGCCGACCCATCAGGAACCTCATCCCAAGTGCTCTGAAGAGCAGGAGAGAACATTTTTAACTCTGGTAGTGTCCTAAGGCGTCTTCTCCTTGGGGCAGGGTTCTGACGGGACGAGAGGGAGCCCCACCGTCAGAGACTCGCCTCTCAGAGCTGCTCAAGCTCCTCCTCTTCCCCGTGGTCCTGCGGGAGCTCGGCTGGGGCGGCGGAGGATCGGAGGATCTAAAACACGGCATTACCGTCCTAATTAAACAGAAAGGTTCCACCGAGACTCGAACTCGGATCGCTGGATTCAGAGTCCAGAGTGCTTACCATTACACCATGGAACCTCACGATACATATTAGCTAAAGGTATCTGCATTCCTAATAAGTAGCAATAGTTCCCACCCACCCATGTCACTCCACTTGAGGAAGGTGGAGGAGCAGGAAGGAGCCATCCTTCTTGCTTTCTCTCCGCTCTCTCCTTTGATCGACTTCTATCATTTCATTTGCACCCCGGAAAATGAGGCAAAAATACGCTGTGGGTTTAGGGCCAGAGAAGAGCCCCTGAAGCCTTGTTCATAGAGTTTCCTATGCTGAGGTGAAATTTCTTCCTCTTTATTTCTCTCTCTCTTTCTCTCTTTCTTTCTTTCTCTCTCTTCTTTTCCTTCCTTCCTTCCTTCTCCCTCCCTTCCTCCCTTCTTTTCCTTCCTTCCCTCCCTCCCTCCTTTCTCTTTCTTTCTTTTTTTCTCTTTCTCTTTCTCTTTCTTTCTTTTTTCTCTTTCTCTTTCCTTCCTTCCTTCCTTTTCTTTCTTTCTCTTTCCTTCCTTCCTTCCTTCCTTCCTTCCTTCCTTCCTTCCTTCCTTCCTTCCTTCCTTCCTTCCTTCCTTCTTTGCATTGAGACAGAGTCTCCTTCTGTTACTCAGGCTGGAGTGCAGTGCAGTGGCAGTGGGCCATCTCCCCTCACTGCAACCTCCATCTGCCCGGTTCAAGTGATTGTAATCTCCAGTAGCTGCGATTACAAGCGTGGGCCACCATACCTGATTAAATTTTGTAAATTTAGTAGAGATGAGGTTTTGCCATGTTGGCCAGGCTGGTCTTGAACTCTTGACCTCAAGTGATTTGCCCACCTTGGCCTCCCAAAGTGCTGGGATTACAGGTGTGAGCCACCACACCCAGACCAGAGATGAAATTTCTGCAAAATTTCTGTTATTTTCTTTTTGCTTTCCCTCTTTTCTGTTTGCCCAAGGAGGCCAGATCAGGACATGGGACTTCCTGGGCGCCTTGCCTCCTTCCTCCCTGTAGTATATAACAGAAGACAGCAATCAAATGAGATTGGGAAGCAGTGAATCCTTCATTGTCTTGTTCATATACTTCTATGTTTGTTTGTTTGTTTGGTTTTAATACAATTTTCTCACCCGAAATGGAAATTTCTTGGATTTAAAATAAATGCACTTCGCCAGGTTTTATATTTCTATAAAACACTCAAACCAGGCCATACTCACCTGCTATAACTCAAAATCAATCATATACTGTCAAGGTCAGGAGGCAGGGCCCTAACATTTAAGCACAGTGTGTTTTCTCAGAATTGGCCAAGTTGATGCCATTCCAATTTCTCAATATCTCAAAACCCATTAATTGCGATCTTTAAAAGTGTACATGTATTGTTACTGAAAGGCCAGGTGTTTGGTCTAGGCCGTGCTGCTCAGCTCACAGAAAGCTAATCATTCAGACGTTGAGTATTGCCAAGGAAGAAGGCATTAAATGGGTGCTGCAGCTGAGGAGACAGGAGATCAGTCTCAAATTAATCTCCCTGATCAACTGAAGTGAGGGGTTTATTTAGCAGGGAAGAAATGTAACTGTGGGTGGGAAAAGAGGAACTAGGGAAGGGTGAGGAAGCATTCATGATGAGTGAGGGGGCTGACATCTTATTGTCTGGAGGCTGTGATCTGCTAAGTTTCAGGTCTAAGATGCTTTTTGAGAGGCCTGAGGGTCCTTTCCTGAGAAAGGAACTCAGGTAAAACAAATGTAAGTTTCAAGCTTTAAGACCAGAAGGGTCCATTTCTACGTCTATACAAAAACACTGTCTGTGGGACTATTGCATCAATTTGAGTCCCTACTTTCTATTTCTCATTTCCTCAATCATGGGGAATCTGGTCATTCATCTTTCTGGCTGCATCATGTAGAGAAGGGGCATCCTGAGCAGCTTCACACCATGGTTGACCGCATGGCCATCCAGGAATCAAACTTTCACCCAGGAAGGAAAGCAAATACTGTAGTTTCTCCTGAAACAGAATCTTCCTTTCTCCAGTTCTCCACTTCCACTAAAGACAAAACACAGCAGGACCAACCTACCTGCAAAAGAAGCTTCAGTCCCATATACTTAGCCTGATTACCCACAGTGCAGCAAGAATCATTGTTCATATAGGCTCTCCTAAAGAGGCTTTGCTGGAACATGTCACAATGCCATTTCAGGCAAAGCCCTGGGAAAATTACCAATTCCTCCACCTGTGTCAGGTTATAAAAGAAAACAGAATCTTATTGAATTATGCAAACAAACACATTGTCATGAGTTAAGAATATTCAGTTTACAAATTCTAGAGAAATTCCGCAGAGAGAAAAGTATGCCTCAAATTCTGTTTAGAAGACTATTCTACTCAATTGTTGCAGGCTATAAATAGCTCAAAAGAAAAAAAGTTCTCCAGACTCTGAAGAATAAACAATGTTTCAAACAAACAAACAAACAAAGGCCATAAAAACTTATTTCGGTCCTCCATTAGTTTAATCCATGCAATCATCTCCTGCTCTGCTTCATACAGGGCTAGCAATCTCTATGAACACATCAGCCTTTCTATTAGTGCCTTGGAGATTTTCTTTTTAGTTCAATGGCATGATCTCCAAAGTTATCTGAAACCTGCATCCAAGAATCCTTTTCATGGACTTCTCCAAAAAACCAAGGCCTGGACTGTAACTGATTATAAGTCACTTTTTGAGAAGAATCAAAGCAAACAACAATTGTGGATGACAAAAGCCTTAAGACAGCTATAGTTATAGACAACAGTTGACAAGGGAATTTGGTTGCTTCTGTGGCACACAATTTAATATAATAATCGTAATTATTACTGACAGCATATCAGAACTCTAGGAATCTCATACAATCCTGGAACACACATTAACAACACATCTGTGTCAACAGAACCCAAAGGAAGTGAAACACCACTTCAGATTTGACAATGCTTCTTGCATAATTCTAGCATAACAAATAAGCCTAAGAAGCCTAATATATCTATCTTGGACTTCAAGAACCTAATATCCAAAAAGTTAATTTGAGGTCCAAAAGGCTTAATATGGAAATTTTACTCTTAGAAAGTTTGCCAAATATCCAAGTTTTGAGAGACTTGATATCACAAAATAGGATCACAGGTCACCTTAAAATAGTCAATCATTTAGCCAAAAGGTAAGCAAAAATATTTTATCTATTATTAATATTACACAAACATTTTGATCAAAAGAAAAAACTAAATTTTACCTTTGTGTGGTGTATTAAAATGTTAAAGATAATTTTAATAAAACCTTATACACAAATTTAATTATAATCAGTTTAACCATAAGGTAAGAGTTTCAAAAATCTTTCATGACCTTTTATACTTTTCTTTGAAAAAGCAGATGAATGCTCTAGAAAACCCTGTTATTCCAATACACAGGCCCAGTTGCTGGCCTCACATCAGTGTGCTTCTGAGCGTAATGTCTAATTTACAGAAAATCTCTGAATTTGAGAGGCCAGGGTGGGTGGGTCGCTTGAACTCAGGAGTTTGAGACTAGCCTGGGCAATATGGTGAAACATTGTGTCTACCAAAAATGTAAAAAAGAAAAAAAAAAAAAGGAAGAAAGTAAAAAGGAAGGAAGGAAGGAAAGAGAGAAAAGAAAAGAGAAAAGAAAAGAGAAAGAAAAGAAAGTCTCTATACTAAACTTATCCCTCAAACTCCGGCCTTACAATTCTCATGTGCCCACCTCTTCTGTCTAGAAGAAGAGGGGGCATGAGGTGGAAAAGGGGGCAGGTGGGATTGTTGGGCCTAGAGTGATTAAATGGTTTCAACTTCTGGTTCCGTTTCTCATGAAAGAAGTTCATTTTGATTGTCATCTTCCCCAGGGTCTGAAGATGAGGCATTGATTGGTGTCAATATTCAAGATTTAGCAGGAGTAGGTGTCTTTTTCAGACCCAGGAGTCAAAGCCCTGTAAGCTAATAGCACAAGGATTAGTTAATAGGACATTTGTACTGCAGAAACTTCTATTTCTCTCTAACATGTCACCAATAAAAACACTGTGATTTGGTGTCCAGTAGTTACTGCCTGCAGAACTTCGAACCACTGTATTAAAGTGGTTAGGATACTCTTTGCATGTAACTAGTTGCCAGCATTCTAATGACAGAACTGCGTTTGAAAGCATCAAAAATGTGACAGAACCTATGCCAAACTTTTCAAAGTAAGACAATTAAATTTTCTCTCCATCATTTAACAAAATGTTAACTGCAAATATCACTTTTGGAAATTCAGTATGAGTATAAATAATCTTTTATTTAAATACTATACAACAAAACAAGAACAAAGTGAGAATAAACACACAGTCATTTCTTTTAGGCTATTTTATGTATTTATTTATTTTGAGACAGAATCTCCCTCTGTCACCCAGCTTGGGGTACAGTCGCAGGATCTCAACTGACTGCAACCTTCACCTTCGAGTCCCATTTTCAAGGGATTCTCCTGCCTCAGCCTCCTAAGTAACTGGAATTACAGGTGTGCACCACCAAGCCCAGCTGATTTTTGTGTTTTCAGTAAAGACAGGGTTTCATCATGTTGGCCAGGCTTCTGGCCTTGAACTCCTGGCCTTCAGTGATCTGCCCACCTCGGCCTCTCAAAGTGCTGGTATTACAGGAATGAGCCAGAACATCCAGCCTGCTTTTCAGCTATTTTAAAAGAGCATAATCACATATTTCCAAGATTGGTTTCTAGGTAGAGTACTGATTACTGATTAGGTTGCTTTCACCATTAAAATCTTCAAACCAGTGCAACAATTGTGCATGCTTTGTTTTCAAGTACACATACGAAGTTCCAACAGTGATACAAGGCTTAGGATCAAAAATCACTAGGAATTCTCACAACCTGTTTTTATTACCACTTCATCCAAGTGAAAGTCACTTAATTTTAATAATGGTAAACATAACTAAAGGAGGTTGAGAGAAATCCAATCAATATAATATCCTTAAGGACAAGGCCAATCTTTCCTGAACGTGGAAAATTTGTACCCACATCACAGTTTTTCCTCATTAAAGGAAAGGGTCTGCAACCAACTCAAATGACTGACTGAAACCAACTCATATTACTGATTGCATTGAATGTGTACCAAACCTCAGACCATAGGTGCCTGAGTCCTAGTGTTCCTGTGACATCCCCTTGGGGTAGTGGAACTCTACCTTTCAATGATGGGAAGTCTTGGGCAAGAGCAAGTCTCCTCCCCTTGTCCAATATAGACAGATTTTGTGTCTAACCCTACCTCAGCAGTTGGCCTGTCACTGGGGCCAACGGTTGGACAGGTTCCTAGCTCCAACATCAGTAGTAGATGCCTTTTGGTTTATGTGAGAGAAGCAACCAGGTTTTGTGCCTGTACTCTGGTGGTGGTCGATCATGCGATCATGACTTCTATGCCTACACCACTGTGGCAAGCTTGAGAAATTCTCTTTCCCTGCTACATATGTCTTATCAGCACTAAGGACGTGGGAGGAAAGACACAGCAAATGGGCAAAAACATGCTATGTGTCTGGGACTCTCAGAGATTCTAAGCTTTTACAGTAGTTCACACTTGGCCTTTAAGAAATGATGAAAACTCCAGTGATTTTTCTCCAACCAACATTTATGGCTGCCATCTTTTCCTTCCATTATCTGTCAAAGATGAACTGTTTCATGTGTTTGTTCTTTTATAGCGGGGTGTCTCATGCTTTGGACTTCAGCTGATTCAGGGGCCTTGCAACTTCAGCTCTCTGGTGGGATCAAAACACATGATTTTACAGACCATACAGCTTTTTCTTGTCATTAGAGTGGGAACAACTGTCTCTTGCAGCTTTCTACATCTTAAACAACTGTTGAATCACATGTCTGTTTTATAAAATCCTTATCTTTTCCTCTATTTCTGGACAAATTTCCCTTCAGGATACCACACAAATTCTTTTAGCCAATCACTTCTTTTGAGGCTCTAAGGTAGACATAGTGAGTACCTTGACGATCCCTGCAAATGAGCCTGTTCATTAGGTGCTCACAGGAAATCTGGGACCAGACCAGTATTGAAACACGCAACTGTCACCCACAGCTCTAGTTGAATTTTTGTCATGAGGCTCTTTCTCCTCAATCAACATACTAGTCTTAGAACAAGTTTGATTTTGGGACTATCTTAAAATAGGCTTCCTGAGCAGCTACTAAGATTTGCTGGGGCTCCAGTTTCTGGTCAAATGTGAGCCAGCAGAGTAAAGACAACATTCTTTACCCAGAAGAAGGCAACAGTACATGGATACACCACATTTTTCATCAACCTGAGAATAATTATCTCAATGAATATTTAAATTAGTGATTGAAATACTTGTTTCCTCAAGTGTGTGATGCTAAAAATTGGAAAAGTTGCCTTGGTTGTCTAAATGATCGTGTGCTCAGATTGAATTTGAGGGTACACAAGGTGCAGCCTCCATTGGAAAAGATTCTAAGAACTGGGTGTGGGTAGAGGATGCAATTATGGAACTTGGTATATCTTTCCCCCTTCTTTTCTTTCTTCCCGTTTTGACTGGTCTTGTAATGCTAGGCCCAGGCATCAATATACATACAATTAAAAAAGGCAATATCAGTGCAAAAGACACAATATCGGCCAGGCGCAGTGGCTCACACCTGTAATCCCAGCACTTTGGGAGGCCGAGACGGGCGGATCACGAGGTCAGGAGATCGAGACCATCCTGGCTAACATGGTGAAATCCTGTCTCTACTAAAAATACAAAAAAAAAATTAGCCGGGCGTGGTGGCGGGCTCCTGTAGTCCCAGCTACATGGGAGGCTGAGGCAGGAGAATGCCGTAAACCTGGGGGGCAGAGCTTGCAGTAAGCCGAGATCGCGCCACTGCACTCCAGCCTGGGCGACAGAGCGAGACTCCGTCTCAAAAAAAAAAGACACAATATCTATACAATGAAATTAGATGGTGTCTATTGTTAAAGGTACTTTAACTTCACATCATGTAGCCCAATAAGGTGAATGCTGCCCACCTACCAAGGGTGTTAGTCAGCTCAGGATGCCATAGAAAGATACTGAAGATTGGTTGATTTAACTACAGACTTTTATTTTCTCAATATTCTGGAGGCCAAAAGTCCAAGATCGATGTGCTAGCAGAGTTGGTTTCTGAGGAGGCCTCTCTTCCTGGCTTGCAGAAGGCCACTTTCTTGCTTTGTGTTCCCACAGCCTTTCCTCTGTGCCTATGTGGAGAAAAAGAGAGATTCTTTGATGCCCTTCCTCTTCTTATATGGACACCATTCTGACCAGATTAGGGCCCCACTTGTATGGCCTAATTAACCTTAATTACCTCCATATCTCTAAATATAGTCAAGTTGGGGGTTAAGCTTTCAACATATGAATTCAGGGGAAAACAATTCATTTATAAAACCAAGCAATAGGGACAATCCTATGATTTTTTTTTTTTTTTTTTTTTTGACGGAGTTTAGTTCTCGTTGCCCAGGCTGGAGAGCAGTGGCATGATCTAGGCTCACCGCAACCTCCGCCTCCTGGATTCAAGCAACACTCCTGCCTCAGCCTCCCAAGTAGTTGGGATTACAGGTGTGTGCCACCATGCCTGGCTAATTTTTTATTTTTAGTAGAGATGGGGTTTCTCCATGTTGGTCAGGCTGGTCTTGAACCCTGACCTCAAGTGATCTGCCCGCCTCAGCCTCCCAAAGTGCTAGGATGAGCCACTATGTCCAACATGAGCCACTATGCCCAGCGATCCTACAATTCTTTACCTATTAAATCCTGTGACATTTGCCTGGTGGTGGGGCCAGGAAGAAGTTGTTGGTAAGGCTGCTATTATTGCTAATTCTATGATTAGGAAAGCACACTTGAGCTGAAGTGCCTGGCTTATGGGAAAGAATGCAGGTCAAACAGGTAAGAAATAAAAATAGGGGGAAATGGTAGCAAACAGAGGCAGTGCTCTTATATGAGTCATGTAGCCAGGAAGGATTAAAATTGTGCAATTTCATGGAAATCCTACTGTCTTTTTCAGGACAATGGCTTTACAAGTTTTATAAACTCGGGGGAAAGGATGGTGTGGATTAAGGACCACACCTGATTGCTCATCTTAATGTGAATTCTTGACTAAACAGCTATAGGGTGTGAAGGAAAGATCAGCAGTCCAAGAAAACTCAAAGATTTTTGGACTGAGCATATGGAAGGATGCAGTTTCCATCCACAGAAGTGAGAAAATAGCATGTGTGGCAGGTTGTAGGAGGAAAAACAGAGATCAGTTCAGGACCCCAAAACCTTGCTTGAAAGAGTTTTCCATTCGCCCTGTCCCCATTTCTACATCCCCTTGAGATTTTTGTGAGGCTGAATGCAGAGTTGCTTGGCTACTTCTCTCCCTGGGCACCAGTCCTCTCATCCTCCCAACAGCATCTTCCATGGCCCTGGCTCTGATGACCATCTCCCAACAAGATGTCATCCTGCAAAGGTGATCTGAGCCATAGCTAGGGCAAGGCCATCCACTCCTTGACTTGTGTGGCTTTGGTGGGCCCCAGGAGTACTTCACTGCTTCTCAGAGTAGTAGGTCTTTTGTATGGAACTCTTCAGAGGAAAACGGGGAGGAAACAGCCTGAGGGGTGGAAAGGGAGGACTGTACCAGGGATCCTAGGAAAGCTGAGCCTAGGCTCTCAATGCAAAGAACATTTACCACCTGAAAAGTTCTACTTAGTTGCTATTGTTAGTTTAGAATCTCATCAATGAAAATGGTATAGAAATTTGTTTTCTTCCTGGTTATATGTGCGCCTACATAATATCCTTAATTTTGCCTCTTGGCTCACAAGCCTACAACACTTCCTATCTCCCTGGCCCTTTACGGAAAAAGTTTGCCGAACTCCACAGACAACAATGCCCCACGCTTTACAGCAAAAGACACCCAGGAGTCTCTTTTACTAATTTTCATTTGTTGGACATTTTTCCTGGTCACCATAGGTTTCCTTTCTTGACTTGTAATGACTAGTCTCTGGTTGACTGTCATTTGCAATGACACAATATATACTGGGACCTCAAAGCAGAAAAAACATAGAAGAAAACCTAGGAAATATAATTCTCAACATCAGCTGTGGCAAAGAATTTATGGCCAAGTCCACAAAAACAATTGTAGCAAAAACAAAAATTCACAAGTAGGACCTAATTCAATGAAAGAACTTCTGCACAGCAAAAGAAACCATCAACAGAGTCAATAAACCAGCTACAGAATGGGAGAAAATACTCACAAACTGTGGATCTGACAAAGGTCTAATGTCCAGCTTCGCTGAGGAAAAGAGTAGATGAAAACGGGGTGAAACTGGATAATCGCGGGGCTTTCCTCTTCAGAGTGTCCTCCCCAGGCCTCCAGAGCTAACGACTGCCATGGCCTCCCCACCACGCTGCTTCAAGAGAAGCATTAAAAAGAAACCCTTGGACAGAAGATTTGCCTGGTGGAGTGTAAAACAAACAGGGGTGATAGAAATGAGTTTTGGGGACGTGCTGCTCTCCACTCGGGGCCCATCCTTCATTTTGCAGAGACCACCAAAGATTGGGCCTTCCTGGACATGAAGGTCCGAGACCCCTCTCCGCAGCTCTCCTCATCGGCACGCGGGTTCCTCCCCACACGCCTCCCCTTTCCCTGGGTTCCAGTTCCCCATCACTGCGTGTGTCCGCCCAACCCCACTGCTTCTCTCCTTTCGGGAATGTCATTTCTTGAGCCGCACTCCGTCGCGAGATGTGGCCCACTGGTCTATCCAAGGTCCAGGCAGAGAATCAGTGACCAGCTGACTCTTTGTACTGCAGGGATCCAGCAGCAGAGACGATAAAAGTCGTGCCGGTTTTAGAGTCAAATACGTAGAAACGCAGAGACCAACCAGACCCACAGGCTGCTTCAAGGAGAGTCTCTGCAAATCTCTGCTTAGATAAATTCCGCTCTGGGGCCAGGCTCACATCTGTAATCCCAACACTTTGGGAGGCCGAGGCTGGTGGATCATGTGAGGTCAGTAGTTCAAGATCAGCCTAGCCAACATGGTGAAACCCTGTCTCTACTGAAAATACAAAAATTACCAGGTAATGGTGGCACGTGCCTCTAATCCCAGCTACTTGGGAGGCTGAGGCGTGAGAAACGCTCGAGCCCGGAAGGTGGAGGTTGCAGTGGGCCAGGATCATGCAACTGCACTCCAATCTGGGCGACAGACTGAGACTCTGTCTCAAACAAACAAACAAAAATAAATAAATAAAAGAAAAAGAAATTCCACTACGGAAAGAACCCGAGGACTATACCGTGGTTCCCTCACCCCCCGCTCCTTTTTTTTTTCCTTTATTAGCGCGGCACAGTAAGTAAATGTAAAAACCACAGGGCACAAAGACAGGACACTGAATTTGCCGGAAATGGAATCCAGGTCTCCCATGTGGGAGGCGAGAATCCTACCACTGAACCGCCAATGCCTCCTGACCTCGAGCTCTGCAGCCTTGGAAACAGTTAAGACACAGACTTCGGGAAAGGAGTCAAGATTTTCACCATGTTCTCTTTGCAAGATGTGACTTACAAAAGAGACACCCAGAGCAAAGGCTCACAGTGGAGATTTGCATCAGGCAACACCACAAAGTTATGGCTTCACATTAAAAGAGTTGACTTGAAAAAGCCTTATTCTGAGTAGGCTCTGTGCAACTGGATAACAAACCTCTGTAGGAAAACATCAGAAATTCACCCAACTTTTTGTCTCTGGTGCTGTATCCAGTGTGAGCCTGTGGAAAGTTCTTGCCTTGCTTGTTGATGTCTTCTCTTTCCTCCCCATTGCTTGGTGCCTCTCAAGCCTCCCAACCTTGACATAAACATCAGTACTTTCCTCAAAAAAGGCCTTCAGAACCCAGGAACTCGAGTTTGAAAAGCTGAACTCCTGGGACTCTGCCTGGGATACTCCAGAAGACCAGGGTGATAACTGAACTTCCCTCCTCCTACACCTCTTTTGAGTTCCTGGAAAACGCCATGGATCAGATCTTGCTTTTAACTTCTTATGCCTTACAGAGACCTAAACAAGAGGGAAGAAATGGACATTTCATGCCAAGATTTCTTCCCTTCACCTCGCCCTGGTCAGCCACCCAAGGAGGCTAGTTCAGGGAAAAACAGTTCCATTTGACTCTAGGTAGATGCTAGGATATTATTCCTCTAGCTAGCACAAAGTGTTTTTTTGCTGTTTACTTTTGTCGGATATTCATGTTTTCACTCTCATTCTTTTGTTTATAATGAGCGTGGTACAGATTTGCACCACTCTTTTTGCTGCTGTTGTTTTCTTGACTTTCAAAATTTTTTTATTTCCAACTTTTACTAAGTTCAGGGGTACATGGGCAGGATGTGCAGGTTTGCCTCATAGGTAAACCTGTGCCATGGTGGTTTGCTGCACAGATCATTCCATCACCCAGGTACTAAGCCCAGCATCCATTAGCTACTCTTCCTGATGCTCTCCCTCCTCCCAACCCCCACCCTCCAACAGGCTACCGTGTGTGTTGTCCTTGCCCCTCAACCCCATGTATCCATGCGTGCTCATTTTCAGCTCCCACATATGAGTGAGAACACATGGTGTTTGGTTTTCTGTTTCTGCGTTAGCTTGCTAAAGATAATGTGCACTGCTTTTGACCTGGTGTGGTGGTTCACATCTGTAATCTCAGCACTTTGGGAGGTCCAGGTGGGTGGATCACGAGGTCAGGAGTTCGAGACCAGCCTGGCCAATATGAAACCCCATATCTACTAAAAATAAAAAAATTAGCTGGCCATGGTGGCGCGCAACCTATAGTCCCAGCTACTCGGGAGGCTGAGGCAGAAGAATCCCTTGAACCTGGGAGGTAGAGGTTGCAGTGAGCCGAGATTGAGCCACTGCACTCCAGCCTGGGAACAGAGCAAGACTCCATCTCAAAATAATAACATTAATAATAATAATAATAATGTGCACTGCTTTGAATATTTAATCCTTTTCTGCCATTAAAACATTAGAGCCGGCATTTCCTTTTCTATCCAATCTGAGATACTTAAATGCATTATCACGAGCAGTAATTAGTGTTATGTTGGAGATGATGGGCATAGTTAGTCTCATTCCCACCATCTCATTGTATGATTTCTGTGTTTTTGCTTTATTTATAAAATCTCTTCCTGCCTTTCTTAACTAGGCTGTTCTGTTTGGGTAAGTTTTTTGTTTTCCTGTAGTGTTTTTGAAATTCCATATCCCGGATTAGTCAATATATTCTGTTAGATCTCAGGTGCACAGGAAGAAGGTAATCATGTGCCTTAGCTCAGGGCACATTATGGTAGCTGCTCTCAGCAAGGCCCTTACTGTCTTTCCTTCTTTTATCTGTTCATCCCACTCCCATTCCCCTGTCCACTTTCAGACACACGTTCTGAGAAGTTTAGTATATGCTCTTTTATCCTGCACTGTCTCTGCGTATTTTAATAAAGGGATATCTTTGGAGAATATACATTTTTCTTTGGAGGTTAGGGATGTTAAAACAACTTTAAAGTGTGAATTGGTTTCTAAAAACCCATTCTATCCTCTTTACTCCATTCTGTGTACTATCTTCTCAACTTTTCTATTCTAATAGAAAAGTTTGTGTATAGGCCAGGTGCGCTGGCTAATGCCTGTAATCTCAGCACTTCGGTAGGCTGAGGTGGGCAGATCATGAGGTCAGGAGTTCGAGACCAGCCTGGCCAACATGGTGAAACCTCGTCTCTACAAAAAATACAAAAATTAGCCAGGCATGGTGGCGCACTCCTGTAATCCCAAGTACTCAGGAGGCTGAGGCAGGAGAATTGCTTGAACCCGGGAGGCGCAGGTTGCAGTGAGTGGAGAGCCTGCAATTGCACTCCAGCCTGGGTGACAAAGTGAGACTCTGTCTCAAGAAAAGAAAAAAAATAAAATAAAAAGAGAGAGAGAGACAGAGAGAAAGAATAGTGCCACCATTCTAAAATACTGTCTGATAGTTTCTAATACAGTTAAAAATACACCTACTTCATGACCCAGCCATTACATTACTATGTTTATACTCAACAGAAATGAAGGCACAGGTCCATAAAAAGGCCCATAGTAGAATATTTGTAAACACCTTATTCACAATAGCCAAAACTAGAAATATCCCAATTGTCCATCAACTGTAGTATATTCACATGTTGGAATAACACTCATCAATAACACCAAAGAGCTGACATACATGCCATAAAATGGAAGCATCTCATACCATTGTTGCATTAAAAAAACAAACAAACAGAAAAACAAAACAAAAAAAACAGGTAAAATCAGTATGGTTCTTTATGTGATTTCTACAAGAAGCAAAAGGAAATCACGGAGACAGAAGTCAGAATGGTGGTTGCCTAAATGGGGATGGGGTGAGGATTGACTGGAAAGGGACTCTAACGACTTCTTGGTCTGTTGAAAATGTCCCATAACTTGACCTAGGTGATGGTTTCTTTCGTCAAAATGCACTGGGCTGCATACTTAAGACTGGTGCACTTTGGTCTATGCGGATTATACTTCAGTCATTTACTGAGAGCAAAAAAATAATAAATAAATAAAAATAAAATTTAAAATTGGGGTTGGAGAAAGTAATGAACTTTAGATTTTATTGTATTCTTTAGGTTTTATTTAAAATAGCCAGTTGGAGTGCGAAGTCTCGTCTTCTCTTGTCCATTTCTGATTTGGCCTGAAAAAGGTCCCACGGATTTTTGAAATATCTGAGCCAGAAAAATGGGTGCGGCCACACCATGTCAACAGTAGAAGATTCCAATAAGGCTGACTGAGAGGGGGCACCTCTCCTTTTGGGTGTTGTACTTGCTCAGAGAGGAGGCAAAAGTCTTTCCGGATAACCGGACCCTTAGGCGTGCAGGGTAGGAGTTCCTTCTATTCGCGACACCACGGAGAGTTCCAAAGTCACAGGAAAGTTGTGACCTCTCTAGCCACAGGTCAAGGCGCAGCCTAGGCTCAGGTTGGAGGCGAAAGGGAAAGAAGAGCGCTACACCCTAGAATGGACGTTGCCATGACTTGGATCGGAGCCCAGGCTGCTGCGGCCACAGCGTAGCGCACTAACCACAATATGATCACCGCGAGCCACAGGAGCTGCTTCGGTTTTGGAGACCTAAGGGTCCGCGTAGATTTCGTTCTTTTTTGGTGTCTCCGTTTTTCCTCCCTTTCTTCCCCATTCTGCTACAATAAAAAAACACTTCTCATCTCTCTCTTGTGCAGTCCTTACCGCTGCACAAAGCTACTGCGAAGTTTCGTCTCCCTGGTCCAGGCCTCTACCGACTTCCTTGCCCTCCTCCTCGCCATTCCCTGTTGGATTCACCCCTTTCCCGGCTCCGGCCTCCTGCCCCAGACACGCACCCAAAAACAACGCAGCTGAGCCCCCGTAGCTCACTGGCTCAGAGTGGCAAGAGAGGCCGTGGGAGGCCTCGCCCCTTGCACGCCCCCACAGAATGCGGAGAAACCAATCGGAATAAATGCTTTTTAAAAAGAACTTACTTCCCCTTCGTGACGAGCCTCGGCAACATGTTGAAATCTTGTCTCTGCAAAAAATACAAAAATTAGCCCGGCGTGGTGGCGCGCGCCCGTCGTCTCAGCTACTTGGGGGCTCAGGCAAGAAGATCACTTGGCCCCGGGAGGTCGAGGCTGCATTGAGCCTTGTTTGCACCACGGCACTCCAGCCTGAGCGACCAAGTGAGACCCTGTCGCAAACAAACAAGCAAACAAACAAAAAACGTCCCCACAGAAAAATAGTTCATGATTTACATTCTCAGGACTCTTCAAAGGACTAAAAGCTGAAGGCGACGATGGATTCATTCCACAAGTCCTAGTCGCCCTGGTGAGTGGCAGGCCCTGCTCCCCGCGAGGGGACCAGGAGAGACTCTCACCACCATCCCTGCCCTGGTGGAGCCCCCCTGCGGACACAGGATCCGAAGACGGCAGCGAAAGCTCCGCAGTGGCCCCGAAAGTGACTGGGCAGTGTGGGCACAGGCTCCCTTACTGGGTGAAGGGGGCGCAAAGGACACAAAGAGCCATCCTGGGAGCCCACCGGGCGTTCGGCTTCCCGTGGGCCCCCAGGCGGCTCGGGCCGGGTCGCAGACGGGGCGTTTCCGGGGGCTTCTGAAGCAGGGGAGGGGCAGGGCTGTGGAAGGCCATTTGCCTGTCCTTCTGGCTCCAGAATCTCCCAACCCGCGGGTGTGCAACGTGATCAGCGCGACTCACCGCTCTAATCTCTCCGGTTTTCCGTCCTGCCGGGCAGGCCCTCAGGACAGAAGGGATGGGGAGAGTTTGGTGAGTGTGCCCTGCATATAGCGCCTGGTAGAATCAGTAGTAGCGGTCTCTGTGGCACAATCAGCGCGTTTGGCTGTTAACAGAAAGGCTGGTGGTCTGAGCCCAACCGGGGACTCCTGGCTTTGTTGTTGTTGTTACTGTTGATATACAATCAACTCCAGCCTAATCCGGAGAAACACACGTCCTCTTCCCCACCTTCTTAGGTCTGAGGCTTGGCAAGGGCCATGGTGCCTTGTACCTGTCAAACTCAGGAATCCCAGAGACTTCAGACAGGAACTCACTTCTAGTGCGATAAAAATGTTCTTTGCTCTAATGGAAGGCTTCAGGGGGTAAAATGCCTCGAGTTTTTCATGTTTAATAGAAGGAGACCTATTACAGTAGTATCCTATCCCCAGGATGTGCCTGGGTTTACTGATTGCTCTATCAATAATGTGACCAGTGGCATCAGTCATCCTCATGGTGATCCTCGCCATTGTTTGTGAATATGCATTTCTTCTTCTATTTGTGCATGATTTAACCCTTTTCAAGATGTTATTGAAATGAGGTGGGTTTCATGACTTTAGGATTACAAATGATGCTGCAGTCTCCACTATTCTTGTACAAATATCTTTGGTCACTCGTGCAGATATTTCTATAGTGTAGAGAACAGGATGTGCCAGTTTTACATTACAGCATTTATGTAATGCTTCTTATTTGAGTACATTCTGCAAATTTATCTTCCATAGGAGCAGTAGCAAATCATATTCCAATGTGTTTCCCAATTCTATCAATGTCCCTTTTGTCATTTACTTGCCGGCACAACAAACTTTCTACACATCAATGTATGATATTCCACTGAGGGGAGGGGCATCCTCTTGGCTTAACTCAGGGGGTGCACAACCGAAGGACATGGTGGACATTACACATAGATATTCTGTGGCATAGGATGAGCTGCTAAACTTCTAGGATGTTTTAAAGTCCTCCAACATCTGTAATTGTTTTCTGTGACCAACTAACGTGGGTCTGGAGAAGATGGGCCACAGTGACCTCTTTGACAGCTTTCTGTCAAGTCGCTTATCCAAGGGGAGCAAAATCACAAAGTTCCCAGATGATTTTTTTCTTCTCCCCTTTCCTCTTTTCTTCATAAATCTTGGTTTTGCTTTTATTTGACCAAACGAATCTAATTCCTGTTCTCCTTCCTATTCGATGGTAAATGAACATGCAAATAGCTATCCCCTTATTTTTCTTTGATAGATTTCTGCAGCGGTTATGTCCATAAAAATTAGCCCATTTGAGATCCATCATTGGAGCCAACAGAACCCTGCACCCAACAGGCACCTTGTGCAGACCTGGACCCTTAGGGCTATTGGCTCATGTTCCTTTGGTTCTTCTATCAAACATCATAAGTAGAAACTGAGCTCTTTGGCTTTTACCCACTACTATGGCTATAGTACATTTTCTCTCTCCCATCTCTCTCATTTTTGTATCATGATTTTTTGACATCAGTGGCACCAGTGTGGGTTTCTGGTTTTGATGTTATCGAGTGAACTTCTGGGATCGTTTTATGACTATATAACAGTCGGTATTAAATTCTTCTATTGGTGAAGATTTGTGTTGTTCCCAGTTTTTCCTTAGTATAAATATGAGGTTAATAAGAACATTTTTGGTAGAAGCCTTGTTGGATATATTGTTCATTTAATGGTGGTAATCAATAAAAGTAAGTGTGCTTCCTTTTTAGGTAGGCTTAACACAGTGAGAAACTACCATTTATTAGAAAAGCTGTTGTGCTAAATGTCATCCAACTAACATCACACAGCAATATCATACACACTCTGTATGAGGAAGTGGGAGAGGCAATGTCTTTCAAAATCAGTTTTTCTGTGGTTCCTTTCATTTTGTTGTGAACCCTTCATGGCATCTTTGAAGGTGGCTGTGGTCACACCAAGTGTCACCACCAGCCTATTCAAGTCCCGCTGCAGAGCCATGGAGTGATATACCAGGGCAGACCAGCCCAGTCTCAGGCTCATAAACACCAGGCAGGAATAGATGCCTATGAAATGAGAAGGGTCAGATGATTCCTCACTCTCTTGCCATGTCTGTGCCTCTCTTTGCAGGTGCCATGTCGCTAAAATCAATTGCTTGCACTTATTTTGTCAAAGATAAAGTCAGGCATTAGTCAAAGCTGTGAAAACAGATTTTATTCAGTAACTACTGACCAAAGCAGAAGGGGCTGAACTCCATTGCATTTGTGGAGAGCCGATGGCATTCTAATTGGAGAGTGAGGCAGGGGAGAGGGCAGGGGTCAGGGCACAAGTGAAATATTACAAAATATTGGTCACTGTAAGCTTCTGCCTCATCAGGACAGCTGTATCTGCCAGCTGGCAATATTAGACATTAGGATTCTAACCTCCCACAGAGACCGGGAGACAGAGATTCAGTCCTTCCTGAGGACGACACCTCAAAGGAATGGCTTTCAAATCCTGTGGAAAGACACACTGGAGTCCCTAGGAGATACACACATTTCTCAAAGGGATGGAGGAAGGATTCCCTTCTTAGTAAGTGTTATAAGAAAGAACCTACCATCATCAGCAGATATTGGCCAGAATTAAAGTAAGTTCCCCTGGCAGCCTTGAGCTTTCTTAGGTAGGCTTTGTCATGGGAGCCTAGGGTCATCCATGGGACATGGTCATATGCTATTAGAAGCCATGATAGAGTCTGATCATCTCTTAGCGCAGAGGTTTAAACTGAGTGTTTGTTTGCTGAGTTTGGTGGTTCTCACTTTCCATCCCCCCATTCCATGGCCAGGATTTTACTGGACTCTGATAGATGGACAAGGCCACGGGCCATTTTCAGTGACGTTCAAGCAACCCAGGCATATCTATTGAGATCTGAATGAAAATAAAGGAAACCATGAGATTGAGAGTGGGCCCCACAATAGGTATGCATTACCAATATTCAGGAGATAAACAAAAATATTTCTAGACTTTGTCAAGATGAAAAGTGACTTATGCAGCCAGGATGAAATTCAAACCTACATTAGCAAAGTATACAGCTTATTGACATTATGTGTAAGGAAGCCATGGCAAAATGACAATCCACAAGTGGCAATGGTAGGTACGGGTAGGGAGAGACTCCATAGGTCAAAATTATCCTCACGTTAAATGAAACTCCTACATGTTGCTACAGTAAGGGAACGGAAGCCAATGTTATGCTGGAATATATTAATTGTCATGGGATAAACAGGCAGGACATGATGCTACATTTGTTAATCACTTCTATTGAGAGTATTTGTGAAAGTTAATTTTTGTGTCAATTTGACTGGGCCAGGGAGTGCCCAGATATTTGGTTAGACGTGATTTCTCACTGTGTCTCTGAGGGTGTTTCTGGAAGAGATTGACATTTGAATCAGTAAACTGAGTGAAGCAGATTGCCCTCCTGAGTGTAAGTGGGCCTCATCCAACCCATGGATGGCTTGAATAGGATGAAGGGTTAAGAAAGAAGTTTTTCTGCTCCACTGTCTTTGAGCTGGGACGTCAGTCTTCTGCCTTAAGCCTTGGACTTGGTCTTGAACTATATTTGACTCTCCTAGGTCTAGAGCTTACTCAGAGTAGAACTTGGGCTTCTCTGCTTCTCTCTCTGTGTGTGTGTGTGTGTGCGTGCGTGTGTGTGTGTGTATCCTACTCATTTTCTTTCTCTGGAGATCTAAGACTAATATAGTATTATAGGCCAGTTCCCAGTTTTTGTCTTTATTCTTTTGAAAGGTGTAAAATAAATAAATAAAATAAAACCCTGGAGGGTTCTCAAAGAAGAACAGTAAGGATTACTAGAAGTTTTAATTTTTTAGGAAAAGCACTAAGAACAGCTTTTGTTAAAACTGTCTTCAAGAAAATTATGGGTATTGGGAAAAATATTTTTGCCTTAATGTTTTAAAGCAAAGGCATGATTAGTCAAGGAGAAATATACTTAGGTTTTTAAAGGTAATTGTTATGTTTTAATAATTCACATACAATCTTAGGAACTCAGGAGAAAAAGAGAGGTCCCTTGTACCCTTTACTCAGTTTCCTCCAATGGTAACGTCTTGGTAATATTTCCAAAATGGTAATATTTGCAAATATAGCAGATGTATTGCAAATGCCACAGTACCAGGAAGTTGACATTGATACAAGCAAGGTACAGAACATTTCCATCAACACCAGGATTCATCATGTTGCCTTTTTATAGCCGTGACCCTGTCTCTTCAGTGCTGCTCCTCCTTCCCTCTTTAACCCCTGGCAACTTCTAATCTATTCCCCATTGATATAATTTATTCTTTTCAAGAATGTTGCATAAATGGAATCCTACATGTCACCTTTGGGATTACCCTTTGTCCACTCAACAGAATTCTGTGGAGATTCATCCAGGTTATTGTGGGTGTCAATAGCTTGTTGTTTTTAAAAAAATTATTGTGGGCCGGGCGCGGTGGCTCAAGCCTGTAATCCCAGCACTTTGGGAGGCCGAGACGGGCGGATCACGAGGTCAGGAGATCGAGACCATCCTGGCTAACAGGGTGAAACCCCATCTCTACTAAAAATACAAAAAACTAGCCAGGCGAGGTGGCGGGCGCCTGTAGTCCCAGCTACTCGGGAGGCTGAGGCAGGAGAATGGCGTAAACCCAGGAGGCGGAGCTTGCAGTGAGCTGAGATCTGGCCACTGCACTCCAGCCTGGGCGACAGAGCGAGACTCCGTCTCAAAAAAAAAAAAAAAAAAAAAAATTATTGTGGACTATTCAATGCTATGGATATATACCAGTTTGTTCAGCCATTCTCCTCATGAAACTCGTCTATACATTTTTTTCCCCAGTTTTGGCTATTAAAAACAAGGCTGCTATAAACTTTAACTACATGGATTTTGTGTGAACATAAGTTTCTATTTCTCTGTGATAAACACAGGGAATGCAATTCCTAGGTGGTATGGTAGTTGCATATATAGTTTTAAAAGTAAAAACTATACAGACATTCTCCAGAGTGGAGAATGTAACCTTTTACATTTCCATCAGCAATGTATGAGTGATCCAGCTTTCTCTGAATCCTTGACAGAACTTGATTTGGTTACGCTTTTCTTTTGGCCATTCTGATAGGTATGTAGCAATGTCTCATTGTGATTTTAATTAGTATATCACTAGTTGCTACTAATGTTCTGATTTCAACATATGAATTTGGGGGCCTAGGCACAATGCATCCCATAACAATGTGCATTCTGGTGTAGTTGGGTGTTCTAAAATTGTCAATTTAAGCCCCGCTGGTTGATCATGCTGTTGGGTTCTTCTATATTCCTGTTGATCTTCTATCTGGTTGTTGTATAAATTGTTAAGAAAGGGGGATGTTGAAGCATATAGCTATATTTATGAATTTGTCTAGTTCTCTGTTCAGTATTTTCAGTTGTTGCATAGACATTTATGACTTTTGTCAGGGGAGGAGTTGGTGGATTGGTTGTTTCCTCCTTGTATAATGTTCCTCTCTGTCTCTGATTAGTTTCTTTGTTCTGAAATATACAATATCTGGCATTAATGTAGCCAGCCTTGCTTTCCTTTGTCTAAGGTTTGCATGATATATCTTTTTCCATCCTTTTGATGTTAACTTTCCTGTATCATCATATTTGAAGGTAGTCTCTATGTAGCCAGGATATAGTTGGGTCATGTCCATTAACCTACTTTGCCAATCTGTGTCTTGTAATTGGTGTACTTAGGCTATTGATATTTAATATGATGATTGATATGGTAGGGCTTAAGTCTGCCATTATATTTTTTTCTTTTCTCTTTGTTCTCTCTGGTGTCTTCTTCTGGATATGCTTTCTTTTTCTTACCTTCCTGTGGTGACTTGAACATCTTTGAGAATGGTGTTTTACCTTATCCATAGTGTTTTTGAGTATATCTGTTTGCATAGCCCTCTTGGTTTTCCCAGATATTCATATGTCTGTGCATCTATATCTTACCACACAGTATACTGGTGTCATTGTTTTACCAGTTTGAGTGAATGATAGATGAGTTACCTCCCTTGCAAGTCTCTTTACCCTCCCAGTTTATTGTTGTTTCAAACATTTTCTTTACGGAGAGTTAGAACCACATTGAATGATGCCATGATTTTTTTCTGAAGCTGTCAATCATAGTTTAGAAAACTCAAGGAAGAAGGACGGCCTATTTTGCTTACTTTTTGTTTTGTTTTGTTTTGTTTTGTTTAATTTTCTTTCTGATGTCCCAAGGTTCCTTCTTTAATCATTTCCTTTCTGTCTAGAGAACTCCCTTTAGCCTTTCTTTTAAGGTAGAACTGCTGGTCAGAGATTCCCTTAGCTTTTCTTAATCTGAAACTGTTTTGATCTTCCCCTTAATCCCTGAAAGATGTTTCTGCTGGAGAGAGGAGTCTGGGCTGACAATTGTTTTCTTTCACGGCTTGAAAAGCACTGGGCAACTTCTTTCTGCCTCTATGGTTTCTGATGAGAAATCCATCATCGCCAGAATTGTTTTTCCTTTCTAGGTAAAGTGTCACTTTTCTCTGTTGCTTTCAAGATATTTTCTTTGTCTTTCATTTCCTACATTTTATTTTTTCACATGTCTTGCCATAGACTTCTTTCGGTTTTTTATCTTATTTCGGGTTCTCACAGTTTCTTGAACCTGTAGGTTAATGTCTCTTGCCAACTCTGGGAAGCTTTCAGCCATTTACTTCTTTATGTTTTCAGCCTTGTCCTCTTCCTCTTCCCTTTCCAGACATAGATAACAACATGAAAGTGAGACCATTCAAGGTAGTTTCACAGGTCCCTGAGGTTCAGTTCACTTTCTCACCCAGTCTAGTTTTCCCTTGTTAAAATTGTGTAATTTCTAATTTTTCATCTGCAGTGGATGGATTTCTTTGCTCTGCACCATCCATTCTGCTGTTGAGCCTATGTGCTGGACTTTTTATTTTAGTTGTTGTATTTTCCACTTCTAATACTTCCATTTGTTCCTCCTTTAAGTCTTGTATTTATTTGCTAAGGCTTTCTATTTGTCCATTTGTTTCAAATGTGCTCATAACTACGAAATCATTGTCATCAGGTTTGCTTGCTTTAAAATCTTTGTCAGACAATCCCAACACCTCTCTCATCTTATTGCCAGTGTGTATTTGCTGTCTATTTTCATTCAGAATAAAATTTTCCTGGTTCTTGGTGTGATTAATGATTTTCAATTGAAACTTGGACTTTTGGACATTATGTTATCAGACTCTCGAATTTATCGAAACCTTCCGTTTTAACTACCTTTTGCTGAGTCTGCTTCTGTAGGGGAACGGGAGTGGCGCCATCTCATTGTAGCCAGGTGTGTGTAGAAATCCAGGTTTCTCACCTGACCTACCTCTGTTGACACCCTGAGTGGAGGGCCGGCGAGGAAAGAGCACGGGGATGAGGCCCCTGAGCTTGGATGAAGGGCAGGCAGCAAGGGTCCTATGGTTCCTGGGAGGACTAGAAAGGTCGGTACCCTTTCAACGCCAAGAGCCCTGACAGCAGGCGCCAGGGATAAGGCCCCAAGGCGGGGTCCACAGCCCTGGAGGGGTGGCGTCCACACTCCTGCGCGTCCCGAGGCTCAAAACCCGCCGGCTGCCACAGCTTCCGGGAGAAGCAGTCGGGCGAATCCCGCATACCAGCGCTTAGTTCTGGAACTGGATACCCTGCGGAAAGAATCCGGATACCGGAGCCCGGTTATAGGTCTCCAGGGTCTTCATTTCGGGAGCAGGCGGGGAACCCTCAGCCCGGCGGTATCGCAATCTGCAGTTTTCTTGCCTGAGGGATCGCAGGTGCTTCCCTTTTGCCAGCAATTTGCTGGAGGCGCGGAAATGTGGAGATGCAGTCGAATTTCATCTGTCATAGGCAGCAATATGCAGTTACTCAAAGCGACGCCCAAGATTTTCGTGGATGTATCCTCAAGGGGCGGTGCTCGGCTGGTTTACTTAGAGTAGGGACAGCAGGTTCGCCTCGCACATGAAAGGTGGTTTTCAAAATGCCCCTCCCTCCCTTCCTCCCTCCCTCCTTCCCTTCCTCCCTTCCTCCCTTCCTTCTTTCCTTCCTAGAGAGGGGAGTGGAGCTGAGGAGTGGGATGGGGGAACTTAGCTGCATCTTTGATCCGAAGAAGCACGGGAGGAGTTCCATTACTACCTGAAACCCCGCTGAGCACTAGGAACCAGGCCCGGTTTGCCCGCTGTGAGTTGGATCGGAGGGGAGGGTGCCGGATCAGGTGGAGGTCATGTTAGCTTTAGATCCAGAAATTTCCAGTCTTCTCATCTATCGCTGAAATCTTTCTGAACATTTCAAGCTGACAGCTACAATGTCTCTGAAACCAAGGAGCTCTGTCCTGTGAAGCCCACTTGGCTTCCTCGCGCCCCGACCTCAGTTGCGGAACCGGTTGAATTGCGTGGCTGAACAAAAGAAAACGAACCTAAATCTGCACCTGGAGCTCGAGCCAAAGACCGCTCAATTCAGTTTCATGCTCTACTAATAGAGCTAGTTGGGGGCAAAAGGGGACCCCTACACATGTCTTTATGGGTAGAGCCCCTTGAGCCAGTTCAGAGATCAGGAACCAGAAGGACTCCGGGCATCACCCACTGAGAGCCAAGCCCGCACTTTGGTGGCAAGGAAACTGAGGCTCAGAGAGACAGCAAGTGCTTGGCTCTGCCTCACACCGTGCTACAGCTAGGCTAGAATGGACTACCGTTCAGTTTCCTTGTGGCCTGGCCTCAATACAGCCCAAGGCAGCGGCCAGGCTGTCAGAGGTGGGAGGTATTGAGCAGCTGGGCAGTGACTGCTTGGGGCCCTGCGGGCCTGCAGCCCCCTTGGGTCACAAAGAGGGGCTTTCAGTTGGGCTTTCCTCCTCTTAGAAAGTTAATCCTTACCTTCTCTTGTTTCCTCTGACAAGGAGAGTGTTGTGTCTGTCCTTTTCCCTGGTGGTCTAGTGGCTAGGATTCGGCGCTTTCACCGCTGCGGCCCGGGTTCAATTCCCGGTCAGGGAACATGTTTTGCAACATCCCCAAATTGTGTGTGAAGATTTGATAGAGAAACCCACAGGTGATGATTAAAATGCAGAAATATGTTCCCAGCAGCAATATTTGTAATAATAAATGTTCGTCACTTAGGAAATGTTATATGTTGTAATCCCTCCATACCATAAAAAGATATGCAATTATTTCAAAGATGTATGTAGATGATGATAATAGCCACCATGAGGCCACCGATGATAATGATAGTAATAATGGCTGATGCTCTTGGAGTATTTACTATGCATTTGGGCATGGGTTCAATGTTTTACTGCCGTGTCTTATTTAAACTTGGAACAACCCATTCGGAAACACATTCCTATTGGGCCCATTTTACAATGCGGAAATGGAGGCATAGTAAACCTGAGTGACTTCAGAGTCACACCACCACGGAATGAGGCTATCTGCTCGCGTCTACGGCTTCATGGAGAGAAGAGTCTAAGGTTCTCTTGTTCTTCTGCTAGGGATTGTCATCTTCTCAGAGATGTGCAGCCTGAAGAATCAGCTAAGGCAGGTGTGAGGAGGAGGGAGGGAGAGAAAGGAGGTGTGTACTGGGCTTGGGATAAGCAGGTTCTGGAGCTCCAGAACTGAGCTTTTGCCTAAGATGCACCTTTTGTAAATAGCATTTATTTTCCCAACAAACCCTTAAGCCTTCAGGCAGGATTTTCATCATCTAACTTGAAGCAGATGGGCAACAAAGACCCCATATATCTGGACGTGGAAGAATGAAGGTCCGAAAAGAACAGTTACAAGGTTAACTACATCTCTGTGTGGAACAGGATGAGTCTTTAGTTTTTTTGCCGATGACTGCCCTGATTGCTCCACAAAGAGACATGTGGTGCCTGGAAATCTGAGGACATTTGCCTCAGACACCTGTCTATTATTAAATGCCCCCATCCCCAGGCTGCGTATCCTCACTTCTTTGTGCCATTGCACAGGTTTTAGATGCCTGAGGGCGTGGTGACACAGAGGGCAGAAGTCGTGTGTTTGGGTACATTTCCGAGTTGACACCAGGTCGTGTGAGTGGAGGCAAGATGCAGGAATGCCGGATCCACGACATTCTCCCCAGCCCACACTGCCTCTTGCGCTTCCCCCTATCAGAAGCGACCCCACTGCACCTGACCACTGTAGCCTACTGGTCTGAAGTCAGCCACTTCCTCATCCTTCACTATGCTTTATTTGTCATGCTCACCGCTTGCATTCCCTGTGCCCAAAAGGAGAAATGCTTGTGGGGAGGACACCAGCCGGTTGTGTTCCCACTGCCCGGTCCCTTCTTGATGCCTCCAGATGTGGGCTCGGTGGGGCAGGACTTGCTCACCATGCAGCTACTCACCTACAGCAAGGCTTCACACCTCGTGAGCACCCAGTGCTCGGTGAATGAAGGCGTTCCAATGCAGGTTTCTGAGCGACATCAAGAATTCTACTGGACTTCCCACTTTTAGTCCTTTGAATAATTCGGGTAATGGGAAGATAGAAAAAGCTTTTCAAACCTGGGTGTTCTTTGTAAGGTTTATTCCAAGTCTAGAGGCACCTTCTGGAATGGGCTCCCCTCTCTGTAAGGGGACACTCCCCCAGCCTGTGGGACTCTGTAGGCAGAGAGGAAGGTAAACCCTGAACATTGAAGAGGAGGAGAAGAAAGTGGGTAATACTGGCGGCAGCCTGGAGTATGAGAGACAGACAGACAGACACAGGCGCACAGACACAGATGGAGAGGTTGGAAAGGCAGGGCCGGGTCAAGGAGGAGTCAGGAAGCAAAAGGACCTATATGTCCAAGAGCCAGATTTAGGGTTTAAATGTCAGAGTTCAGTTTTGCTGAAGAGAGTCAACAAAAGAAACAAGGCAAAGGGAGCCAATAACTCTAAGGATCCAGGTCTGCATAAGAAGCATGGTCAGGTGCAGGATCCCATGGCTCCAGAGATTTGTCTCCAGTGAAATGAGTTTTACAGAAAAACAAAACAAAACAAAACAAACACCATCAAGGAAGGAATAAAACACAGAGGTAGTTATTAGCATGCTAATTCACCTTTGTCTAGGAGGGAGAACGTTTGCAGTCTGTAGATCGTTTGCATTCAACAAAAGCAGAATGCAATTCATAAAGAAAAGAGAAGAGGAACAAATGTCTAGAAGGAACCATTCTTTCCTCTCCTATTTGATAAGCCTCTTGACAGGAAGCAGTTCAGGGTCCCTCCAGCCAGTTTTCTCTGGACTCAGTTAGGTAGATCACCAGAGAAAACAATTACAATTATTGGAAGACTTTCTAAACATCTTGGAGGTTTTGCTGTGGAACACATGCCAGAGAGTATCTCTGGGCAGTCAGTGTCCACCATGTCTTTCTGCTGCGTCTACTGCTTAGGTAAGTCAGGCGGGCACCACCCCCTCACTGGTACATCAGACTGATGTATGGAAACTTTGCTGTGCTGGCAAGAGCACGAAGGAAAAGGCTCTCTCACTGAGTTGGAAAAATATATTGGAAGATAAATTGGCACACCTCCTGTTGAAGTCAAACTAAGAACACGTAAAGAGATGCCTTCGGCTCCTGGCAATGTTGGAGTAACAGATGCCCGATTTACTCTCCTGCCTGAAATCTGCCCACTGCTCCTCTCTGCAAACAAACAGGTGCCTGTAATCCCAGCAGTTTGGGAGGCCGAGGTGGGCTGATCCCTTGAGTGCAGGAGTTTCAGACCAGACTGGGCAACATGACGAAACCTCATCTCTACCAAAAAAATTCAAATAATTATCCAGGCATGGTGGTGTGTGCCTGTAGTCCCAGCTACTCAGGAGGTTGCAGTGGGGGGATTGTTTGAGCCTGGGAGGCAGAGGTTGCAGTGAGCCAAGATTACACCACTGAAGTCCAGCTTGGGCTACAGGATGAGACCCTGTCTCATGAAAGCAAAGAGGGAAGGAAGGAAGGAAGGGAGGGAGGAAGGGAGGGAGGGAGGGAGGGTGGGGGAGGGAGGGAGGGAGGGAGGGGCCGGGTGCAGTGGCTCACGACTGTAATCCCAGCAATTTGGGAGTCTGAGTCAGGTGGATCACAAAGTCAGGAGATGAAGACGATCCTGGCTAACACTGTGAAACCCCCGTCTCTACTCAAAATACAAAAAATTAGCTGGGTGTGGTAGCACATGCCTGCAGGTCCAGCTACTTGTGAGGCTGAAGCAGGAGAATCACTTGAACCTGGGAGGCGGAGGTTGCAGGGAGCCGATATCACGCCACAACCACAATATTAGAGATGATAAATTTGCTGGATGGGATTAACAGCAGATCAGACGTTGCAGAAGAAATGATCAGGGAACATAGGACCATGAATAATTGGAAATATGCAAAATGAAACTCACAGACAAAAGAGAATTTTTTTAAATGAAATGATTTTCAGTGAACTGTAGGGCAGACTTAAGAGGTCTAAATTATGAGCCACCCCCCTCCCTCCCTCCCTCCTTCCTTCCTTCCTTTCTTCCTTCCTTCCATGAGAGACAGGGTCTCACCCTGTAGCCCAAGTTGGACTTCAGTGGTGTAATCTTGGCTCACTGCAACCTGAGCCAGGAGTCCCTGAGAAGGAGCAGGGAGGAAAGGAAACATTTATTTTCTTTCTTTGTTATTTTTATTAGGAATGGGGTCTCAGTACATTGCCCAGGCTGGTCTTGAATTTCAGGCCTCACTCAACACTTCCTGACTTGGCCTCCAGAAGGTGTGAGCCACTGTGCCTGGCCAATGTCTGAAGAAACAATTGCTGAAAACTTCTCAATCATAACAAAAATTACAAATCCAGTGACCCAAGGAGCTGAGGAAACCGAAGCACAAGAAACATGAAGAAAACCACTCCTAGATACATCAAAATAACATTGCTCAAATCCAGCCAGAAGAAAAAGACATTGTACATACACAGGAACAAAGATGAGGATTGCGTCAGCTTCCTTTCTGCTCTTGCCGGCCTCTACCAGGAGCAGCAATGCACGCGAGCAGAGAACCAACATCTTTAAGGTACTGAGGGCAGGGGAAGTTAGCCTAGAATACTATGCCAGAAAAAATAAATTCTCAAAACTGGAAGTGAAATAAGGACATTTAGAGATGTACAAAAGCTGACCGAATTCACTACTAGCCCGCCCACACTACAAGAAACGTCAAAGCAGTCCTCCAGGCAGAAGGAATCCAATACCAAATGAAAATCCAGATCTACACGAGGAAATGAAGAACACCAGAAATGGGTAACTGTCCTAGGTATTTTTTTTTATTTTGTAAATTTCTTTTGTAAAAATTTGACCATTTAAACAAAAGCACTAACAATGGGCTGTGGGGTTTATAATATGCATAAAAGCAAAGTGCATGTCAGTAGTAGCGTCAAGGCCAGAAGGTGCGGTTTAATATCACTTGGAGGTTGACTGTGATCAGTTAAAAAGGTTTGCTCTAAGCCCTAAAGCAATTACTAAAATAACAAAAGAAAGAGTTATAGCTAATAAGCCAACAGAGGAGAGAGAATGGAATGATATAAAAACCGTGTGAACACTATGATAGAGTAATTGCTCTTCCTATAGCTTCACCTCTATCTATAGAAATACTTACACCAGTGGCTGAAAATGCCGGTGCAAGAATGACTAGAGCATTATATGTAATAGTAAAATCACAGAACCAATTTAACCTCAAAAGCGTATGGAAAGGGCTAAATGGATGACAGTTATGGAAAGCGTATGGAAAGGGCTAAATGGATGGGGGAGAAGGAGAGAGAGAGAGAGAGAGAGACAGAAGAGAGAAGAGAGCAAGCGAGAGAGAGAGATCCCAGAATCCTAGCGGACCTTGATTTACGTCCTCATGTACGCGAGACAGGGAGGAGAGGAGGGTAAAGTTGGTCTCGCTCTGCCTTTCCATGAGAGCACGTACTGGACAGAAGAAAGTTGCCAGCGGTTTAAGCATTTTTAAAATGCAAGAAATGTTCCATACAACGGGCTCGAACCACCCACCTCCAGACTTGGAAGCAAGTACACTACCCGACTGCGACACAGGAACAGTTGGCTGTCGCTCTCGTATCACCACGCAGAGCAAGCGCCCATCCAACGTTAGGTGGAGCCATCGCCTTTTGTAGTACAATTGTGCAGCTCCAAAGCCTCGCAAAACCGGAGAGGCGCATCTTGCCGGCTGCGGTTGAAACCCGTGCATTGGGTGATTCTGAAACTGGAAGGGCAGCGGAATGGCCTTCGCCCCGTCCTGCCCCTTGCAGGCGTCAGACCCGGCATCCCAGCAAACGCCCGGCTCGGCGACTCCCTGGGCCTGAGCCGCGTGGGTCCCAAGGGAAGCAAGCAGAACGCCCCGTGGGCTCTAGTGATGGCTCTTCCCTTTCTTGGCTCCGCCTTCACCTGACTCTCTACACTGCTTGCGCTCCCCTCTCTCACCTCGGCTTCCGTCGGTGGGGCGGGAGAGAGGAAGGGTGAAAAGTAGAAATACGGAGAGGCGGGAGAGAAGCAGAGGAGGTGCGGACGAGAACAGAGAGAGCCCCCAAAAGAGGCTGGTGCAGGGAGGCCCAGGCTGGAGTGAAGGAGATGAGAATTGTTCTCATCACGTATGAGGATTGGGAGGAAGGGAGGGAAAAGCAGAGCTGGCAAGAAAGAAAGAAAAGCGCGAGCCCCCTGTGGCTGTCTGGGAAGAAATCCGCCTAATAATCGAAATCTATTGACCTCAAAATTACTAGAGCAAGTTCAGACATCGCCGGTTGGCCTGTGGCTCGCCGTGATCGTATAGTGGTTAGTACTCTGCGTTGTGGCCGCAGCAACCTCGGTTCGAATCCGAGTCACGGCAGCGTCGTTTGTCCAGGCCGTCAGCTGTACATTTTTGCTCCCCGGAGCAACCAGGTGCGTCAGGGGAAGGAAAAGAGACCTCACAGCTCACTAAGCTGGCGAGGAATCCAAGGGAAGCCCTGGACGTGCTCTGTCCTGTCTCTGAGCCTCACAGAGCAAATAACCCAGTCAGCCGTGTTGGTCATGGCTTACACGAAGGCAATGGTGTGATCAGAACCTGTTTTCCAGTCACTGGGGCTGTTACACATGAAACGACAACAAGCTTTTTAATGACTTTAAACTCGAAACTGTTTGTTGTGGCCTACAGTGGCTTGTCTCCGAGCCTGTGGCCAAGTTTGTATGCCAACAGGAAAGTATGGGGAAAGACAATCTCTTGCAGGGGTCTCTCCACCTCCACTCTGCTGGGTAGAAATGGGCCTTGGGCCTGGAGCACTTCCTTCCCAAGAGACAAGGAGTCCTCACAGCCTGTGCTGGACTCACCTCCTTGTGTGGGAGTATCTTTCCCCAGATCTGACTTAGTGTGTACCCCTTTGTTCCACTTAAACATGTGCATCAACTGGCACCTGGCCAGCTGCTGTATCTGCCCCCCTCTGAGGGCAGGGGGCGAGGCCCTTTCTGCTTCTCAAGAGGCTGTGTGTGCAGGCCAAACGGAGGAACCTGCTGGCCATGGGGGACCAACGCCCACAACTGAAGCGGAGCCCATACCTGCTCTGTCTCCTCTCTGTGTGAATAATGTGTTGTTTTTCCGTCAAGTGCTTGACTGCGTTGCGTTTTCCTTGGCGACTCAGATACAAGAGGCTGTGGCCAGAAGTGTTTAAATTCATTTAAACCTAATATCCACCCTTTGAGATGGGTTCTCTTATCATCCTCATTTAATAGGTAAGGACTAAGGCTCAGAAAGGTTAAGAAGGTTGCATGGGTAGTAAGCATCAGAGCTAGGCAGTCTGATTCCGGTATTACTACTAAACTATACCTTATATACTATTACTTTACTAATATATCCCTAAGACGAAACCCCTGAGACCTGTTATCTGCCAGATACTGGGACATCATCCTATGCCCTCCTGGTTGCCTACCTGTCTTTTCCGCAGACCTATATCTGCCATTTAAATCAGTGTCCTTGTGAATACCCAGACATGTTCTTTCTTCCAACTTCCTCAGCTACCCTACACCAAGCACAAACTTACACATTTTCAATCCAGAAAGTGCCCAAACAGTGTCCTCCTTACCCAGGCCATGAGGCTGATCTCAGCTCCTCAGCCAGCTTCCCTTCTAGTCCATTTATTGGGAGCTGGGCCTCCAGCTGGGATACTCTCTGGATGAGACTCTCCAGGTCCTTTTTGGCTGGAGCCCTGGAAAGTAGAAAATCGCAGTGCCATCAGACAGCCACCCCTCATCCTCATCAGGGACACTGTGAGGTGAAGACCCCTCCAGGGTGCCAACAGCTCTCAGCTTCCGGGGTCTCTCCAGACTAGACAAATAATCACTTGTAACCGAGAGGAGGGACCAGACCCGGCTCTTGAGGTTTTGAGGTGACCTTGTTGGCATTCTGCAGCTGGGCCTTCAGATCTTTGATGTCCTTTCCTAGGAGTGAGATGTTTTCTGACTTTCCATATACCCAGAACTCTTCCTGCTCCCCTAGCTGGTTCTCCAAGGGCTTCCTCTTGGAGGAACCAGCCAGCGTTGAGCCCCGGTGCCCCTGCTCAGAGCACAGCCCCTCCATCAGGACCATCTCCTTGAGGCTGTTGTGCTCCTCACACTCTGAAAAAGGACAAAGATGTCTTCCTGAACAACAGTTGGATGTCTCAAAGGTCACTGCCTTTGAGAGGAGGCAGGTTTGGTCATGAGTACGATAATTACTAGGGAAAAAGTTGAAGAAGTACTTTATTCAACCCCGACACTGTACTAGGCATTCAAATACAATATTTCTTATCCTCCTTATACCTGCAAGTTAGGTATCATCACTTTCTATTTTACTGACTGGGGAAACCAAAACTTAAAGAGAGGTGGTAAACTAGCTTGTTCCAGATCACTCAAACTAGCACATGGCAGAACCAGAATTCAAATCCTCCAATGTCCTGTGTTTGTTCCACAAACACTGATGTTTCTTAAGACATTAACATGGCCTTATCTATTTAGGATGGCCACAAGAATGTAGGACAAGCTATTCCTGCATGCTGAAAGTTAAATGCTCTCTAAATTTTCCTATAATTTAAAAGTTTATTGGGTTACAACTGTGTGAAAAATAGGTATAAGAAAATAAGACTTTGAATAAATATATCAGCATGTTAACGTCAGTGTATTAAGGCAGTGGTAGTCAGAATAAGAACTAATCCATGGCATTTTACCAGATGCCAGGCACTGTTCTAAAGCATTTTATAAGAATTTATTCATTTAATTGACATTGGTACCTGATGGGGTAGGTAGTTCCTTTATTACTATTTTAACATATGAAGAAACTGGGACACAGGAAAGTTTACAAATTGGGATTTGAACCAACCAGTCTGGCCGCAGGATCTTTTCTCTTAACTGCCACACTACACTGCCTCAAGAATAAGAGAGATTGTGTTTTTCTTCTCTTCTGGTTTTCAATGTGGTGGGTGGCCCTATAGTTGTAGCCCTTTTATAATGCAAAACAAAATTATTTTTAACTTAGGGTTTGCATGTTTCCAAAACCTCATCTGGTCTCTAAGCAGGCCTTGGTATTTCTATAATAATCAGTTGGATAGAACTTTTTATTATTATTATTATTATTATTATTATTATTATTATCAGTATGCCAAAAACTAATTGTAGAAATTCAAACTTATACTCAGCCTCATTTTGGGTAAGAGTTCTCCTATTAACCTCCTGTCCTCCTCTTCCCCACTACTTGTCAGATGTGGAACTGGCCAACAGCACCCAAATGTGACAGCTGACTCCAAGGAGGGAAAGTGAGCCCCACACCCTGTGCTCTTACTGGGACTGGTGGTTTCCTCCTGTTCAGCCTCATTCTTGCTTCGGCCACAAGTCCCATAGCCCAGGTCCAGGAGGTCCACCTGGACCTGCTTGCTGAACTGCTTCACCAAGGACTCACCTGCTTGGGAAGAGACAGCAGGTGTTACAGAATGTCTGAATTTCCCACATATGCCCTCAGCCTCAATGGCACATACCCTAACCTTTTGGGGCAGGGAGGTCAGATCCACAGTGGGAGAGAAGCTTCTTTCAACTGGTGGGAGAAGAGACCACCAGCTCCAGGAAGCAGAATTTCTTTCCACAGGAGGAGCCTGCATTTGCCATTGATATACTCCCCTTCAGATAACCTAGGTGTTAGTTGGGACCAGATATCCTTAAGTCAGGGATTCTATACTATCATCTCTAGCAGCCCCATTGAAGCTGGCAAGTGCTTTATCCACAGGGGTTCAATAAATGTGGAATGGAGCTGAACTAATTTAGAGTCCCAAGACACCTAGACCTGTACTGTCCAATAAGAGAGTTAGTAGCCACATATGGCCACTTTATACTAAATTAACTAAAATTAAATAAAACCAAATATTCAAGTTGCACTAGCCACACTTCATGTGCTCAATAACCACGTTATGTCGGTATAGAACACACAGAAGTTATAAGACACACAGGCTACTTACTTTACTAGTAAGTCACAGTTACTTACTAAGTATAACTCTGTATTTCTCCAGCTCATTAGCCTGAGCAAAGACAGTGGCTTCTGATAGCAGCAGCTTCTCCTGGAGATCTTGATAGCGTTGTTTGCATTGTGACAGCTGGGAGCGCAGGTGCTGGGTGGACCCTAGTAGGTTAAACGCTGACTGAGGCCCAGGGTCACGAGGCTGGGACTGGTTATCCAACTGTGAAAGGGTCCAATACAGGGATCAGGACAGTCTGAGGTCACCCCCATGCAGTGATGACCACCGCCCCTTCTGAACCCTTTGGACTTTACTCAAGTCTGTCACAGCACTTCTCATGCCATTTGGCAGTGACTTGCTTTCCAGATGGAGCTCCTGGAGCACTGCGATAACGTTTTCCTCATATCTATATCTATAGCACATAGCACAGCACCCATCAAGTCTCCAGAGGAGCTCTCAGGAAATGTTTTCTCAGTGATCCAAAAGAGAAGGGGTGTAACCCTCCACTCATCTCCCCTCGCATTCTGTCCCATTGATTCTCTCAGAATCCCTGTATTCTCCATTTTACTGAATCTTTGGCATGCTTACTTCCCTAAAGAGGGATCCTCTGAGGCCGAGAAACAAGACACCTGTGATGGGCTGTGACAAAAAAATGGCAGTGATAAGGAAGGGATGTCATTACATACCACCTGTCTGGGCTGCTTCCTAACTGATGCATCCCTATGTTACAGCAGTTACCACATCCTGTTAAAATTACCTGTTTGTGTGCCATCTTTCCTTATCACATTAAGTATCTCAAGGGCAGCCATTGGTTATATTGCCCCATGCCAATGCCTAGTGTGTTATCTGAAAAATTAAGTACTCAAGAAATATTTATATTGTAAAAACCTTTCTAAAGGCTGAATGTAGGCAGAATATTATTATTATTGCCTGTGGTACGCAGAGACTCTTCTCTTGGTACCTCCTGATTCACATGGGAGAATGTTTTAAGGTAAACACTGTCATCTCGAGCACTTCGCCAATTGTTTTTCATCCCATCTAAGCCCACACTTACTTGGTGGGCATCCACTGTGAAGGTAGCCCCAAGGTCAAGGCTCTTGGGTCTGGAGCAAGACCTCACATTCACATTTCCCTCCTCTTGGTGTTGGTGCTTCCCAGGAGAACCAACCAGTTCTGTGTTTATTCTGTCCATGGTGCTGGTCAGATGTACAAGGAGCTCTGGAGTAAGTTTACTATTCCCTTCCTTGCTACTCAGCACAAGTTGTTCTTTGAGGAGGTTGATGATATTGTGGGCATTCTTCAGCTTTCCTTGGAGCTTTCTGAACTCAGCCCGAAGGCTACTCTCACTTAGACCCTCTTTGGTTATCACAGTCTCAACCATCACCTCGCCCTTCCCTTTGTCTTCCTTGACCTCCCATCCATCAGACATTGCTTCTTCCTTCTGCTCTTTCAGCTCTGCATTCTCAAGGTAAAGGCTCAGCATGGTGTGAGGCTTTGGCAAAGGCTGCAGGAAACACACATAATTGAAGGCTAGGTCTGGACCTGACAGCAGTTCCTATTAGTACCTCTTACCCACATCTCAGCCCACAATAAACTCAGACATACCCCAGAGCATGAAGCAACCTGAGACCTATAACAGCTCCCTAATTTTATATACAAGAAAATCAAGGCTCAGGAAGAGTAAGAGACTTGCTCAAACTTCCACAGCTTCTTGGTGGCAGCACCATCACTAGAAACCTTGGACTCAAGGCATGCAGGCTAGTTTTCTTTACTTGTGCCACGCAGCCTCATATGTTCTAATTTTTAGTAGCCTCTGGAATAAACAAGAGTACTTACACTGTTAAAAAAAATAAGACCTTTTCTGTAACAAATTTATTGTTATAAATTCTGCAGTTCTATTATTTATCATCAGTCAGTTTCAAACCATTGGGACTTAGGAATACAGAGTAAATAAATAACACTAATCAGAACTATTATTACAATGAAAATGTACTTAGATAATTGTTTGCTTTATATCTGGCTCACATGATAGAGATAACCTTCTTGAGAGCAGGACTGTGTCTGTCCTATTCACCCCATATCCCCAGTGCCTACAAAAGTGCCTGCCACATAAATCATTCGTATTTGTTGAAGAAATAAAGTGGACCAAACAGCTAATTTTCACCAAGACATTTCAGATAAATTCTTTCCACAACAACAAACTCATACCAGGGTTGAGTGGAAGGAAACATGGCTGTAACAAGTTTATTCACTTAACTTCTTTGAGCTTCAGTTTCCTTTTACATAAAATAAGGATGATAACACTTACGTAGTGGAGTTAGCAGATGCTTAAATGAAATTGCATATATGGTATGGCTAGCTCAGGGTCTAATAGGGAAGTCATTCAATCCCTGCTGTACTAGCTGTACATTCAATCCCTGCTGCAGACCTGAGAAATACCAACAGCAGAATCCCATAAGGTGCTTGTTAAAAAAGCTGTAGAGCTAAGGCCTGTGAATCCACATTTTAAGTTCCATAGGTGATTCTTTTTTTGTTTTTTGTTTTTTTTTTTTTGTAGTTTTAGTAGAGACGGGTTTCACCCATCTACTGAGTCAGGATGGTCTCAATCTTCTGACCTTGTGATCTGCTCGCCTCATCCTCCCAAAGTGCTGGGATTACAGGCGTGAGCCACTGCGCCTGGCTGGGAGTCCAGTTTTTGGTCTGCTTATGTTAATGGACACAAGATCTGATAGATGAAAAGTGTGATAATAAAGTGGCAGTAAGCTTGTGGAGTATCCAATAAACTGAAACACTGTCTTTTGAATTGAACTGAAATTTTTGTGTTGTGAAAATGAGAGAGTTTATCCAAAGAAAGATCTGGCTTGGCAAATAGGATGGATGGTGGTCCTCACCGGTTAGATGAGGTCATGACCATGGGATCTCCATGATGAGATCAGTGTCATTATAGAAAATGAAAGAAAGATCAAAGTGCTCTCTCTCTCTCTCTCCACCATGCGAGGACAGAAGGAGAAGGTAGTAGTCTGCAAGCCTAAGTGTGCTAGGCAGGAGTAGAAACAGGTTTTAGTGATGGTTGAAACACCCAGGACAGTGCACTACTCTTTGGGAGATGTTGTGCTTGGGTCTGATCATTGGGTTTTGAGATAGAGAGTGGTACATGATGCTGACAGGGAACTCACTGGTGTGTTGAGTTTTAGCATCTGTGACTCTGAGATGCATATGAGGCCTTTATAAATTTAGAAGGTGAGAGTAGAAAGTACAGGTTTGTATTTTAGAAGGTGATTTGGGAATACATGTAGCTCTGGTTGATATAGATAATATGTTAAGGTTTGTTGGCCAGAGCTGATGTGTGTCTTGGGTGTTGGGCAAAGAACAGAGAACAGCCAAAGCTCTTTGAGGTCAAGGTGAAGGGTGATTTCCTTGTTGGACTCAAGTTTATGACTCAGCCTGGACCTAGCTTGGCTTCTCAGCTAGAGAAGAAGCATGATTCCATGTCACACACAGCTCCTGTCTTTGAAAAAATCATAATGACTCCTAGACCCAACATGTGGGACAAACTCTGGATTTTTCTCTTCAGTTTACTCTCTCCAGGGAAAATTGAGGAAAGAAATCTCTCTACTATTTGAACTTCATCAAAAGACTAATATGTTAATATTTTGACCGTCAATATTTCCTTAATCTAGTCTACTCCTTAAATAGCTAATACATCAAAGCATGTTAACTTAGGAAATTAGAATCTCCCTAACAATATTGACTGCAAGCATTATTAATCTTTTTATATCACATTTCCTTCAAGTGCTTTATACATCTTCAAGCAGACAAATAATAGTATTATAATGATTATATGACCGATCATTACTCTTTTGCCAAAAAAAAACAGCGACAAAAGACTAACTCAGTATACCAACCTTTGTTTCTTCATTATCTCTACCTTGATTCTGTCCTTTCATTTCCTCTTTCTTCTAATTCTACTTCTGCTTCTTTTTTCCTCCCTGGATTTGAACTTTACTTACCTAAGCTATCAGTTAGGTTACCTTCTCAGACACTAAGGCAGCAGTTTGAGGTTGAGAATTGAAGATTTAGGATTAGAGAAAAGAAACATGAATGAATTTCTGATGTTTTATTATAGGGGTTTGTAATGCAGGTAGAAAGACCTTTTTCAGAGTTAAGAGTTTGATCCGACAAATGAGCTATTTTGATATTTATAACTTTGTCTAGTAAAAGTTTCCTATAAAAACATTTGGTTTGGATGTCTTTGTTAGCTTTTAGTCGACACTTGAAAAAGCCACTTGCAAGTTTCTAAGTCTTTCTGGATACTCTTTTCAGTTATCCTCCAGGCAGTTGGTAGGGAGAGGCATTGGTAGTTCAGTGGTAGACTTCCCGCCTCCCATGTGGGAGACCTGGGTTCATAATCCTGGACAATGCAATAGGTGTTTTTAACTTCACTGTGACTTTTTACCGATCTTCCTGGAAAAATTATACTGCATAACCTAATAGTGCATTTAGGGTCTTGGCCACCACAAGGTAAAATGACGACAACACTCACCAAAGTAGCGGCAAAGACATTCAGGAGACTAACCCAGGACCCATGCAGCTGAGCTGTTGGACTCAACAAACCACTTAGCTAAGTGGCAAGCACGGAGTGTTTCTTGTGAGTCACTGCAGTTTTCATATTGGTACCTGTTACTTTCATCTATTCTCTGGGCAGATCCCTGCAAACCCAAAGAACCATCAGGTTTCTGATTCCCATGCTGGACCTTGGGCTTACCGCTGAGCCACTATGGAGAAGATGGACAAATGAAGCTCCTGGAAGGAGAGAAGCTGCGGGCGGGCAGTCACCTCAGAGGTCCAAGAGGCCTCAGCGGCCCAAAGAAAGGTGTGTGGGAAGCAGCGGAGACTGGTCCTTGCACAGAGGTGGCCAGTGGACTCTCGGGGCTCTACCCCAGACACCGTGAACTGAATTTGCTAACATCGTCAGCCACCTTGGCCTCCGCGTGTTTTGTGGGCCCATTGATGTTCTGCGAGGGATTCTGTTTGTCTGGCAATGTGTGTCAACAGGTGTTGGCCTGAAATTTGGCCGGGCACGGTGGCTCATGCCTGTAATCCCAGCAGTTTGTAAGGCCTAGGCAGATGGATCACTTGAGTTCAAGAGTTCAAGACCAGCCTGGCTAATATGGTGAAATCCCGTCTCTACTAAAAATACAAAAATTAGCCGCATGTGGTGGCACGCACCTGCTATTCCAGCTACTTGGAAGGCTGAGGCAGGAGAATCGCTTGGAAGGCTGAGGCAGGAGAATCGCTTGAACCGGGGAGGCGGAGGTTGCAGTGAGCCAAGATTGCGCTACTGCACTCCAGCCTGAGCGACAGAGCGAGACTATGTCAAAAAACAAAACAAAACAACAACAACAACAAAAAAAGGAAGAAGGCAGAGGTGTTGATGGGACAACCAGACCTCCCAGGAGGCTTGCTGTAGAGGCAGTGGCCAGACCCTGAGCGATGACATTTTTTAAAATTATGTAACAGAATGGGGAGAGAGAAACGGAGAAGCACATGAAAGAGAGAAAAGCACAATAATTTGCAGACATCAAAGAATAAAGCATAGGAAATAGTGTGAGTGTTTTTACATTTAAAAAGTATAAGAAGTACAATGGTTGTCAGCAGGCCTTGTGGTCGTGTAGTAGTTAATACTTGTAGTTGTGGTTCCCACAACTTTGGTTCTAATCTGAGTCACAGCAGTGTTTTCTATCCTGTGATTGTGGCTAATAGACCTGTCCTTTGCTTTGCCTTTAATCCTAGCAGCCTCCAGAGAGCAGAGTAAACCGCTGGCCTGGAAGGGCACCAGCTTCTGGAGTTTAGCCCACAGTGCATAATCTAGGGGGTGGCCTGGCCAAAACGAAAACTTGGACATGCCCTTTGTCTCACATTTGAGCAGAAAAAATTCCCATAGGTGAAGATGCCGCCTCTTAAGGGTCCTTTGTCTGTAGCTTCCACTGATGAAATAATGTGATTATAGTCTTTTCTGGTAGAGAAAACGGCTGTATCAGTAGGATTTTTTTAAAACACAAAACGAGAATGGGCATTTAATGAGTTTACAATAAAATCTAAACTATTTGTCATGGTCTACACCAGCTTGCCTCCATTCCCCATCAGCTGATTTTTATGAGAACAGTAAATTATTACTATTATTATGATTTTTGAGATGTAGTCTTATTCTATCACCCAGGCTTGAGTGCCATGGCTCAATCTCGGCTCTCTGCAACCTGCATCTCCCAGGTTCAAGGAATGAGAACAGTAAATAAACTACAGTTCACATAAAGTGCACAAATCTTTAGTGCAATTCGTTTAATTTTGATAAATGTAATCACCACCCAGCTCAAGTTATAGAAAATTGCCATCATCTGAGAAAGGCCTGTTAGAGCCCCTTTCCAGGCAATTCCCACCCTGCGTCCACTGAATCACTATTCTGATATCTATTCCCATAGGTTACAATTGCCTGTTCTTAAAGTTCACATGAGTGAATGTACATACCTTTTGTAGAAAGGTCTTGTGAGACGACTCCAGGAGCAAAGAACGACCCTCACAAGGCCCAAGTCCTCCCAGAGCACAGGGAAATTCTCTCCTCAGACCGAGGAAGGGAGAGAAAGTATGTTTTGGTATCTCCCTGGTGGTCTAGTGGCTAGGATTCGGCGCTTTCACCGCCGCGGCCCGGGTTCGATTCCCGGTCAGGGAATTGTTTTGCACTGGGCGCACTCTCGCAGGAATCTTCCTTTACTATGCTGTCAGCCGGCCTGCTCCAAGGGCCAGATGCAGAACAGTCTCCGCAGCGAGGGGCAATCCCGGGCGAAGGAGGGCAAGTCCTGGTGGACCACCTCTCACGTTTATCTCCTTGTCTGTCATCCGCAGAAGCGGCTTTAGAGAGCGCCTGAGCGTCTGCCTCAGGTGTACACAGCCGTGCAGAGATGCCAGCCCCCGTGGAGCTGCACCCAATAAGCCCATCCTCTTTGCCCTCGCCGTCCCAGAGGTGCCTATCGCGCTGAGCTGCAAATAACTAAGAGAGAGGCCAAACCAAGTCATGGCGTTTGTGCGTGCCCCGGACATGGGCACCGGCCAGTCAGCGGAGCCTCCTCACCTCCCTCCGCAGCTAACGTGCTCGTTAGGCCGTCGGAAGAGGTGACTGGAGGAGATGCCCGCGAAGTTGGGAGTTGGGTGAGCAGCAGGTGAGGTCCTCGAGGGCGGTCCCGTTTGCTGTTTGAGCGGCAGAGGAAGGCCGCATTCGCTGAGCCAACGAAGACAGCAGGTGGAGTAGGCGCAAAAGGAAAACTGTTGCCGGTGCTCTAAGCAGAAGGCAGGTGTAAAAATCAGCACTAGGACGTGGAAGCGATGGTACCACAGTCAAATCCCACAGTGCCTACACTCTACCAAGCACTTGCGCACGCTCCTCATTTTCCATTCAGTACCCTAAGAGGGGTTCAGAAGAACCCCGCGTCCACTGTAAGCTCAGGGGAGAGCGGGAGCCAGGGAGGTGAAGTGCACAGACTGGGGCAGAGGCGTCGGGCAGAACCGCCGGGGTGGGAGGGCGCGGTGGTTGCGGGGGCGGGAGCCGCTGCTGAAAGGCGGCCTGGGTTGTGGTGTGGGGTGACTGTCGATGGAATCTTTGGCGGAGAGTGGTTTGGAAGAATGGCGAGGGGTGGCAGTGGGGAGGGTGACCCTGAGCGTCCGGCCAGGGCTAGGAGGCTGTGCTGTCCCTGCAGGGCATGCACTCATTCCAACTTACCTGGCAGGGTAGAGACCGCGGTCACGAAGGGGGTTCTCCCAGAGTGAAGCTTCTTCATCGCACTCTAGTAAGAGTTGTTGATCCCTGTGATTTCCTCAATGTGGGAAACTGTTTGTACTAGAAGAGGGCTGCGCTGTTTACCTAACATAACGGGGTTCAAGACTGACATCGCCTCACGCCCACCCAAAAACATTTACATGGCTTCCTCACACCCACCCGAAAACATTTACGTGGCTTCCTTGTCCCTTTTTTTTTCTGTCCTAAAGTCGCCTCGTCCTCACACCCCCTCATTTTTTTCTTCCACACTCGAGAGTGTCTCTCTCTCTCATTAAAGGCTCCAACAAATGTTTGAAGTATCTCAACCAGAAAGACTCCAATAAATACATTATTTCATTCGTGGAAGCTACAGACCAGCTAGGTTGAGAGTTGCTTGATATTTTCTGCTAAACGGTGAGGCATAGAGCACTTCGAAGGTTTCTCTTTGGGCCGTTGTTTGTGTGCTGTTGGGTTTCCTTCTTTTCCCCAGACAGTATGGCGTTGTGGGGCCAGGGTAAACCCTGCTTTCTGGCTTTCTGGCTGCGGATAAAGGCCGCAGCTGGTGCAGGAATTAAAAGCAAACCAAAAGACACGTGGGTTCGCCCCAGTGGGTCCAAGATAGAGTCTGACTGTACCAGGATTCGGATTAGAACAGAGGTGGCTGCAGGCAAAAGGCAGGGTACTAACCAGTAGAGAATCCCAATGCGCCCCACACCTACTGCCCGTCGTTTTCCTTCCCCATCCCTCTTTTATTTATTTATGTATTTTTTTGAGAGACAGAATTTGTCGCCCAGGCTGGAGGGCAGTGGCGCGATCTCGGCTCACTACTACCTCCGCCTCTCAGGTTCAAGCGATTCTCCTGCCTCAGCCTCCCGAGTAGCTGGGACTACAAGCCTGCGCCACCATTCCCAGCTAACTTTTGTATTTTTAGTAGAGACGGACTTTCACCATGTTGGCCCGGCTGGTCTCAAACTTCTGACTTAAAGTGAGTGATCCACCCATCTCGGCCTCCCAAAGTGTTGGGATTACAGGCTTGAGCCACCGCGCCCGGTACCCCGATTTTTTTTTTAAATGTAAAAACATTTATGCGATTTTTACTTCTTTATTCCTGGGCAGCTACAAGTTCTTGTGATTTTCTCTCACGTCTTCTCTCCATTCTGATACATGTCCCATCTTCTCTGCATCCAGTCGGTGCCCTCTGCACGGGCATCCTCGGCTGTCCCATTGTCTCGTCCTGGTCTCCCCCGCTTCTCCCTCCTCCTTTTCACGTTTTCCCTTTTGACTCGCCTGCCTCTTTCCCGCTCCCGCCCCACCCACTCCACCTACTGAAGCCGAGTTGAGTGAGGGGAGAAGCGGAGCAGAGGATTGCCTGAAAGCGGAGCAAAAAAACAGAAAGAGCGATCAGGAGAGCCGTCGGGTCGGACAGCTTTCCTTGGGCCTTACTAGGCTCAGGGTGGGGTCGCAGATCCAGGCATTTCCAGAGGCACTGGCTTCTGAAGCAGGCGAGGGGTCAACGCAGGGTGAAGGCCATTCGACCGCCCTTCTGGTTTCAGAGTCACGCAATGCACGCGTTTCTAACGTGCAACAACACGATTAGTCGACTCAGCCTCTCCAGTTTTCCGAAGCTTTGTAGTCTGCACACTTGTCCTGCAGAAAGCGAATGGCAACCCCTAGAGGTTAGTGATTGCTTAATTTATGTTGAGACAAAGACGACCGAGTGAGATTGTCTCTGTGGCGCAATCGGTTCGTGCGTTCGGCTGTTAACCTGAAAGTTGGTGGTTCGAGCTCATCCAGGAACGTGCTTTTAAACGTTGGTAGTTGTGGTCAGGCGCGGTGGCTTATGCAGATTAATCCCAACACTTTGAGAGGCCAACGTAGGGGAAGCCTCACCTGAGGTCAGAAGTTCAATAACAGTGCGAATCCCCTCTCATTTAAAAGAGGAAAAAAATTGCAGAAACAAAAAATTGTTTCTCCTCAGGCCTAGGACTGTATTTAAAAGTGAGAGACTGTTCCCTTGTGTCTTGTGCATCCCATGAGGACACAAAGCAGAAGGTCCCCCTCCAAGCCTCCTGGAAAATAAGATCCCTCCAGAACAAACTAGGTTGTATGTATGGGAACCTGAAAGTATATGAAGAAAGAAACTTCAAAAATTCTGCCTTACTTTCCACAGAAATTAACCCATCACAGTCTGCCTTCAAGTGGTGTCATACCTCTTCACATTACTCCTCTCTGCCTTTATGCTGTTGTCATGCATTTTACTTTACATGTGTTATAAACCTTACAGTCCATCTTTATTACTTTTATTTAAAGAGTCAGATGTGTTTTTGTTTGTTTGTTTTTTGTTGTTTTTAAGACAAGCCTCGCTCTATCAGACAGGTTGGAGTGCAGTGGCACAATCTTGGCACACTGCAACCTCTGCTTCCTGGGTTCAAGCGATTCTTCTGACTCAGTCTCCTGAGTAGCAGAGATTACAGGCGTGAGCCACCACACCCGACTAATTTTTGTAATTTTAGTAGAGAGGGGGGTTCACCATATTGGCCAAGCTGGTCTCAAACTCCTGACTTCAAGTGATCCGCCTGCCTGGGCCTCCCGAAGTGCTGGGATTACAGGCATGAGCCACCATGCCTGGCTAAACAGTCAGATGTTAGAATTATATATTTGCCTATGTAGATGTCATTTCTAGTGTTTTTTTTTTTTTTTTTTTTTTTTCATCCTGATTTTCATCCGATGTCAGTTTCGTTCTGCCTGGAGGACTCCTTTAACTTTTTTTTTTCTTTTTGTAGTGTAGGCTTGTGGTAGTGAATTTTCAGCTTTTGTAGAATTTCACATTGACTTTTTCCCCTCAGTGCTTTTAAGATGTTGCTCCACTGCCTTCTCACTTGAATAGCTTCCAATGATGTAATCTTTTTGTTTTTTGTATGTACTATGATTTTTCTTCTGATTTTGAGATTTTTTCAATAAGTTTGAGCAATTCAATTATGAAGTGCCTACTAGATATGGTTTTCTTCAGGTTTCTTGTGCTTGGGGTTTATTCACCTCCTTGGATCAGTAGGTTAACAATTTTCACTATGATTGAAAAATGTCATTGTTTCTTAAATACATTTTTCTTCTTCCCCAGTCTTTTTGGGGACTACAATTACTTGTCTATTAGGTGTCTTAAACTTGCACTATCATTCACTGATGCTCTGTTCATTAAAACAAAAAATTGTTACCATGAGTTGTATTTTAAATATTTCAATCATTCGCGACTTTGTGTCTCTTTTGTTTTCTTTTCTTTTCTTTTTTTTTTTCTGAAACAGAGTCTCGCTCTGCCGCCCAGGCTGGAGTGCAGTGGCAGGATCTCGGCTCACTGCAAGCTCCAGCTCCTGGGTTCACGCCATTCTCCTGTCTCAGCCTCCTGAGTAGTTGGGACTACAGGTGCCCACCACCATGCCTGGCTAATTGTTTCTGGTTTTTAGTAGAGACAGGGTTTAACCATGTTAGCCAGGATGGTCTCAATCTCCTGATCTTGTGATCCACCCGCCTCGGCCTCCCAAAGTGCTGGGCTTACAGGCATGAGCCACCGCGCCTGGCGGCTTTGTGTTTCTTAATCTTTTTTTCTGCAATGTCTAATCTGCTGTTAATTGCATTCAGTGAATTTATTATTTCAGATAGTTTTTAATCTCCAAAGTTTGATTCTGATCATTTTTATATGTTCGATACCTCTGCTTAATTCTTTGAACCCATAGAATATTGTCATATTAACTGTTTTAAAGTACTCTGTGGTTTTTTGTTTGTTTGTTTGTTTTTGAGACAGAGTCTCACTCTTGTTGCCTAGGCTGGAGTGCAATGGTGCGATCTCAGCTCACTGCAACATCTGCCTCCTGGGTTCAAGCAATTCTTCTGCCTCAGCCTCCCGAGTAGCTGGGATTACAGGATTGCACCACCATGCCTTGCTAATTTTTGTATTTTTACTGGAGATGGGTTTCACCATGTTGACCAGGCTGGTCTTGAACTCCTGACCTCAGGTGATCTGCCTGCCTTGGCCTCCCAAAGTGCTGGGATTACAGGCATAAGCCACTGCGCCTGGCTGTCTTCTCTGTTAATTCTAACATCATGTTAGGTCTGGTTCAATTTTGATTAACTGATTATTTCCCCTCTTTATGGGTCATCGTTTCCTGGCTCTTTGCTACTTGGTATTCTTTAATTGGATGCTGGACATTGTGAAGTTTACCTTCTTGCATACTAGCTATTTTTAAATTCCCTTTTTTCCCTTGCCAGCAGGAAGTTATATTTTATAATTCTTATAAATTGTCTTGAATTTTTTCTAGGGTGCACTTAAGTACCTGTAAACAGTTGGATCCTTTTGGATCTTGCTTTTGTGAACTTTTACGTGGTTCAGGAGTAGTGCTCAGTCCAAGGCTGATTATATCCCATTATGAAAGCATTATGAATTATGAATAATTCCAGTCTGACTGGTGCGAACAGATACTGTTTTCTGCACTGTGTGAGTACCAGACGCCATTCCATGATTTTCTTGGATGTTTCTTTCCCTGGTACTAGTCAGCTACTCTTTTCACAATCATGCACTGACTAGTGCTCTGCTGAATACTGGTGGCAGAACCTGTACATATGCCCAGATTCTCTCTCTGCTCAGCCCTCTTCTCACTGGATCTTTGTCCTATGAAGTCTGTCTTGCTCTCCCCAGACACTTAGCTTCACTTCCTCAATTCAGGAAGTCTGCCACCAATCCTTTTCTTTGTGCCTAGCCTGGAAACAATTCTGCACCAGGCTGGCATTCCCTTCCATCCCACATGGAACTGGGAGTTCAGTGTAACTGAAAACAGTTGGGCCAATACATTCAGTTTGAACCAGTTGATTTGCATGTCTGTAAAGGAGTCTGGAAAATGAATCCTAGGGCTAATGTGAATGGTGGACAAAATCAGATCTAGAAGTATTGAATGTATCATAAACTAAGCAGAATTTTTTAAACTAGCAGCATTAGTGATTCAGGTGGAATTTCTTTCTCTTCCCTAGGTTCCATTTCTGGCGAAAGCAGTTTGTAGTTTGTTTTGTTTTGTTTTGTTTTCTCACTGTCAACATAACCTCATTTGTTGCATCTGTTGGAGTCTTTATTACTCACTTGGTGAGTCTGGTCTACATAGAGATTCAGCAGCCAGGAGCAGGGCCACTGTGAGCTGAGGAAATGTGGGAAAGAAAAATCCCGCTGGCTTTTTTTTTATTTATTTTTATTATTTTTTTTTAGAGGAGTCTCACTCTACCGCTCAGGCTGGAGTGCAGTGGTGTGATCTCTGCTCACTGCAACCTCGGCTCACTGCAACCTCCGCCTCCCAGGTTCAAGCCATTCTCTGCCTCAGCCTCCCCAGTAGCTGGGATTACAGGCACCCGCCACCACCCCCAGCCAATTTTTGTGTTTTTAGTAGAGACAGGGTTTCACCATGTTGGCCAGGCTGGTCTCGAACTCCTGACCTCAGGCAATCCACCCACTTCCGCCTCACAAAGTGCTGGGATTACAGGTGTGAGCCACCGCACCCCACCCCATTGGCATTTTTGGAATAAAAGATGGTAATATGTTGTCTCCTCATCAACGTGTCTGCCTTGGGGACATGTTGTGATACTGGAGGAATTAGTGCTTGGCCTGAAGGGCAGCAACAACCCCTCCAGCCCACCTCATTCAGCTTCCAGAGTGGGAGGTAAGTTCTGGTGTGTATCTATGGGTTTATAACATTTAGAACTAGTAACCTTTTCACATTCGTCTATACTCCTGCTGGATCCATGAAGTCCTGGCAAAAAATCATAAAGTCAAAGTTGATTCATGACATTTGTGCTGGGCCTTGGGCAGAAACTGAACCTCCAGGAAGATGTGTATATCTGGAGCGGGCTGGCAGAAAGCTATGAGGAGAGCCCTTGGACCTTTGACTTGGGTAAAGGGCAGATCCCTGAGAATTCAGACGCCTTGGCCTGCAGCTACACCAGTGCTGGCCACTCAGTGGTTCCAAGCAGCAGTCTGGTACCCAAGTGCCTAAACGCTCCCTCTAGAGAATAGAAGGCAAAGCAAGCCCTGAATGCAGTGATCCCAAACCTGTAAGGGAGAATAGAAGGCAAAAGCAGGAGACAAGAGTGGGAAAGTGGGTGAGAGCCTTCCAGGACCTGTACACCACACATTGGGAATTGTGTCTATAAAAACCGTTGGTTCCTGAAGCCTCTGAAGGGTGATTTGGGCAATTACAGTTTTCTGAGAAAGGTTATTTGGGGGTAGGGAAATGTATGCATTGTTAATATAAAAATATTTGAGACAGAGTCTCACTGTGTCACCCAGGCAGGAATGCAGTAGCATGATCTCAGCTCAGAACAGGGCGGGCCTGTGGGGTCTCCAGTCCTCTCATCACCTGTTCTGTCACCATGAAAGAAGGCTCACAGCTGATCCAGTCCATTCAGCACTCCATTGAAAGGCTCCTAGTCTAAATCTGTGGCCTCTGCTGCGCAACCTCTGCTGACTTCTCCCCCTGAGGTTATTTTCAGCTGCTTTCTATTGTTATAAAATATTATAGTACTAAGTCTGGTTTCTGGGGTTTTGTACAGTTTTTGTTCTGTTTTACAGGGTTGTTTTCCCCCTTCTCCCTGCCCACCCTCACTCTGCCATCCTTCTCCTCTTATCCTCTCCATTGAAAAATGAAGAAATGTTCAGAACAGAAGAAGTACAGTGGTGGCACCATCAAAGGCAGGAAGGGCCAGGAGAACCTGATGGGAACAGGGATACAGACCTGGTTCTAGCGTCCAGTCACTAACTTTCGACTGTGTGCAGGGTACAATGGAAGTAAACACCACCCACTATATACCCCTGTGCCTGGCATACAGAATCATTTATACATGTTAAAACGATCGAGGGGTTTCCTTTGCTTCTAGGGGATTATGGATCATATTGGGAGGAAGCATGTCTTCTGTGAGGTTGTTTCATTTATGTCCAAGTGTCATTTACTAATGTCGCCCTGTTGTTTGCTTTTGTAAGATGATGTATGTTCTTCCTCCACCTGACAATTGTGCCCCTGATGGCGGCTGGGCAGCAGCATACCAAACAGATGTGATGCAGGATTTCAGAGGCGGGTGAGTGAGACATGGGTCAGTGGACTCAGGTCTTGAAAGAGTCCGGAGTGGCAAGGGCAAAGAACATGAACTGGTGCTGGAATGAAGGATTCTGGGAAGATTGTGGAGACCTGGCTGGTAGCGACAGCAGAAATGATGGAATCCGAGGAAACAACCTCTCTCTGATGAATCGAGATTTCTTCAGTGGACACTTAGTCCCAGCTCTGATAGCCCTTACCCCTGTTTCCTGCCACAGTGTGGGTCATGTGTATTCTTTATCACATGAGGGGAGTGCTGATTCATGTGTCATTTATTTTGTGAGCATCCTAATAAATATATTCATATTCCAATTTAATGAAAAAAACTGATCTAGAGATGCCCCATTTCGAGGTGACAGCATGGCTGTGGAGAGATGGCCACAGGAGCCATGGGAGTGGACCAGGTTGCTGGGAGAAGGCAAAAGGGGAAGCACCCAAGCTGGGAAGGGGCTAAGCGCTCAGCCCCTGGGACCACCAACAGCAGGCCTGAGAGACATGCAGGAAACCAGACAGCCTGGATGAAATTTCTTTCAAGTATGGCCCGTGGTCCCTGACAGAACACCACAGGTTTCCCCTAAAACCTTTCGCATCTGCACTCTTTCCATCTTAGTTGGAACTCTTTGTTCTCATCCTTGCAATACACAGAGAAAAAAAAATCACAGACTTTGTTTGTTTTAAGATAAAGTCTTCCTCTGTCACCCAGGCTGGAGTGCATAGCGTGATCATGGCTCACTGCTGCCTCAAACACCTGGGCTCAAGTGATTCTCCCACCTCAGCCTCTGGAGTGGCTAGGACCACAGGGGCACCACCATGGAGACAGGGTTTTGCCATTTTGCCCAGAATGGTCTCAAACTCCTGAGCTCAAGGGATCAGCCTGCCTAGGCTTCCCAAAGTGCTGGGACTACAGCATAAGCCACCTTGCCCAGCCAACCAGAGTTCTTTTTGATTCCGATATTTTGCTCAGACTCCACATCAAGGTAGGAATTCGTGTTTTCAAGTAGAGACGTTGCTCTACACAATCCTCTCCTTTCTGATCACTGAATTAGAGCAAATGACTGTCCTGAAGAAGGTACCCTTGGGAGAGTGGGTTGGCCTGTCTTTCCACCCTTTCTTGGCTCTGCCCTCACCTTCAAGCCTCTTTCTGGCCTCTGCTCAAGGTCCAGAGACATGCTAAGACCTCTCTGTGTGGCTCCTCTGGAAGAGTCAGGAACCCCACACTTCCTGTTCAGTCGGCAGAGAAGCTTCAAGCCGCACACTTTTGGGTATGACAGGATCCCACAGGGCACAGATGTGCAGTGGCCCACGAAGTGAGTTTATGGGTCTCCAGATACCTGCAGCCCTTTCTGCTCCTGTAGGGAAAAGGGCAATTGCCTTTTTTTTCTATCCAGGAAGGACCCCAAAATGTTCTGAGTCAGAAAGACAGTGAATCCTCTCCTGTGGGTTAGTGGGGAGGGAGAGAGAGAGATTTCAGAGGGAAGAAAGAAGAAAAAGATGCCACAAAATTGCCTAATCAAAAGTTCCCATGATGCCTGCCTCATCTGGAACTGGGCTCCCAGTCTCTAGTGAGGGAGACACAGTCCAGTCCAGTCCCAGTCTCCAGTCTGAACCAAAGCAGAACAAAGCTGGACACTGCAGCCTGGCATCCAGCGAACATTCAGTCACTTTCCCCAGCGTGGGAGCATTCGAACTTTGGATGTGAAGGAAACATGGTAACCACTGCAGTAAGAAAAGCAACTGCTGGAGAAAATGGCACTTTCTTCCCCAAATTTGTTTCTACACTCATGTCTAAAGAACACCTTAGGAACAACATTAACATCTTTCAGCAAAAGGAAATTCTGCCTGTTGACCTTTTGCTGTGAAACAAACTTGAAAACTTCACAGACACTGCCTTTCTCTGAAAACTGCCCTTACCTCTTTGTTACAATTCACTTCAAGACCTGTTGAGCAGGAATATTAAAAAGGCAAATAAAATGTTTCAAGTGTTATGAAAGAATGCAATAAAACTGCCCTTAAAAAAAAAAAATCTCAGGATGGAGGTGGAGATCCTGTGATCATGAAACCTGAATAGGCTGCTCCTGTGTCCTTCACTGGTGATGGCTCTGAAACCCTTGTGTTTTATAAAACTCGTGGCCTGCTCTTCCAACCAATTCAATGCAGGCCAAGAAGCACAGTTTGGCCTGGGCTGGATGTCCTATATTTTCAAACAGTCAAATGCCTTGAGACACAGGCTTTGCTACAGTATCTGCTAAAACTTCAACGTGTGAATAAATATAGCTTAAATGGAGTCACATAGACTAAGCGAGAGTGGCAGTGAAGGATGCCTTTTGGAAGATTCAAGGTGTTGAGGCCAAAGGGCTGGAAAGGAAAGAACGTGTGTGTCAGGCCCCTCGGCCTGGGGGAAGGGCAGGCAGGGAGGGTCCTATGGTTCCTGGCAGGACCTGAAGCATAATCTCCTGTCAAGAGCCAAGAGCCCTGATGGCCAGCACCAGGGAAAAGGCCCCCGAGGCGCAGTCAGCAGCCCTGCAGGGGCGGGTCCACACTCCTGTGTGGCACAGAGCACTCAGGGCTCCAACGCTCAAAACCCACCAGCTCCTGAAGCTTCTGGGAGCCAGAGATTGTCAGCTGGGAAATTTCCCAAACACGGGCACTCAGTTCCTGGAAACCCTGCATGAGATGCGGCATGCCGAAGCCAGATTGGGGGTCCCTAGGGTCTTGGCTTCGGGGCTAGGCACGGAACTATAAATGAAGGTTCAGCCTGTGTGCCTGAGGGATTGTGTTTCCTGGTGTCTTTTTCATTCAAATTTTGAAAAGCAGTTGAATTTTTTATATTGGAAACTCTAGTAGTTAAAAACAGCAAATGGTAACATTTTCAGGAATGTGTCTTGTGCCAGGAGCTGGGAGGGGTTTGTGTAGTGGAGTGATGACATGTTCGCCTCACATGTGAAAGGTCCCCGGTTTGAAATCAGGGGGCAACACCCTTGCTTTCCTGAATGTTGGAAATACGTAGGTGATTCTAAAGAAACATGAAAGGAATGCCATTACTAATCAACAAACCTGCTCACAGCGAACCTCATTCCTTGTCCTGCTAGTCAGAGTGGTGAGGAGGGAAGAGCACATTTGCCACCCGGCAGTCATTTCAGCAAGGGAGGTTGAGGGCAACACACCAATGTGAAGTTTTAGATCAGGAAATCTCACAAAGTTCTCTTTATTCTCTTCCAATGCCGGAATTTCTCCATGGGCTGACAATGTGATTACATCTCTGAAAGCTCAGGAGTTGTTTCCTGGGGGTCCTGCTTGGCTGCCCTCCGTCTCAGAGCACAGATGTGGAACAGGTTGATTTGCCTGAGAAAACCAACCTGAAGCTGCATCTGGATCTCAAGCCAAGGATATGGAGTCAATATTCCATATTCACACCAAATAAGAACAGATAGATAGATAGATAGATAGATAGATAGATAATGTTTTTTCTTTTGTTCTTGTTGTTTTTTGTTGTTGTTGGGTTTTTTTTTTTTTTTTTTTGAGATGGAATCTCGCTGTTGCCCAAGCTACAGTGCAGTGGCGTCATCTCGACTCACTGCATCCTCCACCTCCCCGGCTGAAGTGATTCTCCTGCCTCAGCCTCCCAAGTAGCTGAGATTACAGGTGTGCACAACACGCTCAGCTAATTTTTGTATTTTTACGAGAGACGGGGGTTTCACCATGTTGATCAGTCTGGTCTTGAACTTCATACCTCCGGTGATCCACCCACTTCAGCCTCACAAACACTGGGATTACAAACGTGAGCCACTGTGCCCCACAAAAGTAATATTTTTAGACTGGGCTCTGCAGCTCACACCTGTAATCACAGCATTTTGGGAGATGGAGGTGGGCGGATCGTCTGAGGTCAAGAGTTTGACACCACCCTGGACAACATGGTGAAACGCCATCTTTACTAAAACTACAAAAATTAGCCTGGCCTGGTGGCATGTGCCTGTAATCCCAGCTACTCCAGAGGCTGAGGCAGGAGAATCACTTAAACCCAGGAGGGAGAGGTTGCAGTGAACAAACGTTCCAGGCAGACCCAGCACATTCTCGTCTTCACACAGCAGTGGGAGGTGCAGAATGCTCTCTAGCAGCGTGGTGTCTGCAGCCACCACAGTGAACTCACAGATGCCTCTGTTGAGGGTTTTGATGGCCTCATTGGCTCCTGTCTGAAGCTGCTTGCGGTTCCAGTGGCTCCGCACTCCTCAGGGAGCACAGCGGACTTCAGAGCCTCTAGATCAGTTTTGACTTGTGCATCTGCCAGGCTTCGTGAGCATTGCAGGCAGGTTCACCTTCTGGAGAAACTTTGGAAGGCAAGAGGAATGAAAAATGCTTGCTGGCACTTTCCTGGTGATCTAGTGGCTAGGATTCAGCTTAGCGCCGCACCCCAGGTTCGATTCCCAGTCAGGGAATATGTGTTTTGTAAGGTCTCCAAAAGCAGGCGATTTTCCCCCTTCTTATTGGAACTTGCAATGTGCCCCAAGGCCCAGATGCAGAAGAGTTTCTGTAGTCTTGGGTTACAGAAAACTCTGGTGAAGAAGGACAGTTAATGGTGACCCTCTGCCTGTTTCTCATGCTCCCAACCGAAAACCTTGTTACCTACTCATTTCTCCCTTGGGCACCCTAGCACTCCTGTTCTTTTCTTTTTTTTTTTTTTTTTTTTTGAGACGGAGTCTCGCTCTGTCACCCAGGCTGGAGTGCAGTGGCCGGATCTCAGCTCACTGCAAGCTCCGCCTCCCGGGTTCACGCCATTCTCCTGCCTCAGCCTCCCGAGTAGCTGGGACTACAGGCGCCTGCCACCTCGCCCGGCTAAGTTTTTGTATTTTTAGTAGAGACGGGGTTTCACTGTGTTAGCCAGGATGGTCTCGATCTCCTGACCTCGTGATCCGCCCGTCTCAGCCTCCCAAAGTGCTGGGATTACAGGCTTGAGCCACCGCGCCCGGTCCTCCTGTTCTTTTCATATCTCCATTGCTCACACATCAGTATTGACATCAGAGGTCGACTAAGCAGCTGGCTGAAGGTTATACAGCCATGCATTGATCCATATCTGGGTGGGGCTCCTGCCTTATTTGCTGAGCTACCATTACTGACAGAAGAATGAGTTCTGCGTCTGGCAATGGTTGCTGGCAATGGTTGCTTGCTGCTTTCAGAGTAACTCTCCCACAGATAACGACTATAAATTAGAAACATATATATATATATATATGAAGGTGCTGGAATACTGAACAAAAGCAGGCAGACATGTGGAAGAACAGCATGTAGTGAGTTTCCCATTTTGCAAACTTTCGGCAGAGAGCTGTTAACCGAAAAACCACACAATTTGTGAGGTTACAGAGGAGAATTTATTTCTTATAAAGAGTTACAGCGTGTAAGGTGGTCATCCTGACAGGCTGGGAAACGCAGGAAGCCCAGAAGCAGGCACTTTGAGGGAGGGAGGGGCAAGACAGGAATTTAAGTTGAATGGGTTGGCCTAATATACATATTCAACAAGTTATATGAGGATTCATGAATATTTATGAAGGGGTTCCTAATGCATGCTTATTGAACAAACATTCAGGTGACATACAACCTTGTTCACCTTGTTATGGATACTTAGCATTTTAATGCATTACAGTTAGGCCCTATACACAAAGGTCTTTTCAGGACACAAAGGCACTCAAATGCAGAGATACTGTAAAACTGACAGAACCAGTCCATGGTTGCTGGTCTTCTCATCAGAAGAAAGTTACTGAAATCAGTCTCTTGTCAGTCAAGGCTGTAGTTATGGCTTGTGGAACAGCAGGGTTCAGTATCTGGTGAGGGGTGAGCAGCAAGTGCTTCAACACTCCCTATTTTCAAGGCCAGTGCTTGTTTAGCTGCTAGAAAAAAAACCTTGTGGCAGTTAGAACATAGTTTATTCTTTGCATGTAGGGGGTGTGTGAGTTAACCCTTGCCTGGCATGGTGTCTTATTTATCATTTGGTGTCTTATTGCCATAAAGAGTCCGTTCTGTCAGCGTTATGATCTCTGTGATAACATTAATATTGGTCAGTTTTGTCTAAACTGCAAAAGGCTGGAAATATAATGAGGCTTGTCTGGCCTCCTGTTCCTTCTTGGCCTGCGACTCAGTTTTTAAGGTTTTCCTAAGGTCCCGTTGGCCAACAGGGGGTCCATTTAGTCAGTTGGGGGACTTAGGGTTTTATTTTTAGTTTATAGAACAAACTTTGCTCCACCTTACTTGGGTTAGCTAAATTACAATACAAAACCTAGGTTAAAGGAACAGAGGAGAAAGTTTAGACAACCACAGCAGTTGGAACATCAAGGGTTAGGTGGAGTCTCAGAAAAGAAACAGCACAGTAGGGTGACTACAGTTAACAGCAGTATATTGTACATTTCAAAGGAGCTGAGAAGAGAGAATTTGAAATGTTTCCAACACAGAGAAATGAGAAAATGTTTGAGATGATGGATATCCTAAACATCCTGATTTGATCATTACACATTTTAGGCATGTATCAAAATATTGTATGTACTCCCATAAATATGTATAAATTATTTTGTATTAATTAGAATATAAAAAATAGTAATAATAAGCAAAGAGGGCAGGAGAGAACTTTTGGAGGTGGCAAATTTTTTTTTTTTTTTTTTTTAGATGGAGTCTCCCTTTGTTGCCCAGCTTGGAGTGCAGTGGTGCAATGTCAGCTCACTGCAACCTCTGTCTCCCAGGTTCAAGTGATTCTCATGTGTCAGTCTCCAGAGTAGTTGAAATTACTGGTGCGTGCCACCGTGCTGACCAATTTTTGTATTTTTGGTAGAGATGGTGTTTCACCATGTTGGGCAGGCTGGTATCAAACTCCTGACCTCAAGTGATCCACCAGCCTTGGCCTCCCAAAGTGCTGGGATTATAGGTGTGAGCGACCGCACCCAGCTGAATAGTTTTATTGTATACATTGTGGTGATGATTTAATGGGTCTTTAATTATTTTCAAACTCAGCAAGTTGTGCTTATTATATATGTACAGCTTTTAGTATATCAAGCATACATCAATAAATTGTTTCAAGAAAAAAGTAAAGGGCCAGGCATGGTGGCTCACGCCTGTAATCCCAGCACTTTGGCAGGCCGAAGTGGGCAGATCACAAGGTCATGAGATCAAAACCATCCTGACTAACACAGTGAAACCCAGTCTCTACTAAAAATACAAAAAATTTGCCAGGCGTGGTGGCAGGTGCATGCAGTCCCAGCTACTGGGAAGTTGAGGCAGGAGAATTGCTTGATCCGGGAGGCAGAGGTTGCAGTGAGCCAAGATCGTGCCACTGCACTCCAGCCTGGGTGAGAGAGCAAGACTCCTGTAGAAAGAAAGAAAGAAGGAAGAAAGGAAGTAAGGAAATATTTTTTCCAAAACTGTTTAGTTTGATCAGAATGCAGGATATTGAGCAAGATAACTAGCATATCCACTTCAAAAACTTAGCAACAAGAACAAAGAAATGGAGGGACAGTTCTAGGTAACTAAAGTGCAATTGAAGAACTTTACTTGGAACCTGGGGAAGCAACATTAGTACCACAAGTCAATTCTCTCTCTCTCTCTTAAGTAAATATACACACACATACATATATATATTACACATGTATATAATATATATAATACACACACACACACACACACACACACAGAGTTTATGCAAAGAAGAATTCCTGAATCAGAAAGTTCCAGAACCAGAATAGGTTCAGAGAGGCTCCAGTGCTACCATGTGGTGGAAGAAGATTTACGGATAGAAAAGGGAAAGTGACTTACAGAAAACAGAAGTGAGGTACAAAAAGAATCGGATTGGCTACAGCTCTGAGTTTGTCTTATTTGAACCCAGTTTGAACAGTTGGCCATCTTTAATTGGCTAAAACTCAGTCATTGGCACAAGAGTAGGTTACAGGTTGTTTATACATCCAGTTAGGTTACAGTTCACTACATATGGAGAAACCTTTAAAATATGGATACAGGCATCTTCCTGCTAACGATATGTAACATATTTATGCATATACATATCATTAAATTAAGACACTTATGCATATGTAATGTGCATGTGTGTTATGTATATACAACATACATACATGCACACACTATATATGCATACATATCTATATATATGCACACATATGTGTATAGATATGACATTTTCTAAACAATTAGAAAATTTTTATCTGGACTATATATTAGAATACTATTGAATTAATGTTAATATCCTTAGGTTTGATAATTGAATTGTATTATAATTATATAGGATAACATCCTTAATCTCATGAAATAGATGCTGAACTATTTAGGGATGAAGTGGAGTTTTTTTGGTCTGCATTTACTATGAAACATGAATGTGTGTGTAGGTGTGTGTAGACAGAGCAAAAAGGTAAAGGAATGTTAATTGTTGAACTTGGGTGAACAGTGCACAGGTGTTCTTATTTTTTTCCAATTTTTCTGTAGGTTTGAAATCTTTCAAGGTAAATAATTGTGGAGGAAAATGTAAAACATGGGAGACTGTGAAGAGCTGGCTGAGTTCTAGGCTAAACTTTGGCTCTCTGTGAGTCTTTGCGTTGCAGGAGGGAGTGGCAGATCTCAGTTCCTCTCACTGCTAGAAGAAAGTGTAGGTTACCAGTCTGGTGTACAAACCTATCTAAAGGATCCCCTCCTGTTACCCAGGATATGGGTGAAATGTCTTTTTAGTCTTTCTTATATGAATCAGCCTTCTAGCCTGGAAGTCTAGTAGTTAAGATTGAGGCTAATTTGTATGTTTCAAAGCTTCTGAAGAAGATGTCCCACTTTTACAATGGATTGCAAAAGACAAGTCAATGTATATGAAGAATTTATTTTCAGAAAAGGAAATCCAAGGGAGAGTAAGTTATATGAAACCTAACAGTCCCATTGGGGTATATTGTTTTTACCTGTTGGTCATTCAGAAATCTCAAGGGTGGGAATTTGGCATGTACAGGAAGATTTTTCCAGATCATGAGTAAACAGCAAACTTTCAAGATCATTCTTTGGCAGAGATTCTACTGAGGTAGGAAAGTGGCAGGATTATTTTCTGGTTGTGGCCCAGTTGATCAGAGCAGGATCTCGTCCAAACAGGGTGCAGTGAAGAAGCTGACCAAAACCAGCAGATGGAGACAAAAGCTACCTCCAGTTGCCCTCACTGCTCATTAGCATAAAGACAATCCCACCAGTGCCATGACAGTTTATAAATGCCATGTCAACATGCCATGGCAATGGCCAGGAAGTTACCTTATATGGTTCTGGAAACTACTCATCCCTTTTCCAGAAAGTTCTGAATAACCCACGTCCTAATTAGCATCTAATTAAAAGTGGGTATAAATACAGCTAGCTAGCAACCCACATACTGCCCATGGGTTAGCCCTGCTCCACAAGAAGCAGTACTAGTTTAACAAAAGTTGCTTTCTTTCACCACTTGGTTGCCCTTGAATTCTCACCTGGGCAAAGCCAAGAATTCTCCTGGGCTAAGCCCCAATTTTGGGATTGTCCTGTCTTGCATCATCTGGTGACCACAAAGACAAGACAAGATGGGATGGGACATGACACGACACAGGACAGGACAGAGTCAAGAACTGTTTAAAGCAGGACACTTGGTTGTGAAAAGCCCCTTAGTGTGTTGACCCTGAGATGCCAGAGTCATATTGTTCGGTGGCCCCCAATTTGGCCTTTGGGGTTCACCATTGGCTACCCCCGAAGCTTCAGCATTTGGTGTGGGGACCCTCATTGGCTGATACTTGGGTACTCTGGGTTTTTGGCATTTTGTTGTGGGTGAGAGTTCCACTGTCACTGTTGGTCTCCCCCTGGATGCTCTGGGGTTTTCGGCATTGACATTCCCTATAGGATTGTGGATTAGAGCCCCTCCCCTAGGGAAGTGTCGATGTCATCTTCTCTGCCCTTAAATTAAAAGATTACAGTTTTCCATAACAGCCAGTTGTGAGCCCCTTCCTATGTGACGTTGCTCAAGTCCATATTGAACTCTTGGTCACAGGGACCAGGGGTTCCTGGACCCCTGACCCAAGTGACAACTACCCATAGTGGCAGACAAGCAGCAGCCACTCAAACATTTTGTCCAAATATTTTTCCTCAGTGTCTGTGACTGCTGGATAGATTCTCTGGCAGCTCAGCAGACAACATTGTTCACGCCTTCCCTTCCTCCCTTTCATGATCGCCTTGTTTCTTTTATTCCCTCTTTGCCCAAACTAAAACGCTTTCTTCACTCTCTGTGGAATTCAGACCCGTCATTTTACTGCCCATTCATGTTTCATAATCTACTTTCATAATGCTTTGCTACCTGTACTTACATCTTCTCTGCAGGAGGTGGGAATTTGAAAGGAAAAGTAACTGAGGTTTTGCTAGATTTAGAAAAACTTCTGGGTGTAGTAGAGATCCTTGTTAGACATGAGGACAACAGCGAGCATCCCAAAGGACTCCCCACTAGCATGTCTTTAAGGCAATTGGAGCAAATTCAAATCAGATGACTCAAAGAAAAAGAAGCAGATTTTCCTGGGAGAACAAGAAATTTGGCCTGAAACTGGTTCTTTACATTATAATACTATTTTACAATTGGACTTATTCAGTAAAAAGGATGGAAAGTGGGGAGAAGTTCCTTATGTACAGGCTTTTATGGCCCCCTACCAGGATTCTGACTTAAGAGTCAACTGCAGGATGTGTCTGGCTCATGTTACTTCCATTCACCAAGAAACTGCAGGGATATCCTCGATGCTCCTTCCTAGCGGCTCCCCCTGGAAGGCCAGTTCTGAGAGGGATGCTGCCAGTTCTCCAGTGTGGGGTTCCACCCCAGTGTCCTCAGGAACCCCTCCCTTTTATTCAGCTAGCTCCAGCCTATATCCCCCACTGCCCAAGGAAGTAAGCCCGACCAGTACCACCAGGAGTGGAGCTCTATATCAGTGCCTGAATAGAATCTGTGTCCATTGCGGGAGGTAGCTAGCAGAGCTAGGGGAACAATCAGAGTATATGTGCCATTTCCTATGTCCAAATTGGCTTTATTCAAGGAGAAATTTGGCTGGTTTTTGAAGGATCCAAGGAAGTTTATAGAGGAGTTTGTTAGGTTGATCGTGTCCTTTGATTTAACTTGGCACAACTTGCAAATATTATTTTCCACTTGTTGTGCTATAGAGGAGAAGCGAGGATTCTAGGTACTGGCCTGTGAATATGCAGATAGAGCAGCTGCTCATATCCAGGGCCATGCCATTTATGTAGGGGGAGATGCAGGTCCACGTAGAGACCCTCAGTGGGACTACCAGAAGGGTTCCCAAGAACTTGAATATAGAAATCACATGCTAACTTGTTTAATAGAAAGTATGAAAGGTATATGATTGAGCCAGTTAATTATGACAAGGATAGAGAAGTAACTCAGTGGATGGATGAAAATCCCATTCTGTTTTAGGGCTGCTTGGTTGAGGCACTCAGGAAATATACTAATGTAGATCCAGACACCTCAGAAGGGCCGGCTGTTCTGGGCATGCATTTTAGTACTCAATCTACCCTTGACATTAGGAGGAAGTTACAAAAGGCAGGAACGGGACCCCAAACTCCATGAGCCAACTCTTAAACATGGCCTTTGGAGTTTACAACAATAGAGACAGGGCAAAGGAAGAGGAGAAAACCAAGAGAAATAGGCAAAAAGTGCAATTGTTAGCAGCTGCTTTCAGCCTCCTACTGCTTTTGAACTGCCCATCCTGAGAAAGTGTTCTAAGAGTGGCTTTGGGATGCCCAGACAAAAGCCAGCTTGCCAGCCCCTGGGCCAGAATCAGTGTACCTTCTGGAAGCAAGAGGGCCACTGGAGGAAAGACTGCCTCAGGCTCTAAAGGGAGTCTGAGTTCCCACGACCCCTAATGGGTAAGAGAACAGAGGACTGACAGGGTCCAGGGTTCCCTGCAGCTTCCACCAGATAGCTTACCATCTCTGCAGAAGACCGTCAGGTAACTCTTGACATGGCGGGTAAAAATATTGAGTTATTGGATATGGGAGCCACCTTCTCAGTTCTGATCTAGTCCTTGGGGCTGCTGTCTTCGCACTCCTGTACTGTAGTGAGGATCGATGTCTAGCTAAAAGCTAGGAGATTCACCCATTCCTTTAGTTCCACTGTGGGGAACCATATGTTTTCCCACAGATTTTTGCTTATTCTTGAGTGCCGTATTCCTTTACTAGGAAGAGACTTACTTTCCCAATAACAGGCTGCAGTTCAATTTGGAGCACCTGAAGAGAAGGCCACAGGCTGGGAAGGGACACTTCTCCTAGCTCTAAGTTCATGTCTCAACACAGATAAAGTAAAGACGTTCCTTGCACCACATATTACTCCGTAAGTAGACCCGTCTGCTTGTGACATGGGAGGTCCTGGAAGAACTGTAAGTGTACTCCCAGTCCAGGATATTTTGAAATCCAATGTTAATTATCTATGGGAAAAACAATATCCTTTTAGGTGTGGTGGCTCATGCCTGTAATCTCAGCACTTTGGGAGGCCAAGGCGGGCATATCACTTGAAGCCAGGAGTTTGAGACCAGCCTGGCCAACAAGGCAAAACCCCATCTCTACTAAAAACACAAAAATTAGCTAGGTGTGGTGGCACACATCTGTAATCCTGACTACTCAGAAGGCTGTGGCAGGAGAATTGCTTGAACTGGGAAGGCAGAGGTTGCAGTGAGCCTCGCGTCACTGCACTCCAGCCTGGATGACAGAGCAAGTCTCTGTCTCAAAAAAAAAAAAAAAAAAAAATCCTTTTAGACCTTAGGCTCTGAGGGACATCCATTCCCTGATAATGAAGTATGGATTATGATAATCCTGTTATTCCCAATGTTACACCCCCATTTTCCCTGTTAATAAGCCAAATGGGGAATATAGATTTGTTCAGGATCTTAGGGCAGTTAATGAGGCAGTAGTTCCAGTCACCCAATAGTTCCTAATCCTTACCCAATAATAACTCAAGTCCCTGAAGATGCTCATTGGTTCATAGTATTCAATTTAAAAGATGTTTTCTTTTACATACCTTTACACCTAGACACCAAATTCATTACTGCATTTAAATGGACTAATCCAGACACTCATGCTATATCTCAGCTTACCTGGACTGTCCTGTCCCCAAGGTTTTAGGACAGTCCCCATCTGTTTGCAAAGAGGTAAGGGAACTGCAGTTAATGAATGGATCCCTCTTACCATATGTGTATGACCTATTAATTTCCAGCCCTATTCGGGGAGGACTCTGATAAAACTAAAATTCAAGTCTTTAATTTTGAAACAAAACAAGGGTATCAGGTGTCCCCCAAAGATCCAAATTTCTGTCCAAAGGGTCACATATTTGGGACACATGCTCACTCCTGGGACCAGGATCTTGGCCCAGGGATGAAAAGAGATCATCCTGGTACTCCAGGTCCCTCAAATTAAGAATCCTTTTTGAGAACAGCTGGATTCTGCTGGGTTTGTATTCCCAGGTTTGGGCTCATAGCAAAACCACTCTATGAACCTCCAAAAGGGAGTGGTCACAAGCCTTTGAACTGGAATGGAACCTGTCAACAGGCATTCTTAGCTTAAAAGGAAAGCCAGGGACAGCCCCTGCTTCAGGACTCTCAAACTTAGAAAAACCTTTCACCCTCTATGTGGATGAATAACAAGTTACAGCTTTGGATGCCCTAACTCAAAGGCTCAGGAATTACCTTGGACCAGTGGCTTATTTCTCTAAACAGCTAGACCAGGTGGCAGCTGGGCAACCAGGAAGCTGGAGATCTGTGGCTACCATCACTCTATTGGTAGAAGAAGCCAGTAAGTTTACCTTGGGACAACAATTAGATGCTATACCAACCCCCGCCCCACACCACCCCATGAAGTACAGTACAGAGGGTCCTAGAGGCCAAAGTACACCATGGCTACCAGGGGGCCAGTTACTTAAATATCAGGCCCTTCTGCTTGACACCCCTGATGTTACCCTTAAAGTATGCTGATTTTTAAACCCTGCTACTCTGTTGCTGGACCTCATGTCCCAAGAAACAGATCCTCAACTCATCGACACCTGTGTGGAAACCATGGAAGAGATCTACTCTAGAAGGCCCAACCTTGAAGATAAGCCCTTGTCTAACTCCAATGTTGAGAGGTTTAGAGATGGAAACAGCTTTATTCATGAAGAAGTAAGAGAGGAAGATTAGCCAACAAGAAGTCATTGAAGCCAAGTGTTTACCTTCTCAGACTTCTGCTCAAAAAGCAGAATTAGCTGCTCTAATTAGGGCCTTCCAACTATGAAAAGACTTAAGGCTTCTCGCGGTGGCTCATGCCTGTAATCCCAGCACTTTGGCAGGCCGAGATGGGTGGATCACCTGAGATTGGGAGTTCGAGAACAGCCTGGCCAACATGGCGAAACCCCATCTCTAGTAAAAATACAAAAATTATCCAGGTGAGGTGGTGGGTGCCTGTGATCCCAGCTACATGGGAGGCTGGGGCATGAGAATCACTTGAACCTGAGAGGCAGAGTTTGCAGTGAGCCGAGATCATGCCACTGCACTCCAGCCTGGGCGACAGAGCAAGACTCCATTTCAAAAAAAGGGGGGGGGGACAAAAACCTCAAGAATCAAAGTGTTTACTGACTCTAAATATGAGTTTCTGGTGCTTCATGCTCTTGCAGCCATAGGGAAGGAAAGGGGACTATCAAGAGCCAAGGGATCCCCCATACAACTTTACTCAGATCTTGGAACTTTTAGATGCCATCCAACTCCCAAAGAAATAACAAGTATTCACAGCAGGGGACACCAGAAGGGAGACACTTTTATGATTAGAGGAAAGTCCCTAGTGGAAAGAGCAGCTAAGGCCACAGCTAAGGAAACCCTGGTATTTCAGGCTGCTGCGCTACTACCAGGTACTCCATCCATGTCAGTGGCACCATACCATACCCCTAAGGAAATTAAAGGGACTGAATAAAAGGCTTCCAGTGAGACCTCTCTGGATGGCTGCTAGAAAATAACAAACTCTATTCCTGAGGCTGACAAATGGGACATAATTAAACATTTTCATGATTCCTCACATTTGGGACTGGATTTTCCTTTCAAATTAGTTTCCTAAATATTCTTGGGGAAGGGACTATTCCAAACTATAAAAAGGGTTACCACTCAGGAATCCACCCCATACCCTGATCCCTGCTTAAACCTGTACACCACCAAGGAACATACCATGGTGAAGACTGGCAGACAGATTTAACCCAGATGCCACCTTACAGGGGATGACAATATTTGCTAGTATTTATAGACACTTTCACCAGGTGGATAGAAGCTTTCCCCACAAGGACAGGAAAAGTACTGGAAGTGTCTAAATCCTTACTTAAAGAAATCATCCCAAGATTTGGATTACCAAAAGGTTTGCAAGGTAATAACTGACCTCCCTTCCCAGCTAAGGTGACCCAGTGAGGTAATGCCTCAGCCTTAGGCATTACCTATCTTCACTCCTCATGGAGATCTCAATCTTCAGATAACATAGAAAGCCAATCATGACGTTAGCAAAACTCTTTCAGGGGACCTCAGAGGCCTGAGTTTTTCCCCTACTCATAGCCCTTTTGCATATGAGGATGGCTCCAAAGGGAACTTTAAAGCTTAGTCCACTTGAAATGACTTATGGAAGCCCCCTGCTTTTTTTTACTTGATCAACACCACAGTTTATTTGTAAACATGTTGTATGTGTCAATAATCAAACTGACAACACTTTATAGATTTCATTGTATAATATTAACATCCTAACAGAAAACGATCCACTGTACTCATTTACAGTTTGGTAGTTTAAAATCCTTGAATACAAATTGTATTTGAGACACTGAACACAAAAAAGAAAGATGAATGGCAGAGACAACTGAAAACATCAAGTAAAATTAACCAATATTCCGCTTCCCCCCCAAAAATATAAAATCATCTGATTACATAATTTTAAAAAGTAGTAAAGGAAATCAGATGATCATATTTTGTAATGATATAAAGTTGCATTTCTTCAAACCCATTTTAGACATGAAATTGTACCATATAAAATTCTATGTCTTTTTTGATATTTGTTCTTTTTTTCCTTTTGGTTTCTTAAAAATGTTTGCCAGGGTTTAAATTACACTAAGGAAGTGGGGAAAGAAAGGAAGGAATGTGGTAAAATGCCAAACGAAATTAACTATTTGGAAAATAATTGGATATAAATTTTTCATGAATCTTCTTTGGCAAATAACAAAAGCTGCATTTTAAATTTACCTTTTTGTTGAAATGGATCAATACTTGTAAGATTTAAGAGATTATATGACTTGATGTATAAGTAAAATGAAGCCAAATTCACAAAGCAAAGCACAAACATCAGCTTTTCACATTTTGCTAAAACCTTTAAAAATGTACTCTCCCTCCTTAAGAGTACAAGAGGTCTTCAGCTTGGAGTCAGATGGTTACTCTCGCCTCGTTCAACACAAGAAACCAGAGGGGACCCCATGCTTTTCAGTACTTTCCCTAAAATTCATGATCACTATTAGGTTCTGTTTCTTCATCCTCTATCTCTCAAAAGAAATATAGCAGCAAATCACTCCCATATTTTAAACTTTAAATTCACCAACAACTGGGCTCCCTGCCAACAACTACAAATGTTCAATTCTTTATTAGTGTACATGTCGTTACAGTTGGTTTAGATGGTTAATACAGGAATAAATAAAATAACTACAGTTCATTCAAACAAAGGAAATTAAAATGAGAATAAAGAGCCCTGATCAAAAAAAAATTACAACTTTCACTGAAAAACTGTAAAAGTTACATACATACATACCTAATGGCACTAGGAATATACAATATCAATTATTAGAAAAATAAGTGAGTGACTCACAGTCATAAGAAATTATTTAATATTAGTATTTTTTCTTTTAGAGACAAACATAACGTACACATGGTTTTTACCTTCTATAAGACAAAGTGGAAAACTAACTGTTACTGCATTTACCTGAAACACAGCACTGACTGTGCCACAGATAACATGGTCCAAAATATTCAGCTGTACAGATAGGCCATGGTATTGGATGTATGGTTAAGTTTTAGGAAAGGCATATATTTCCAGAAGTATGTTAAATACACTAATATCTATAAATAACAAAAGTTATCAGCAAAAATGCTTAGGTTATAACATTCCCAAACTTTCTACCATTTTAAGTGTTTTAGATATATGTTGTCTGACCAGTTCATTTGGTTACAGTTTTAAGCTAGTAAACCATTACCCTATAAGAGGAGCTAAACTAACCTACAGCACTGCACAAGCTTCCCAAGGAAGGTAACTTGAAAAGTCTAAAAAGCGATTCCAATTATTCTAATTAACACTTGAGATGCTAAAAGAATCAATGACTCAAGAAACACTTTGAAGTAATTCCATTTTTCTTTATCACTTTCTAAAAAAGTATTCACATAAATTTAAGATCCAGATTGCTTAAGAGTAGGTCTTCAAATTTATCACTAAAGCATTCTGATCCAAAGACATAATCTTAATGCTTCTAATATGTAATTCTAACCTAAAATCACAATCCTTGGTTTGAAAACTTTAAAGCTAAGAAACAAGAAAATAAATCAGGGTGAAAATGTGCAGCAGCTGTAGCTATAAGAGTGGAAAAGAAATTCTATTTTTTCCATAAAGACTCTATGAAAATATAAAGCCCAAAGTCAGTGACGACAGAAGTCCACATATAAATGGTGTTTAAAAATAGAAAGTTTTCTAAAGCTTCTCATGAGATGTCAGTGAATAGTCATAATCTGAGTTAAGACCTTATACATCAAGGTTAAGTTATACATAACTGTGCTGATTTACATACCTTCTACAATGTCCAACTGACATAGATAATTTAGACACCCATAGGAATTCATAATGTCCTATCATATCATCTCTCAATACTGGATGTTTATAGTTTTATAGTTTTACTAGTTTAAGTACCAAGAAGCCCTTTTAGAGGAAGAGTTTCCATCTTTTCCCTTGATCCCCCAAAGTATAGGTAACAAAATATAAAATTAAACAAGATTTATGTTTGATGAACTAACGTATAAAATTATCATTGGAATTTTCATAGTGATTGCTTATAAACATAACAGTCATCATAGAGCCTATAAAGTACATACTTAGTTTTATAAAAGAAATGTGGATCGTCTCAAGGTAAAAAATACAGTGCTGGCTGCTAAAAAGACACTTTGTTGCAATAAGATGTGCAATAATGAGCAAAACTTCAGAAACCATGAATATGTTCCCCAAACTTTTAATATTAGTTAAGCAAGAATTGTTCTGCAGCAGCAGGATGCTTTTTAGTGGCTGACACTATAAAGCTAACGTTAAGAAAGAAAAAAGGCAGAAAGTGTGAGCAACAAATGGTGTAATCAAATTATTGCAAATGGAGATTAGCAATAAGAAGTGAGGAAGGTGACTGTCCACTCCCTTCTGATAAGACACCATCTTTAAATATGAAGTTTTTTGCAGGAAGTGGAACACCCATGTCAGCATATGATGACTGTGAAAGCAAACTTGAAAATCTGGGCTCTGCGTGAATATCCAATGTTGAAGCACCTTCCTGGAAAGAGTGAACAAAGTTAAGGACTGCAGAGAGAGTTTTCTACTGGAATCTAAGAGGTTTTGAAGGCTCTGTTTTCTGCAAAGGCCATGTGTATCAATTTTCCTACAAACTTTCTGGTTTAATTCGGAACTGAACAGTAGAATTCCAAAGCACAGCTTAGGAGGAACCCAATCTGCTTCTGTTGTGGCACCAGAGGTTTGCTTTGTTGCTGAATCTATAGTTGCTTCCTCAATGACCATTTCAAATGACTCTGTACTCCCATTTACATCTGAGCCAGAAGCCAAATCAGGTTCTCCTCTCTCATCAGAAGCATCACTGAGTTTTCCATTTGCAAGTTGGCTGGAAGCATTCAACATGGCGACATATCCATAGAGATGCTGTGTTCCTTAGTATCTGCAATGCTTTATGTACACCCATAATGACCTGAGTGAACTCTCCTTGTAGTTCTGTTTCATCAAATGGAAATGGAACATGGACTGTTTCCCCTATCCCATGCAGACCATGTCCCTGAATTAAAACTGCAGAATGTGTTAAAGCATCATTCAACATCTTGAGCACATTTGAGGTAGGAACTACTTCAGGATCATGATCCCAAGATGTTATTAGCAATCGATCGTAACTCTGAAATATATCTGGCAGTTTTCGAAGTCTTGTACCTTTGGACAATAAAACAGATGGTGGTCCTTGTCCAGCGATATGATAAATATACAGTTTAAACCAGACAGAGCTGACTTCTGGGATAGCTGGTCCAATATGCTGAGGGGTGCAGCTGCTGACAGGCCAGGTTTCATTGGTGAGGGGAGCCATGGAAACAAGCAGTGTGTAATTTTTGTTTACAACTCTGCTGCAAGTTGCAAGGTCCAGATCAAGAAGGCTTTCACAGCGTAAGAGATCCAGAGGAAAACCATAATTGGATTGGTCTGGCTGTGCAGTTTGCGCAACTAGATTTTTGTTATGATGCAGAAACAGTATTGTGTTTCTCAGAGTAAGTGCATGATCAAAATATCTCTGTGCTTCTCCTTCACCAGTGCTCTGAACTGGTGAAAGATTTCCCATCATTAAGAAGGCGGTAAGAGTGGAGTCAAACAAGAATGCGATGCGCTTCGTGTGTCCCGTAGACAGACTCAGGCTGTTTACACTGGTTGTGTCAGCTGGATCTTCTTGACTATTTGTATCAGTGTCAGTTGCTGATGAAGCTTCTTGTAATAGGACTCCTACCTTCCCCTCCATCCCATGACAAGAGCATCTTCTGTGGATCTAAGGTACCCTTTAATCTGTTTATGGATGGAACATTTTTCCATGATGAATGAAGTTGATCCAAATTTATTACTTGGCCCTTCTTATGGGCAAAGCCCAATCGGCAATACACTGAAACAGCATTCTTAACCAGGCATAAGTCAATCTCAAGGACATTTGCAAGCTCTGCAGCATTTGTGTGCTCATCTATTGAAACAAGTATCTTATAGAGTAGAGTTTCAAAATGATCACCTTGCACTTGATTCATTACAAAACCTTCAAGAGGTGGAACTGCTGTATAACTGTCATCAGATATTGGTACATCGAGATAAATACTTTGTTATACAAACTATGTACTACATTGTAATCTAGTGATCCAGAGAGTTGAGGGCCTGAATCGGTGATCTTATCAATAGCACATTTCTCAGGCAAAGTGCGTATCTTGATGTCATCTTCTGTGATATATCCAGCCTGCACCACCCACCACACCTCTATGGTAATTTCCACTGGCTTTATTGGTAGAAGATCACGGGCTGTTTTCTTTCTGAAGAATTGTTTTGATGATCTACACTGATTCATATGATCAATATACAGGTTTCTTCCTATACCAAGAAACCTTAGACAGTCAGCAGCAGTAAAATTGGGCAATGAATCATAACTTTTCTCACTGTTCATAACATCCTCCGTAATCCCAGTATAATATGAAAATGCTGTTATCCTCAAGCCCTTCACCGTAATATCCGATAGATGGTAAGGGTACAGCATGAGATGATCTCAGCTGTTCTTTAGCAGTTCCTTATAGTATCTGCGTTCATCTTTCTTGACATGTTTAACTAAGTTATTTCTGTATCGCAACTGATTGCAGTTACCTTACAGGACAACCTGCTTTTCGTATTCTCTCTGTGAATTTCCAAAGACGACTGGGATTTTCTTCCTCCTCTGCCACCCTGAACAGCAAGACCAATACTTCCTGTATTTCCTCCTCCTCAGCCTACTTGATGTGAAAACAAGGATGAAGACCTCCATGATGAGCCATCTCCACTTAATGACTGTCTCACGTTGGCCGGCAACTTGTTCCAGGAGTAGTTGTGCCAGATGTGGAACTCCACGTCTATGTTCATGATGCCGCGGCCAGGGCCAGCGGCGGGCGCCACGACCGCGACCCACACTAAGCCTCCCGCCTGCCCGCCCATTGCCTGTCGGCAGAGAGCCGCGGGAGGCCCGGCACCTTACACTGCAGAAGGCAGGGGCTGCCCTATGGCCTGGGCTCCCGACAGTTCAGCGCCCGGCCTGGCCAACCGAGCTCAAGAGCAGCAGCAATGGGAGGCTGGATTGCCTGAGCAGCTTGGAAGACCCTTTTGAATGTTAGACCTTCTGTTTGATGAAGAGACACATAGATGATCAACTTAGGCCAGGTTCAAAAGGCTCTTCAACCATATGGAAAGGAAACGCAACCTCCTCCCACAAGGAAAAGGATTAACTCCCCCATTCAACTAGGAGACTTAATCTTACTAAAAACTTAGAAAGAAGGATTCCCCAAGAATCAATTACAACCAAAATGGAAAGAGCCCCTATCAGGCATTATTAAGCACCCCTACTGCTGTTAAACTTAAAAGTTAATTTATTTTTATTTTTATTTTGTAGATGAAGGCTTGCTCTGTTGCCCAGGCTGGAGTACAATGGCTCGATCTCGGCTCACTGCAACCTCCACTTTCTGGGTTCAAGCAATGCTCCTGCCTCAGCCTCCTGAGTAGCTGACATTACTCCTGCCTCAGCCTCCTGAGTAGCTGGGATTACAGGCACGTGCCACCATGCTCGGCTAATGTGTTGGTTTTGTTTGTTTGTTTGTTTGTTTTTTGTATTTTTCGTAGAGACGAGGTTTCACCATGTTGGCCAGGCTGGTCTCAAACTCCTGACCTTGTGAAATGCCCTCCCCAGCCTCCCAAAGTGCTGGGATTACCGGCATGAGCCACCGTGCCCAGCCTCAGACATTCTTGAGTCCTCACAGATGCCAGAGGAAGATGCCATGACCTACATTTACAAACTCCCAGAAGACTTAAAGCTATTGTTTTGCAAATGCACAGATAAGTATTAATAACATGATGCTGTGGATGAGCATGAAAGTTTTTCTCTTACTCCTAATTATAATGTTTTCTCTCTTACCACTTTGCCCTTCCTATGCCAAGCAGGTTGTCCTGTACAGTATCTGTAATCAGTCACGATACAGAAATAACTTAGTTACACATGTCAAGAAACATGAACGTAGACTCTATGAGGAACTGCTAAAGTACAGCCGAGATCATCTCATGCTGTACCCCATCATCTATCGGATATTATGGTGAAGGGCTTGAGGATAATACCATTTTCATATTATACTGGGATTATGGAGGATATTATGACCAGTGAGAAAAGTTATGATTCATTGCCCAGTTTTACTGCTGCTGACTGTCTAAGGCTTCTTGGCATAGGAAGAAACCAAGATTATTACTAATCTTTGGTCCTTGCTTGTTTAACCTCCTTGTAAAGTTTGTGTCTTCTAGATTACAATAATTCCATGTAAAGATGATGCTGGCACAAGGCTTTCAACCCATCCCCTCTTCTGACCCAGAAAATAAAGACATCCTGCCTTTGGGCCTTTTAGAACAGGTATCCAGAGAGTTTACTTCTCCACTGCTAGGCAGGGTTTATGCCCATAACATCAGCAGGAAGCAGTTACAGAAGATGAATCTCCACCCTTCTGCAAGCCCCTTAAGATTAAGGAGGAGTATAGAATCTCTGATGGGGAAATGAAGTAGGAGACCAGTAGGACTTATTTTCCAGTCACAACCCCATTGAACAGAGCAGGATCTGGTCAAAACAGGGCGCAGTGAAGAAGCCTCTGGAACCAGCAGATGATGACGAAAGTGACCTCTAGTTGCCCTCACTGCTTATGAGCATAAAGACACTACCACTGGGACATGGCCAGTTTACAAATGTCATGGCAACACACCTTGGCAATGACCTGGAAGTTACTTTATATGGTTCTGGAAACTCCCTGCCCCTTTTCCAGAAAGTTCTGAAGAGCCTACCTCTTAATTGGCATGTAATTAAAAGTGGGTCTAAATACAACTAACTAGCAGCCCACAGGCACCAACTCTGGGCACACTGCCTGTGGATTAGCCCTGCTCTGCAAGAAGCAGCACCAGTTCAATAAAAGTTGCTTTCTCTCACCAGCAGCTTGCCTTTGAATTCTTTCCTTGGCAAAGCCAAGGAAACTACAGTCTGGGAGAAATTTCCCAGGCTACAAACCAGCTTTGGGGCTCGCCTGCCCTGCGTCACTGTCATTGTTTCCTTGGGTTTCCCAGGAATGTACATGTGTGACACTGCTGCCCTGCTTATAGATCTGTTTTCTCGCAAGGAAACAGGAATATCTTGCCTGCGGCTTCCAGAGTTGAAGATACATGTAGTTTCACTACTGAGTGCTAACATTTACTTTTGGAGTCAAGTGATGCGTTCAGACTGGTTGCTATCATTTTGTGGTATACATGTAATGAACACATTCATGATTGAGTTTCCTGCTTTTAGCTGGAGCAAGAAAGTTTTATAATTGTGATTTGTACAAAAAAATCATAGGCAAGAGAATGTGTGTAAAATAAACTTTATTGTCAGAGGTTTCTAAACGCTCATCCTTCAAGGAAAACGGACATACGCTGAAGAGTTGATAAACAGTCTACAGCAATGTTATTCTAAATCTGATTCCAAGTCCTTGCCATTTTCCTCCAGCTGCTGTTGACTCCAGTTATATATAGGTTGGGGGAAAGGGGATTATCTATGAATCTAGGCATCACTGTCTCTTGGGCAATTATCACATTTGGAGGCTGAAGGGATGTGATTTCTACAATCAGACTAACCATTTGGAGTACAAATCTGGAGTGGCTGTAAAATTTGGTTCTCAGAGATGGAGCTTTCAGATTTGGACTTTCAGTTGTTCTGTTGTTTCAGTTTCTCTCATCAACTGGGGAACTGTTTGCGACTAAGCTTTGTTAAAAGTAGAGAAGAACTTTTCATAGTTCCAAAATTGGTTGTTACCTGAGACAAACAAAAATGCACACACACACACACACACACACACAATGAAACAATAATCTTTGGTGAGGACTTGCTGATACCTAACTGAGGCTGGAGTGAGAGCTAAGTGGTGATACAGGCCAGGTGCAAACTGAGTGCAGCTAAGTGGATAATCTCTGGTAGTGAAGATAATCTCTGGCCTAGAAGAAGATAGTAATAATAGATTGAAAAGGAAGTCTCCTGAGATGAACTAGCTGGTGTAGGACACAGGACCTCAGCCACCTTATGATTCTAAAAGCCTTGCTCAAAGCCACTGCAGATGAGTTAGCTAGGTCTCTGCCACCTCCTCAGCATCAACTGACTCTCCATAATACTCCAGTGGAGAGAAATAAAGGTCTTTCCCACCTCCAGGAAGGGATTTGTTTAGCCTCAAATGTGCACATTCAGAAATAGCTTGTCATAAGAAAGAGAGGACAGTTTGCAGAGAAATAACCCTCGTAAGTCCACATCCTATTCCTTTTAATTAAGAGGGTGGTGCCAAGGGAAGAGCCCTAGAACATCAAAGCCAACAGAGTGCTCAGATACCACCAAAGTACAGTTCCATCTTTGGCCATAAGGAGACAATGGTGTCAAGAGGCTCAGGCCATATGATCTGTAGGTGAAAAACCTGGGATGAGAATTGAGGCCTCAAACCTTTTCCACTACATCACAGAGTTCAGGAGCAGTTAGAGGGAAGGATTCAATCTGGAGAACACTAACAGGCTCTAGAGATTGTTGGGTCATGGTGGCTGGGACAGAAATAAGGATTCACAGAAAGATGTTTATAGTAAATATTCTTTTACAGTAAATGTTCTTTTGGCATTTTGCTTGATAAAAAAGCTGAGAAAAAGTGAAAAATTTTTTTCTTTTTCTCTTTTTCTTTTTTCATTTCTTTTCTTTCTTTCTTTTGTTTTTTGTTTGTTTGTTTGTTTTTCTTTTTTTAGACAGTTTCGCTCTTGTTGCCCAGGCTGGAGTGCAATGGTGCAATCTTGGCTCACCACAACCTCCACCCCTGGGGTTCAAGCAATTCCCCTGCCTCAGTCTCCCAAGTAGCTGTGATTACAGGCATGCACCACCACGTCCAGCCAATTTTTTCTTTTTCTTTTTGGATTTTTATTAGAGATGGGGTTCCTCCGTGCTGGTCAGGCTGGTCTCAAACTCCCGAACTCAGGTGATCCTCTCAAAGTGCTGGGATTACAGGCGTGAGCCACCACACCTGGCCAAAAGTAAAAATTTTCCAATTGCAGTTCAGAACCACTTATGGGTTGTGAAATCAATATAGTGGACTGCGTACTACTACAGGCTTTATTTAAATACTAGGTAGGGTGGATTACACGTAGCAAAAGATTTTTTTTTTTTTAATGATTACAAAGAATTGGATATTTCTCACTGCACCTTGTGGTCAGAAAAGTTTGAGAAACTGCTCTACATAGGTAAATTATAGGTTCAGTCTATCCATCTACCTCTTTTTCTCTTCTCTTTTTTCCATGCTATGCAAACAAGACCATGGAGAGAGGAAGGCAAATTCTATCAATGGGTAGTGTTAAGCTTTTTCTATGAGGTAGCTGCACATTTGGGATACCTCTTTGCCGGTGACTTGAGATTCTAGTAGATAGATGGTCCTTTTCATCTCTAGCTACATGTAAAAATTACTTGGGAGCTTTTTAAGACTACTAGTGGCTTCCATCCACCTGGAAGCATTTAAATCAGAATGTCTATGTGTAGAGTCCAGGCACTTGGGTTAGTTAAAAGCTCACCAGGCTTTATAATATGACAGAATGGTTTAAAGCTACTGAGTAGACCCACCTATTTCCCACCATTGTCTTTGTTTCTCTTTCACCATAGGCTTCTTTCCCATGAGAAAGTAAAGATTTCAGTCTCTCTTTTCACATTCTCAAGTAAATCACTATCTTTCTCAATCGGACTGCCAAGGCAAAGATTTCTTTCCATTTATCTATCTGGATTTTTACAAAGTTGGCCTCTGGATTCCCTTTTCTCAAAGCTAATTCACCAGAAAGATACCATTCAAGTCAAGGAACTGGGCTTTCATACACCTGCACCTGTCAATCATGGGTAAATACTTTGCAGGCGGGGTTGCTGGGTGCTGTGGGATTGACATAAACTCCCAGGTATTGCCAGCTCTGAGCCTCAAGCAAGTTTGTGACTAAGTGACCCCAGTAGTCTGAGGACAGTCCTTACTCAGAAGGGTCTTTGGAAGCAAAAGCAAACATAGGCATGAGAGGGTTAAAAAAAAAAAAAAACCCAAAAAACAAAAAATTCTCATGTGATCTTGGCTTATACCTAATAGAACTTGTGCAAGAATGCATATTAAGGTGGGTATTGTACACAGCAGAGCTTAGTAAATACCAAGTGTGGAGTTTAAGGGATAGGCTGAAGAGATTTTGCAGGTTTGTAAACATTTTTGCAAGTTTGAACATACTTTTGTTTGCGTTTGTTTTTTCTCCTTAGTGGTAAGAGCTAGGCACAATAAGGTAGCTAGGATATTATGATTTGAATCAATACATTTGTATTTTGTCAAGGACCAAGATGAATTATGATGATTTCAATTTTTTAGTACTTTATTTTCATCATTTTGAAAATTAAGACTTTTGGTCCTTTTTTGGCTTATGGCACCTTTTTGGTTTTCACACTTTCTCAAAGACCAGTAACTTAGAATCTAAATTATGATTGCTTATTGTTTCAGTACTCTAGGGGAAAGTTGATTTAATCTTGACAAAATGTATTCAATTAAAATAATTGTTCTCTTAAATTTTTTTTCTTTCTTTCTTTTCTTTCTTTCTTTCTTTCCTTCTTTCCTTCTTTCTTTTCTTTTCTTTTCTTTTCTTTTTTGAGATGGAAGCTTGCTCTGTCACCCAGGCTAGAGTGCAGTGATGCAATCTTGGCTCACTGCAACCTCCGCCTCCCGGGTTCAAATGATTCTCCTGCCTCAGCCTCCTGAGTAGTTGGGACTACAGGTGCGTGCCACCACACCCAGCTAATTTTTGTATTTTAGCAGAGATGGGGTTTCACCATGTTGTTCTCTTAAATCTTTTCACCTTTTATGTTTGTCCTTCTCTTCTCCTATTTGCAATAATGGAGTGTGGCTTGCACCGAAATACTAGATTCCTTAGAGCTACTTATTCCTGGAGCCTGGTGGTCTGGGGGCCTGGAGGGGATGCATCTAGAAAGCAGCCCTCTCTAACTTAAGAATAACTGTGAGAATTGTGGGTTATAAGGCTTTGAGCAGCTCTGGCCGCGCCGTCCTCTTTTGTTTCTACAGTGGCATGTGACAAGAGAAGGGACCCATCTGAGAGTGACTTCATATTGTGACCTTTTACCACTTACCTCTGGAAATTTGATTCAGGCAAGCCGTGGGAGTCTCCGGTATTCTTCTCTGAGAACTCTGTTTTCATTATACAGCTGGACAACGGAATCTATGATCTGCCTGTAGAGGTTAGAGGTGCATCTTGTTCCAGGAAATAATTACAATTTAGGCAAGTCATACACGTTTGCTTAAGAGAATGCTTTCTGCACATTCCATGTTCTTCCTCTCTATCTTAGCCTAAGGAGAAAACCGTGGGGACTCAAGGCTGGAACTTTAGTGTGATGGGGCAGAAGCTTAATCATGATTCTCAACCAATGCCAGCACGTCACATGTATTATCACGTCCAATGGCTGAAATATGAAGGAGGCTTTCCTGAAATAGTTGCTGCTTTGGTATGGGAAGGGACCTGGTTACTGTTCTTCTGGCCCAGCATGATGTTGTGAAATGATGGCCTCTGTGTGAGAGCAATCAAAGAGGAGGGGGTTGGAGAGAACCACCTTGGGGTGGTAGAATGAAGAGTAACCAAGACATAAGGGAAGCTGATGAGGATGGCAGCAGAGGAGACTCTCATTCTGCTACATGAGGTGCTCAGAAACCTGGGTTCTACTGAATGCCAATCACATAAGAAGCAGAGAGACAGCAGGCAGTGGACAGAAGCAGAGAGAAGACGGTGGACAGCCTGGGAATCACAAGAATGATTTTAGAGGTAGATACCTCTAAGATGGAGGTAATTCTTTAAGTCCATTTATTCACCTCTAAATAGGAATGATAGTAACTGCCCTACCTCTCTAGCTGGGACATTTGTAATGAATAAGTGAAGTAAAGTATGTCAAAGTGCTTGAAATCTATAAAACTCTGCCCCAGTCACATGCCTTTAGAACAATACATATTGCCAGAAGCAGATCACTTGGGCCTCTCCTACCATTTTCTTCATCAAAGCTGTTGAGATAACGTTCCAGCTTTTCTCGCAGGCAGTTGCTGATGAAAAGGGTTTCCTTCAGGTGCTGCCGCTGGCTCTGGATCTCATCTTCTGCAGCCATTCCACCAGGACATGGAATGAGATGGGAAATGAAGAATGCCGATCACTGAAGGGGTAGTCAGGGGCCTCTCATCAAGATCCCTGCCTTTCACCATTCTTTTGCCAACTTCATCTTCTCATCAGGGAACATAAGGCAACTTTCTTTAATAGCTTTTAAGGTTTCAAAGCATGGCCAAGTGCTACGCAAACTCCACAGGGATGCTTCCCACATGGAGATATGGGAAGTATAAGGCAGGTTGACAGGAGGTGGGAAAACACTGGAGGTCTCTGAGTAGGGCTTTTCTAGCACTAGGAAAGGTGTGACCACCTCCTTGAGATGACTTGTAGGTACTAGGGAATATCTTCCTCTCTACAAAATATCTCTCCTGAATGTCTTTTGTTGTTGTTGTTGTTGTTGTTGTTGTTTGACAGAGTCTCATTCTGTCACCCAGGCTGGAGTGCAGAGGCACCATCTTGGCTCACTGCAACCTCCGTCTCCCAAGTTCAAAGGTTTCTCATTCCTCAGCCTCCCAAGTGGCTGAGACTACAGGCATGCACCACTATGCTTGGCTATTTTGCATTTTTAGTAGAGATGGGGTTTCAGCATGTCGGCCGGACTGGTCTCAAACTCCTGACCTCAAGTGATCCACCCACCTAGGCCTCCCAAAGTGCAGGGTTTATAGGTGTGAACCACCATGCCTGACCCTGAACATCTTTAACAGATGGTAAAGACCTTCCTCTGCACCTTATTGTGAAATTGTAAAGAGAAATAAGGATGCCTTTGTCAGAGGATGGTATGAGTAATAAAAGCCACATACTTAAACCCATCCCTGACAAAATGACAAGCCTAATGTGGTTTACATTACTATGAAAGCTCAATGAGTGAATTATTATAATCTCTTTCTATTTGTGTAAAAGAGTATATAAAGCACATAGTCCCCTAACAATCCAAACTTTTGCCCCCAAAGTAAAGTCACACATTCAAGTAAGGGAGAGGAGACATAGGTCAAGGTTTTAGTCTATACACACAGCAGTGAGGCTACCAACTCAAAGGGCTCTTATATACCTAGAGAAGTTCCAGTGGCTAGCGTGGAGTTATTCTGGGAAGAGGGCATGCTGGTGGCATTGCTGTTAGATTCAGCATTTTCTCCAGCAGATAGCCTCGTTGTTTATTTAGATTGAATTACAACATTGAGACTAAACTAACAGAGATTGTAAAAATACGTTGGTGCTGCACAAAGATTGAGAACCCTGGCTATTTACCAAAGGGTTGCCAGGATCAAAGTCTTTTCTTTATGGAAGTCCCCTGATATTCTAGTAGTCAGATGGAACCTTCTGGGAAAGCAAGCACCTGAGGGGAGATGGAGACTGGAGCTTGAAACCCAGGAACCATTATAATTGCACCTCCAAACTTTTGGACAAGCCTGCCAACATTCTTGGGATGGCTAGAACAGCTTGGGAAAACTGTTCAGGAACTATAATTATCAAGAATATTTCAGGAAGGCTGGGCGCGGTGGCTCACATCTGTAATCCCAGCACTTTGGGAGGCAGGGGTGGCTGAATTGCTTGCGCTCAGGAGTTTGAGGCCAGCCTGGGCCACAAGGCAAGACCCTGTCTCTACCAAAAAGGCAAAAATATAGCCGGGAGTAGTGGCATGCATCTGTGGTCTCAGCTACTCAGGAGGCTGAGGTGAGAGGCATAGACAGAAGAGAAGTGATCCCCTGATGTACCTCTTCACTTCCTATGTATCAATTCCTCCCTGGTTTTGTGAGACTGAGATAGGGAGACTCTTATGGAATATCTGTCCTTTCCCTTCAGCTGCCTGAATTTCCTGGGCTACTGGCCTACACATGTGTAACTATGGTCACCTCCACATTCATGACAAACAGAAGGAAGCAGGACCAACAAACTGCATACCCTACATGCAAACCTGAAACTATAGTGTGTGATAGTATTAATTTATAAGATATATCAGAAGCTATATGATTTCAATCCTTTTAAATTTATTAAGATTTATGTCAAGGGCTAGCATATGGTCTATTCATTAGAACGTCCCACATGTACTTGAGAGGAAGTATATTCTGTTTTTGTTGAGTGGAGTATTCTATAGATGTCTGGTAGGTGTTTAAATCTTTTATTTCTTTATTGTTCTTCTGCGTAGTTGCTCTATCCATTATTGAAAGTTGTGGTATTAAAGTCTCCATCTACTATTGTTAAATTGTCTATTTCTCTCTTCAATACTGTCAGTTTTTGCTTCCTGTGTTTTGAGGTTCTGTTAGATGCATGTGTATTTATAATTGTACTCTCTTCCTGATGGATTAACCCTTTTATCATCACACAATATTCCTCATTGTCTTTGGTAACATTTTTTGCCTTACAATCTCTTGTTTATTTTGTCTGGTATTAGGATAGTTGTTACTGAAACACCAGAAGTTTGATTTAAGTCTTGCTGCTCACTGCAGAGAAAGCCAATCACTGAGCCAACTAGTGTTGCCAGGGAAGAAGGCTTTCATCAGGTATTGCAACTTAGGAGATGGGAGATCAGTCTCAAATCCATCTTTCTGATCAATAAAAATTCAGGGTTTAGATAGCAGGGAAGAAATGGAACTACATGTAGGAAAACAGGAATTACGGAGAGGTAAGAAAGAGGAATTGGTCAACAGGAAGCATGTGGTCACTTAGGCAATTATGATGGAATAAGGGGTCTGAAATCTCATTGTTCAGATGTGGTACTCTGGTAAATTTCAGTTCTTTGATACTATCTGGAAGGCCCCATGGTTGGTTTCCTGAGAAAGGAACTCAGATAATACAAATGTAACTTTCTCAAATTTCAAGACTGAAAGGGTCAATTTCTATGTTTATTCAAAAGAAACCGTAAACATCAGTTCTATGGGACAATTGGGTTGGTTTAAAACTCATTTCAGCTTTCTTATAGTTGCTAATTACATAATTATGTTACATTGGCAAAGGGATTTTGCAGATACAATTAAATTAACCTTAAAATGGTGAGATTATAAAGGTTGACTAATGTAATAACATGGAACTTTAAAGTCTGGGTCTAGAGGTCAGAGGTCAGTGAACTAGGAAGTCAGAGAGATCCAAAACATGTTAGTGATTCAATGAGGAAGAGACCCTTCATTGCTGGCTTTGGAGATGGTGAGAGTCACAAATAAAGTCCTCAGTCCAACAACTTCATAATTAGTGCTAACTGCAAATATGAGCTAACAATATTTTTAAATGCATTTACAATATGTGGTGATCAGATTCACATTGTCTCTGACTACACTTCTCTTTTGCTTTGTCCCTGCATGCTACTATGTCTGTCTAGATGGGGGGACACAAACACCAGGTCTTTGTGCAGCCTTCTGTCCTCTGCTGGAATGCTATTGCTCACTAGAGTCAGCTAGTACTGCTGAAGGTGGCTGAGTACAGACAACTGATGGTGTTAGAAGCCATAGGTGCTTGATTAATCTAGGCTCTAACTTTCACCCATCTCAAAGTCCTAAAAGTTCTCCTTATAGCTTCCTATCAGATTTATACAGATTAAACCTTGCTCTTCCTTGGACCCCTAAGGCCAGGGCTTCTAATATCTTCATCACTTTTGAGGTATGTAGTAACTCTTCTTTCTGGAGTTTCAGTTACTTCATCCCCACTGCCAAGTGAAAAGTTACCAGATGACCAGCCCAAAGCCTCATATGCAAATCAGGGCTAAACACTGGCTGGATGATATTTTGTCTAGATCAGCCATGGGTGTTGTCAAATGTGACAAGAATATTATTTCTAAAAGTTCCACACTACAGAAACGCACTAGAACTTACTTCCCAAGTTAAAAGACAAGCTGGAGGAGTGGTTGTTACATCTCAGGCCAAGTATTATTCTTTCCAGGATTACAACTTGGCTCCCAAAGTTGCCAAGCTATTGCTTAGACAAATTATTTAACTTCTGTTATACCAAAATTATTCCCAGGTCCCTACAATTTGCACCTGGCTGCTATACCTCTATGAAGACTAGAATTACCTATGAGTAAGAGTCCAAAATAAGCTTTCTAAATCAATTCAGACCTGTCTTACATACTTTTTGGTTTACAATTGATAACCATGAAGGAATTACAAGTGGAAGTGCCCTGACCTTTGACAAATCTCCTATCGGTGCTTGGTACCAGCTTGAGCTATCTTTATTGCTCAAACCAATAGGACAATTTGCTGAGGCCTCAGAGATCCACCCCCTCCAGAGAATCCCTGATTTCCCAAAAGTTGGTTGATATCTAAGGTGTTTTGTTGTTGTTGTTGTTGTTTGTTTTTTTTGTTTTTGTTTTTTGTTTTTTTTTTGTTTTTGTTTTTTGCCATACAACTCATTTTCTGGAGTTTTACTTGCTTCCAACAATGAAGACAAGTTGTTCTGCTTCCATGATGATGGAGAGCAGGCAATTACTTTCTGGAGTTTCAGTTCACTTCTAACATGAAAGGAGAGTTTGATTTTTTCCTGCTTCTAGGATGGTACAGAGCAGTGTTCAGCCTGGGCCCCATTCCTAGGTAAGTAACTGAATCTGTGTTTTGTCTTGGAAATTCTCCAAAATCACTAAAGTTAAGATTAACAAGCAACTGGTCATAATTTCTTCTTACCATTACAGTGCTCAGCAATCATATAAATTGTGTGATCATTACTTTTCTTAACTGGTTTTTTTTTATTTGTTTGTTTCTGTTTTTGTTGTTTACTTTTTTCTCCATTGGGTTTGACCAGTTCTATCTGACTTGATCAAATCAAAAGGAAATTTCCAAATTATGGGGAAAAGGCCTCTGAATTGGATAAATCCCTAGAGAAAATAAATAAATAAATAAATAAATAAACAAACAAACAGATAAATAAATTTAAAAAGAGGGAGAGCCGGGTGGGGAGCGGGAAAAGCAGCCATCAAGAAAATAAGTTTTGACTACCTGAGGGGCTTTATTTATATAACAAGGCCACCTTTGCTGGTCAAACCAAACTAAAAGAGCAATGGTTGTCACCTTACACCCAGGCTGCAGTTCAGTAGCTAAGGTTCTGCCCCCTTTTTCACCATGACAACCTGGGTTCACTTCCTAAATCAATTTCTCTCCAGTTTGATACTTGTGTTACTTTTGAACATTTTTTTCCAGGGAGCTTTCTTAGCAGGAGCTTTGTTGGCTTCCTCCCCAACTGTTACAGAACAGCTTGACCGAATTCAAAATCCAGAAGGTCAGAGGGTATCCTGGGAAGATGATGGAATGAGAAGTACCTGCAATCTAGACAACAACTGCACTGGCAAGATCTGTCTGATGTAAATATTTCAGAACTCTGGAGCCTACTGAAGGCTTGCAACTTCCAGAGGAAGGCCCAGATGGTAAACTGTAGATAATTTCAGCCAATTTCGGCCCTTAGCACAATAGCAGTTACCCAACACTACCCCCAAAGCAGTCAGCTTGTGTTCCTACAGTAAGCTGCACACATCTTTCAGGATCAGAATTAGCAAAAAGGATGCTGTCTCCAAATATTGGGGGTCTGGGCTGGGTGCAGTGGCTCATGCCTGTAATCCTAGCACTTTTGGAGACCGAGGTGGGTGGATTACCTGAGGTCAGGAGTTGAAGACCAGCCTGGCCAACATGGTAAAACTCTGTATCTACTAAAATTAGCCAGGTATGGTAGAAGGCACCTGTAACCCCAGTTACTCAGGAGGCTGGGGCAGAAGAATCACTTGACCCAGGAGGTGGAGGCTGCAGTGACCTGAGATCATGCCATTGTACTCTAGCCTGGGTGACAGAGCAAGACTTCATCTCAAAACACACACACACACACACACACACACACACACACACACGCACATATTGGGTCTCTGTTCTCTAATGGCTGATTGCAGCACAGGACAAAGCATCTGGCAGCTACTGTTGTGCCTCCCCCCAGTGTAGCAAACTCCTTACCCTAAGCTGAAGCAACTTCCAGAAACTTTAAAGGGATGGTTCCCTTTTTTCACCCTCCCTCAATTTTTCTCTTTTTCCCCTTTTTGTAGCCAGACATTAAAGGATAAAATATTCAAGAGTAGCTGCATACAGCTGCATATACAGGTAAAATGAGGGAATGACCACACACCCAGGGAAAGGTTCAGGCTCAGAAAACATCTGTGAAGACCATAATTTTTTTACCTCAGGCTGATCCTTGATACAGAGACAACCTACAATAAAAAATAATAATAATAATAACAAAAAATAGCAAACCCTGAGGAAGGAGAAGAATCTAAGTTCTAGAGTTAATCACACTAGTAGATTCAAATGTCCAGTTTTCAACAACAATAACAACAACAATAAAAATAAATAAAAGCAAAAAAAAAAAAAAACAGAAACTCTTACTGAAAAATACCTCAGAGTCAAATTCAGCCTAGGCCATGGGGAAAAATGAAGAGAAAAATAATAAATAATTAAAGAGAATAAAAATTCAAAAAGAAACCTGCTGGAACTTCTACTTGACAGACTTTAAAACAGCTGTCTTAAAGGTGCCCAAAGAGCTACAGGAAGATGTAGCAAAAGACAAGAAAATGATGCATGAACAAAAGGAAAATATAAATAAATGATAGAAAATCAAAAAAGAAAGAAAAAAGAAGTACTGGATCTGAAAAGTAAAATAAGTGAAATAAAGAATTAACTAGAGGGATTCAAAGTCACATTTGAAGAAAGTTGAGCAGGCAGAAGAAACAGTGAACCCGAAGATAAGGCAACAGAAATCATCCAGTTTGAGGAACAGAAATAAAGAAACAACTGAAGGAAAGTGAACAGAGCCTACGTGACCATCAGATGGACCAACATATGCATTGTGGAATTTCTTTGTTGTTGTTGTTGTTGGGGGCTCAGGGGATGGGGTTTCGCTCTTGCTGCCCAGACTGGAATGCAATGGTGCGATCTCGGCTCACCGCAACCTCTGCCTCCTGGGTCCAATTGATTCTCCCGCCTCCGCCTCCCAAGAAGTTGGGATTGCAGGCATGCACCACCATGCCTGGCTAATTTTGTATTTTTAGTAGAGACAGAGTTTCTCCATGTTGGTCAGGCTGGTCTCAAACTCCTGAACTCAGGTGATGCTCCTGCCTTGGCCTCCCAAAGTGCTGGGATTACAGGCATGAGCCACTGTGCCCGGTCTTGCATTGTGGAATTTCTAAAGAAGGAGAGAAGGGCAAGAGAGAATATTTGAAGAAATAATGGCTGAAAACTTCCCAAATTTGATGAAAGACATGAACACAAACACAGTAGCCTAATAAACTCCAAATAAGATAAACTTAAAGAGACCTATACCAAAAAACATTATAATCAAACTTTCAAAAGTCAGAGAAAGAGAATCTTTAAATCAGTAAGAGAAAAGGAACAGGTTATATGCAAGAAATGTTTAATAAGATTATCAACAGATTTCTCATCAGAAACTTTGGAAGCTGGAAGGACAGGAAATCAAAAGCTGCCAACGGCCAGGAGTGGTGGCTCACGTCTATAATCCCAATACTTTGGGAAGCCGAGGCAATAGGATCATTTGAGGTCAGGAGGTCAAGACCAACCTGGACAACATGGTAAAACCTTGTCTCTACTAAAAATACAAAAATTAGCCAGGCATGGTAGTGGGTGACTGTAATCCCAGCTACTTGAGAGACTGAGGTGGGAGAATCACTTGAACCTGGGAGGCGCAGGTTGCAGTGAGCTGAGATCACGCCAGTGCACTCCAGCCTGGGTGATAGAGTGAGACTCCGTCTTAATAAACAAAAAAACAAACAAAGTTACCCATGAAAGGGAAGAGGATCAATAAATGGGTATTCCAAAAAGTCAAAAGCCACACAAATATCAAGCCAAAATAAACTAGTTCCCTGACTGCAAATTGAACCCAGGCTATGGCAGCAAAAGTACAGAACTTTAAGTACTGAACGGCAAAGTAGTGCAGACTTTACTGTGAATCCTGGAAGGGATCCAGAGCAGGCAGTTTGAGCTTATGAAGAATTTTACTTTGTTTTGGATCAAATTTTGCTCTTTAATTTAGTCAAGAGAATTTTTCCCCTACACAACACAGATAATATTGTCAAGAGAATTTTTAAGGGTAGCTCTATGACACTAGTATGTGCCTTTCTTTAAATTTGATCTTCCTATCAGCTGTTTAAAATCAGAGATCTCTAAATTTTTTTAAATTCAGGTGTCTAATTTAAGGGATCCATCTTCAGTCCACTGGCAACTAGAATTTCCAGTGGTGTAATTATTCCAATAGCAATTCAACCAAATAGCCTCTTTGTGGAAAGCCCAGGATGTCATTTTCCAGGTTAACTTCCTGGGAAGTTCATACAAGAGGCAATCCCAAAGATTCCCCTCCAAGAAAAAAGTTCAATGCAAGGAGTAGGCCACAGATGGTTAAGGATGATATTTGCCTCCAGATATCATCTGGACGCATTTGTGGGGGCTTCCAGTCACAGACCTGTGAGTCTGTGATACCATGTAGGCCCTCTTGGGATTGAGCTTTCCCAGGACTAATCAGGCAACAAGAGTTGAGACGACAAAAGCCTCGAAGGGATGGGATTTCTTAAGGCAAACCCCAAGAGCTTGACATAGTCAGAACAAAAAGTGTGCTCGGGTTCCCAACCATTTTCAGACAGGCTACCTAGTATGACCTGAAAATTACCACCTCTTACCAGATAGGTGAAACCAAGAGAAAGTGCTCCCACTTGGTCACAAGTCAAGCTCTCAAAGGAGATAAAATAAGATGAGAAGGAACCTCAACCAATACTCCCCTTTATGACAGAATAACACAAAAAGACAAAGACAAAGGAACAGACAATTTCTGGGAAGAAAGGGATTAAACAATTTGAATTGGTACCACAAAGTACCAAAAAGCACACCAGAGTCACTACACCCAAGACTAGTCACACAAATCCTTTTCTCCCATTAATCAAGATTTTGGAGAGGGAATAGAAACTGATTTTTACTATTCACGTGATCAGATTCCACACAGAGAAGGATGCCAGGAACCTGGCTGTTAAAAAATTCTTACCCTTATGACAGCTGATCTGATCCTGGGTTCTTCACTGCAGCTTCCAGAAGAGCAGAGCTTTGCTATCCTGCTTACAGCTCCAAAACTGTAGGGGCCAATGGAAACCCTCCCTCTTAACCTTCTGAAGTTTCACTCAAAAATCAAGTCACAAAAGGCAGATTAGTAGGTGAAAAGGCATGAAACGTACTGACATGTACATGGGGAGAGCCACAGAGTGATTACCCTACCCACAATGGGATGCAGAAGCTTATATACCATCTCGAGGTAACAGAATGAATGAGGGCTCAAAGCATGGCCAAAACCAGGCACCATCAGAGTCAGAGGTATATCCATTTATTGTGGACAAGACAGGTTATCGGAGGGAGAGAAGAGGAGGCTTGGCTAGCAAAGTTGGTCTTAATATGTAAATGAAACCTTACAGGTAGCAGCGCTCAGAGAGAATAAACCCTAAAAGTTTCTTTCAGACCTTTACAGGTGTCAGACTCTCAGTTCATCTTTCCTGGATCTGGGCAAGGAGACTTGGCTGCATCAATGCAGACTCTCTACAGACGCAAATCTCTCCAACAAAAGGCAACTTTGCAGGGCTACTTCTGCAGCTGGCTTTCTGAACAGACATCTCAAAATATGTCAAAGAAATGTATTTTGGGGTAAAATACTTTTAATTTCTTGACGTCTACGTCCTGATGCACCTGCCGTTTCAACGCACCATAGTTGATGGCAACTCCATTCTTCCCTACACTCAAGCCAAAAAACCAGACTCTCCTTGAGGCTAGTCTTTTTCTCACAGCACACACACAATTTGTCAGAAAAATTATGTTTCCTATTTGAGTTAATTACAGACTTTGATCTGCCCAATCTTTCTCTTTCTTGGTCTCTGAATTTTGGCAAAGGAGTCTCCTGATACAGGCGGGATCCAGTCTCATGAGGGGAATGAGGAGGCTCAAAACCCTCAGACTTATTTAAGAGCCTTAATCTCTGGGTCGGGGTTTGGGCCGCCTTTGAACCTTTTCTTTGGGCCTACTTGTCAAAATCAGCCTGGCCAGGCCTGTCTTCAAGGCCCAGGGGCAAGGCCAGGTCCTCCCGATGGTTCTTGAAGCTTCTCCCGCACCCTCCCCTTTCCTGTGACCTGCAGAGAAGCTTCAGGGGGCATTTACTCAATTTGCTAGGAGCCCAGGAGGCGCAGGTGCGCGTGACTCTGTGGTTCCCACCGCACCCGCCGCCCTCCTTTGTCCTCTCGCTGTCTGAGGCAGGTAGCAAAGTTCCGGGTGAACTTGGGCGCCAAAGACACCCCGCCAGAGAGGGACCGGTAGGAAAGGGCACCGGCCCTTAGTTCCTTTTCAGTAGGGATCCGAAAAAGGTCTTGAAGAAATAGAACGGGAGAGTTGGAAGTAGATCAAAGGGAAAAAAGGAAATCCTAGGAGATTTCCTATCTGAAGGCACCACGAAGAGAAAGTCCACCTCCTCTGGGCCGAATCCTGGTGAACCGAGTTCCAGTCTCCGTTGGAGACCAAATCAGTTGACTTTGGCTTGACTCCTAGTGAAGAAGCCACTCTTTGTCCTCCCCTGTTTAGCTCTTGATCCTGAAGGACTTGATTGTCTCTCTCGGGCTTTCCATGGATCCCAGGGATGCAACTGAGAAGTTTGTATTTAATGCACTTACTTGAAGTAAGAATAGTTTAAAGTATTTTTGCAAATAAAAGGTTTCCTTTTGCACTGAAGACATTCAGATGTGAGGAAAATCACTCAGCTGGGGAAAGCAAATGCTGTTGAGAATGTCTCACAAACACAAATTACACGTCAGCAGGTAGGTTTGACTCTCAGGTTGGGCACATTTTAAGCGCGCTGTTGGTGGAATTTAAGATGAATCTAGGACATTCATGATTAATATTTTTAGTTTTTTAGTAAAATTTAATATTTTAAATTTAAATACACAATCCGAAAATTATATAACCAGCACGAGAAACTGGCTTTATGCCATTTTTACAAACACAGGAAAGAAAGATGATATTATAATGAAAATGCTGCATAAATCGCTACAATTTTTAAGTACCTAGAGAAAATAAGGTAACCTAGAATTCTATGCAAAAATAAAATTTCAAAACTGTGAGTGAAATAAGGATACTGAAAAACATACAAAAGCTAAAAGAATGTTCCAACCCACGCTACAAGAAATCTTAGGAGTCCTCCAGGCAGAAGCAAAAGGATACCAGATAAAAATGTGGGCCTATGCAAAGAAACGAATATTGGAAATGACATTTAGAAAGCATGTACTACACATTTTCTTATAATTTAACTTTTAAAAAATATTTGATGTAGTAAATAAAAGTAATAATAACGAATCACAAAGCTTACAATACATAAAGTGAAATTACATAACACTAGGATAAAGGCCAGAAGGGGAGGTATAATGACACCTGAAAGCAGACTGTGAGAAATTAAAGATGTATCCCAGAAACCCTAAAGCAGCCACTGAAATAAGAAAAGGATTATAGCTAATAAAGCAACAAAGGAAAGAAAACGGAATGAAATAAAAGCTATGTAAACACTATCCTGGAACAACTGCTCTCCAGGCCTCCACCCTATAGAAATATACCAGTGGGCAATGAGAAGTGTACAAGAATGATGACTGCAGCATTATTTGTAATCATAAAATAATAGAACCAATGTAATTTTAAAGATATATGAAAAAGGTTTTTTTTATTTATTTAACAGACAATTGAACAAACAAACAATGGAAGCAAGTCCTTTGCCAAAAGGAACACAGAGGGTCATGACGATGCTACTCCTCCAAGGATTTCAGGGTTCCCAGACTCCTAGTTTTCTGTCTAGTTCTGGATGATGTTATTCTTGGGGAGCAACAGGTCCTCGAGTTTGGGGCTCTTTCGGATTCTCTCTCCATTTCCCCATTCTGCTACAATAAACAAATAAAAACAATTCTCACTTCCAGAAGATCCCGCCTGTGCCTCTGCACGAGCCTTTCAGGAGGTCTGGAGGTCTGGTCCGCCGCTCCCCGGCTTCTTTCCAGGCTTTTGCTTTTCCCTTCCCCTGCTCCTGCCCTAAGGCCCCAGGACCAGACCACCGCCCAGCTAAGCCCCCGCGGCTCCACCGCGCAGAAGATGCACCGGAGGCCCTGCCAGTTGCCCGCCCCGCGGGGTGCCGAGAAATCAACGCTTTGTAAACAGAACTTCCCCATTGAAACTATCTCTTGATTTCCACTCTCAGGGTTCTTCAAAGGACTAAAAGCTAAAGGCGACGATGGATTCATTCGGCAAGTCCTAGTCCGGCGCCCTGGTGAGTGCCAGACCCTGCTCCCCGCAAGGGGACCCACGAGCAACCCTCGCCACCATCCCTGCCCTGGTGGAGCCCCCGTGCGGGACACAGGATCCGAAGATGGCAGCGGCAGCTCCGCAGCGACCCCGAAAGCGACTGGGCGGGGTGGGCACAGGCTCCCTCACTTGCTGAAGGCGGCACAAAGAACGGGGAGAACCATCCCGGGAGCCCGCCGGGCGTCCAGTTTCCCTTGGGACCCCTGGCGGCTCGAACTGGGTGGCCGACCGGGGAGCTTCTGGGGGCTTCTGAAGCAGGAGAGGGGCAGGGCAGGCGAAGGCCATTCGGCTCTCCGTCTGGCTCCAAAATCTCCTAACGCGCAGGTATCCAATGTGACCAGCGCAACTCATCGCTGTAATCTCTCTGGCTTTCCAAGGCCTTGCTCAGTCGTCCTGCCGGGCGGACCCTGAGAATAAAAGGGACAGAGGAAGTTTAGTGAGTGTGCCCTTCCTATATCCCCTACTAGAGTAGCTAACACTTGTCTCTGTGGCGCAATCGGTTAGCGCGTTCGGCTGTTAACCGAAAGGTTGGTGGTTCGAGCCCACCCAGGGACGCTTATTGCAACTTTCAAAGCATGCACGCATTGTCAATCACTACATAAATGGGGAAGATTTTATCCTGAAACGGAGTGCTAGGAACCCACTTCTGGCGTGATAAAATTCTAATTCAGTCCGTTATACGCTTAAACGAGTAATTTACATGCCTCCAGTTTTTCATATTTTAGTAATAAGAGTCCAGTAGTATCTCCAGGATGTGCCTGGACTTACTGATTGTTCTATCAATAATGTGACCAGTGGAATCAGTCATCATCATAGTCATCCTCTCCATCATTTTTGAAAACAGTATTTTTCCCCAGTTTGTGCATGATTTATTTAACCCTTTTCAAAATGTTTTTGTTAACCAGGTGTGGTGGCATGTCCCTGTAATCCCAGCTACTCGGGAGGCTGAGGCAGGAGAATCATTTGAACTTGGGAGGTGGAGGCTGCAGTGAGCTGGGATGGTTACACTCCAGCCTGGGCAACAGAGTGTGACTCCATCTCAAAAATAAATAAATAAATAAATAAATAAATAAATAAATAAATGTTTTTGGGATGAGGTTGGTTTCATGGTTTTAGGATTACAAAGAATGCTGCAGTCAACATTCTTGTACACATATCTTTGGTCATTGTGGAAATGTCTACACCGCAGATATTTCTATAGTGTAGAGAACTGGATGCGCCATTGCTACATTATAGTGTTTATATAATGCTTCTAATTTGAGTACATTCTGCAAATGTATCTTTCACGGGAGCAATACCTAATAATATTCCAATATGAATATTTATAAGAGGAAAAATGGGAAGATGTGCAATTGCGCTTTGTGCCTCTCCATGGGGCCCATGTTCATAAAATGGTGGCATTAGCTATCTGAGAGTGGAGTTTGTGGCCCTCTGACGTCAAAAGCTGAAGCAGAGGACATTAAAACCCTCACTGCACATCCTCTGTAGTCTGGCCAGAATCATTCCTAGGTCGGTGGTTTCTTATCAGGAGGGAATGCTGCTTGCTTGCTTTGTCAAAACCACAAAAGGCAGGGAAAGTGTCAGGTTGCTGGTTGATAACAGTAGTGAAGCAAGTCTTTCCAAAGAGTTGGTTTGTTAACCCTTAGGAAAAAAAAATCCTAATTCTTACCAGATGGTGCTGTGCAGTTCCGGGCTCTTGGTGTCCCAAACAAAGAACTGTGCATGACACACACAAAGCAGCAAAGCAAAGCAAAAGTTTATTAAGCACAGTAACACTCTCAGAGTGGGGAGAGTGGGCTGACCTCTGGGAGATGAGATCAGTATTAGTTTGATGTACTTTGGGTCTGTTTCTGTGTGATTTTTTTTCTTCTCTTCACGAGGATGCGTAATCTGTAGCCAGTGTTTGCGTTTAGACTGATAGGTGGGTTGCTTAGTTACTTTGGCCCTTGTGTGCTTGCACATTGCCTCCATCCCATAATTTTAAGTACATGCATGATATGCAGTCCATATGCCTGAGTTTTAATGAGCTGATTATCATATAGAGTTATGTTAAGGATACTTTTTTCCTCAAATGCACTTTCTATCTCTGAGGAGCTGCCCCTTTACTGGTTTGGATCTTGACAGCAATGGGGTCCTTGCTTGCCTTTTTTTTTTTTTTTTTTTTTGAGACAGAGGCTCTCTCTGTTGCCCAGTCTGGAGTGTAGTGGCGCAATCTCAGCTCACTGCAACCTCCCCCTCCCGGGTTGAAGCGATGCTTCTATCTCAGCCTCCTGAGTAGCCTGGAGTACAGGGGTGCACCACCACGCCCAGCTAATTTTTTGTATTTTTAGTAGAGACAGGGTTTCAACAAGTTGGCAAGACTGATCTCAAACTCTTGACCTCAGGCAATCTGCCTGCCTTGGCCTCCCAAAATACTGGGATTACAGGAGTAAGCCACCGCACTCGGCCTTGCTTGCTTTTTTTTAATCTTACTTTTTGTTTTGGCTGCTCAACTTCTGCCTTTTTTCTTGCTTCTTGCTCTTCTGCCCCATCACCTTGCTTCTGTTTGTGCCTTTACTCATTGTGTCTTTTATCGAACTTCCAATTCCCTCTGCTGTTCTCCTGCCTCATAATGGCAGTTAGTGAGGGAGGGATTTTAAGGGGGCATGTCCGACCTCCTATTCTGTCACAACCAGAAACAGCTTTCAAGGTTTCTCTGAGGTCCTGTCAGCCAAGAGGGGGTCGGTTCAGTTGGTTGTAGGGCCTAGGGCTTATTTTTATTTCTCAATCCTGACAAGGGAAGGCTGGATTAATGCAGATTTTCTGCAGGTATAAATTTCCCCTACAAAAGACAGTTTTGCAGAGTTACTTCTGTTTGCTGGCTCTCTGACAGCCATCTTAAAATATGCCAAAGAAATATATTCTGGGGTAAAATATTTTGATTTTTTCATCTATCTACAGCTTCATCATGCTGACAGCATCCAGTCCAAGCATACCTGAAGCCTTTCTTTTTAAAAAGCTTTCCCACCCTTCTGACTGCCTTCAAGTCTCTGCCAAAACACAAGTAATAGTGGCTGATCCCCTGCTATAGCAAGCTCAGAATAAATAGCCTTTGCTTTTTTTCATTTGATTGGTCTTTATTTGCAGAAGCTTCAATGTAGAGTTGACAAGGACTCCATCTTTGACCAAACCTTAGTAGATTCCTCTGAGCCTTTTTCTCTATTAGTTCTTTGCTTGCCAAGTCCAGTTTCAGAAAAGAGTACTGTTGAGTCTAGTTTAGCAAGAGTCCTCCCAACCACCTTTGATAGCTAATCAAGTTCCTCTTAGTAATTTTCCATCCACTGACTTTCTTACCTTGCCAATTGGCTATAATCTTCAACTCTTCCTGCTGTATTTGAGGTTGAGCTCAGTTCTCTGTTGGTCTCTCTTGCCTACTGTAGTACATACAGTAAGATCTGTCTGATGCTTTTAACAAGTGTCCAGGGTAGTCCCTCAGAAACTACCTTTGCAAAATTATGACAATAAGAGAAAGCTGACATGGCTGACTCCATCTTGGTTCTAGCCTCACAGGCTGGCTGTCTTTGCTCATTCCTGTGCAATTTCTCCCAAGCTCTCTTTGGGAAAACTTGTGTTTATAGTTTAAATCAGGGATCCCCAACCCCCAGGGTCACAAGACAGGTACTGGTCCATGGCCTGTTAGGAACCCAACCGAACAGCAGGAGGTGAGCTGCAGGCTTTGGAGCATTACCGCCTGAGCTCTGCTTCCTGTCAGATAAACATCTGCATTAGATTCTCATCAGAGCTCGGACCCTACTGGGAACTGCGCATGTGAGGGATCCAGATTGCACACTCCTTATGAGACTCTAACTAATGCCTGATGACCTGAGGTGGAACAGTTTCATCCAGAAACCATCCCCTTCTATGGAAAAATTGTCTTCCATGATACCAGTCCCTGGTGCCAAAATGTTGGGGACAGCCAAAAAGGTTGGTTTAAATGATAACTTTCCCCAAAACTAAATTACCCCTGTAAAACTAATGAAAGGCCACCAAGTTAGAAGGATGAAAGGAGCCTGAATTCTACTAAGATGTATGCCTTGTTAAATAATTATCAGCCATTATTCCAGAGGTCGCAAGATTTGCAGCTTCCCCAATTACTGCTGTGAAGAACATCACTATTTTAGAACCTAAGATTGGCCTCTTGAGATATATTTTCAGGCTTTTGCATTTCTGACTACTGGGTGGCACCATTTGGCCCGAAAATCAACCAGTCCCTTAGCCCCCACCCAGAAGCTGACTCAATGCGGGAGGGCCATTTTTCACTTCCCTGTGATTTCATCCCCAACAATCAGCACTGCCCAAACCCTAGCCCCCTTCCCACCAAACTCTCTATGAAAAATCCCTTACCTCCAAGCCTTCAGTGAGATTGATTTGAGTAATAACTCTGTGTCCCACATGTTGTGACTGGCCTGTGTCAATGAAACTCTTTACTGCAATGCCATGGTCTCCACGAATTGATTTTGTGTGTACAGTGGTCAGGAAGAACTCATCAGTCAGTTACATCTGCAGGATGGTGCCAGCTCTTTCCACAAAGTCTAGTCAGATACCCAGAAAGTATTTCTCCACTATTACGTGGACTGTGTGTCTCTCTGTCACTATCCAGGGAATGGGGCCTGGCTTTAGTATTTAGTATTTGGTAGTTACTATACTGTCACCTAATCCCTCGTTTTCAATATTTTTCCATGACTTCCAGTGGCCTGACTGGCCACCATGCCACAGAATCTTTACTTTATGAATCTTTACTTTATGGTCTCCAAGGAGAACTCCCCACTCGATATTTTGTGATTTGAGCAATGGAATAGAATGTGATACTGGTGGGCTGAGGGAGGTCCCCAGACACTGGTGGGATCTTGACCCCAGCTGTGGTTGTCAGGCTCTTGATACTATCTCAAGAACGAAGTCAAGGATGAGTCCGCAAACAGTGAAAGAAGAGATTTATTGCAAAGCAAAAAGTACACACTCAAAAAAGGGGATTTCATGCATACCCGAGAGAGAACAATGGGTTCTGGGGTTTCATCCTGATGGGTTACTTTAACAATGGAGTGGAATATTAATGAAAATTCCTGGGTAAAGGTGGAGATGTCTCGGAACTGTGGTGCCATCCATTTTTACATCAAACATTGGTCTCAGAACTGTCATGGCACTGGTGGGTGTGTGATTTAGTATGTTAATGAGCATATAGTGAGGGCCTAGGTAAAACCTACGTTAAATCCAGCACCACATTGGGTCCAGTCAGTCTTACCCAGCTTGGTCCACACTGGTTTTTCAGCGTCTTATGAGCCCATAACCTTAAGTCAGGTAAATCTGCTGCCTAGAATTTGTTATCCTGTGACCACTCTGTATTATTCCTGTCTCAAATCTACTTGGAAATATTCAAATGGTCTTTGACTTGGACATCCCAACTTTGCTTACTTCACAGTGTTTCTTGCGCCATAATCCAGTATAAGAAGATGATCCAGACATTTGTTAAACATCTCAAATAAGATGTATCCCAGGTATTTGTGTCAAATTTGGATTATTTTAGTTTTTGTCTTTGCAGAATATAAAATACTAACATGAAGTAAGCACTAAGGTCTGGAGATGGCTGTGCAAGAGATGACAAAGTCCAACACCACGTTTGAGAGTATCCAATAATTTCTTCTGGGGCAGCGTATTTTTCTACAATACTGAATTTGGGAAAAAAAAAAAACAAAAAACTACGAGATTCATGAAACTGGACAACTGTCTTTATAACATTACCAGTGATAAAATCAGTAAGGAAGGCTGGTTTGCAGTCATCTGAGCAGCCTCTTTACTTTCATAAATATGGTTTCTCTCTGATATTAAACTGCTTCCAATTTCAAGCAGAATGCTACATCCCAAGGATAAGGATGTGAAGAGAACTGGTTTCTTTTGTAATCCTAAACGTTCTAGTCTGCGAATTAAAAGCCATTATTTGAAGAAGGGTTCCTAGGCTCCATCTGGCCGCCAAAAGCTTGCTACTCAACACAGGCTAACGACCAGCTTTTTTGGGAGAGAACAGATGCGGGGGCGGGAGGAAAAAAGGAAGATGGTAGACGTCACTTCCCCTTGTAGGCTCTGCAGCGGGTTGGTCTGCTGAGTGGCAGAAAAGCAGAGGGTGGACTGGGAAGGGCACTGTCAGTGACATCACGGAGAGGGCGACTTCTATGTAGATGAGGCAGCGCAGGGGCTGCTGCTTCCCCACCTGCTGCTTCGCCACGAAGGAGTTCCCGTGCTGTAGGAGCGGGTTCAGGACCGCTGGTCGGACCTGAGAGTCCCAGTTGTCTGTCAGAGCTAGAAGGACTCGAGAGTGCGCGGGGCAAGTGACCGTGTGTGTAAAGGGTGAGGCGTATGAGGCTGCGGCGGGGCGGAGGTGCAGAAACTCATACTTACCTGGCAGGGGAGATACCATGATCACGAAGGTGGTTTTCCCAGGGCGAGGCTTATCCATTGCACTCCGGATGTGCTGACCCCTGCGATTTCCCCAAATGTGGGAAACTCGACTGCATAATTTGTGGTAGTGGGGGACTGCGTTCGCGCTTTCCCCTGAATCTTTTAGTTAAAAGAATAGGTTGTGTATTAAACTTTGTGTTTCGTGTGGCGTGTAAATGTCATTCTTACCGTGGAAGGCTAGAAAATGGTAAGTAACATGTCGATTCTGTCAGAGGAGAAATAAGAAGCGTCAGCCCTTGCAACATAATGTAACTACCGTGAAGGCCGCACAGCTCTTCCGTTTCTATGGGCGGCGGCCTTCTGCAGAGATTGGTCAATGGTCTCCAGTGTCTTGGGTTCTCACGATCTGTAAAAATCTTCGTGTTGTTCCCTAGCCCTTTATACAGCTTCCGCTTCTAACTGCAGCCCCCACAGTAGTTTGTAGGATTTCTGTGCTAGGGGGGAATGCGTTCTCACTTCATAGAGCCAGGTACAAACTACGCACACGGGCGCTGTTCTTTGGGAAGAAAACAGGGCCTTTGGAGCTCTTAGTGTCCCCGCTGGGATGTACACATAATATGCGTACTTTGTGTAGGGGAACGGCTCTCGCAGCGTCCAGGTCCCTAGTGCATATTCATCGAGGCCCGCAGGTCAGAACCGCAGTCTCACAGGTCTTGGCTGAAATGCGCTGCGATCCTCCCTGAAATGTAACGCAGGAAGTTTTACGAGGAGCCGGGTCCAGTTTCCCTGCTGTCTCCTGCCGTTTACATATCTAGTCTTTCTTCAGACTTTATTCAAGTGACAGCTGCTTGTTTGATGTCTCGCTTCCACATCCTACATCCATTGCCAGGCAGCTTTCTAGATAGCACCCCCACCCATCCTTCCCGCCCCCAAGCAGCCCTTTCCCATTTCTGGCGCCAGTGTCCTCCCCCTTCCCTCTTTCTTCAGGCCCTCGCTTATCACCTTCATGGACAGAAAATACTTAGCTCTCTCTCAACTTGCGGTTTACACCTGACACGCGTTAGTACTGTCTGGGTGAAGGGGAAAAGGACAAGATGGAGGAAGGTGAACAGAAAAGACGCAGCCCTTACTACTTCTGGGTTCTTCATCATCCAACTTACCCGCGCGCGGGAAAATGCAGCCCGCGCCCGGGAAAAAAGCAGACCAACTGAGCAGGCGCCACGTGAAGTCAATTTGAGGAAACGGAAACTTACTACGGAGACGCCCCTGGCACGCCCTTATCCCACCCACTGCTCTCCCATTTCCAAGCCCAGGACGTAAAAGTCGCAGCCGGCAGGCGCCAGCGCGAACTTCCGCGGCCCTATTGCTTGTGGTCCGAGGAACCTCGCCTGAGAGCGCCGGCGGGACTTCCGTGTCCCCACTTAGAGGACCTGTGAACCTCGCCCAAGAGCCCTGACCCGTTGGTCAATAAAGTTCTTTCTTTCCTACCACTTGACTCCAGTGCCTCTTTCCTGACTAAAAGAAATTAAATAAATCAGGTGGTGCCCAAACCCGTGAGGAGACCCCTCCTCAGGGCCCCCCAAGGTCCGAGGAGCCTCCTCCTCCCACGCCTAGGATGGACCAGGACCCAAAGAACCGCTTTCTACCAATCCATTCCTCCAGAATCTCCTGGGGTAAGTGCCCTTTGTCTTTCTTTCCCACTCCTTGGCCAATAAGTCCTGCGCAGGCCCGAGGCCACCCTTAAGGTCACCAGGTGACCCACAGGAAATCTTCTGAGACAGAGACGTCTGCTCAGAAGTCTCTCCATCCACTTATGGCTCCACCAGCCGCCGGTCTCTAGTGATTCCAAAGGACGCTTTGGAGTCAGCCAGAGCCCAGTTTCCATTAGCCAAAGAAAGGCAATGGGTAATCCCCAGTCCAAAATTCTGCGAGACACCCCTTTAGGGTGTTTATTAGGCAACCTAAAAACCCTTCAATTAGAGCAGGATCTAAAGCGAAAGCGACTAATTTTCCTCTCCACTGTGGCGTGGCCGCAATATAAACTAGACAATCAGTCCCTATGGCCGCCTGAAGGCACCCTAGATCGTAATATTTTAATCGACCTCAGCAATTTTTGCCAGCGCCTAGGCAAGTGGTGTGAAATAAATTATATACAAGGATTTTGGGATTTATGCTCTCGACCAGATTTATGTAGCCAATGCTCCTTGGCCCAAGTCATGTTGGCCAGGGCTGGGGTCCCCGTGGGGTCGGACAAAGAGGAGTCATCCTTCCTGTCCCACCTGCTCGAGGATCTCGGAAACTCCCATTTCAGACCTCCAGCAGCCGCCTCCCCTTCCCTTCCACCCTACACTCCGTCCCCTTCCAATTCCACCTCTACCTTGGCTCCACCTGCCGCCCCTTCCCCCGCCCCCTCGGCACCTCCCTCTTGCCACCTTGATTCACCCATATCCTCTCACACCCGTTCCAAAGATTTTTCAAGCCCTGCTCCTACCCCCACTCCTACCCCTCATCCCCCTACAGTTCTGGCCCCACTACGCGAGGTGGCCGGTGCAGAAGGTATAGTCAGGGTCCATGTCCCTTTCTCACTAGCAGATCTTTCCGAGATTGAAAAACGCTTAGGAGACTTCTCTGCCAACCCTGCGGTTTATACCAAAGAATTCAGGTACCTGTGCCAGGCCGATGATCTAACCTGGCACGACCTCCATGTCATTCTTACCTCTACTCTAAACCCTGAGGAGCAAGAGCACATCCTAGTGGCAGCCAGGCAGCATGCAGATCAGTTACACTTAACGGATGCTGCTGTTCCAGTAGGGGAACAAGCAGTCCCATCTATTGACCCAGAATGGGACTACCAAGTAGGCCAGCCGGGTCGCCGAAGGTGAGACATCATGACCCAATGCCTCCTGGCAGGTATGCAGGCGGCCTCAAACAAAATAGTTAATTTTAATAAATTAAAAGAAATTATTCAAGGTCCAGATGAAAATCCAGCCACATTCTTAAATAGGCTAACAGAGGCTTTAACCCAGTATACCCGATTAGACCCAGCCTCCCCAGCCGGGGCCATTATCTTGGCATCTTATTTTATTTCACAATTGGTCCCAGATATTAGGAAAATACTCCAAAAAGCCGAAGATAGTCCTCAGACCCCCATCCAAGATTTAGTCAAGCTAGCTTTTAAAGTTTTTAATTCGCAAGAAGAGACAGCTGAGGCCCAGAGACAAAATAAGGCCAAACAGAAGGCAGCCCTCAATGCCCAAGCACTAGTGGCAGCCCTGCAACCTAATCTCAATCCCAGGCCAGGAGGTAAGCCTACTAAGGCAACAAAGGGGGCCTGTTATAAGTGCGGCACCCCAGGTCATTGGGCTGACAAATGCCCACAGGCCCAACCTTCAGGTCCAACACAACCGTGTTTTAAGTGTGGCAAACGCGGACATTGGGCAAGTCATTGTCCCAATCCTCGCCCGCCATCCACTACCTGCCCGGCTTGCCAAGAAGAAGGGCATTGGAAGTCAGATTGCCCCACCCTGAAAACGGGCATAGCGTGTCAACGTGATGTCCCTTCTCAGGACCCTGGGAGCTCCTTCCAGCTCTTAAACCTAGATGACGACTGAAGGCGCCTGGACTCGGGGACCCCCATCACCCTCGCCGAGCCTCGGGTAACTCTTCAGGTAGCGGGTAAGCCAGTTTCTTTTCTTGTGGATATGGAGGCTACCTACTCTGTTTTGCCATCATTTAGTGGACCTAGTCACCCGTCTCACATTTCAGTTATAGGAGTTGGAGGCACTCCGTCTAGTCCTCTTAGAACACCACCTCTTAATTGCTGCCTGGCCAATAACTATTTTGCACACTCATTCCTCATTATCCCCTCATGCCCACTCCTCTACTAGGCTGAGATATCCTAAGCCAACTGAAAGCCTGTATCTCCCTTCCTACTAGGTCCCCCCACCCCGCCTGCCATCTACTTCTAGTATTAACTAACTCAAATGACTCCAACAACCCTACTAACCCTTTCCCTAATTTCCCCATTCCTATAGACCCCGAAGTGTGGGACACCTCCACTCCTGTCGTGGCGGACCATCATTCACCAATACTCATAAAACTTAAAAACCCGGGTTTCCAACCCGCCCACAGTTCTCTCTCTCTCCACAACACTTATGAGGACTAAAACCAATCATTACTAGGTTACTCAGCCAACACATCCTCATCCCCACTCACTCCCCCTGTAACACCCCATCCTACCTGTAAAGAAGGCAGATGGGACTTTTCAGTTAGTGCAAGATCTTCGTCTTATCAATGAGGCTGTTTGCCCCACCCATCCAGTAGTTCCCAATCCCTATACCCTTCTCTCTCTTATCCCATCTAACACAACACACTTTACTGTGCTAGATCTAAAAGATGCATTTTTCTCTATTCCCTTACACCCAGATTGTCAGTTTCTCTTTGCCTTTACATGGGAAGACCCAGACACCCATGCCTCCACTCAATTGACATGGACAGTGCTTCCCCAAGGGTTCCGAGATAGCCCCCATTTCTTTGGGCAAGCCCTTGCAAAAGACTTGGCCTCCTGTCCTCTTACAAATAGTAAAATTCTCCAATATGTAGATGACCTTTTACTCTGTAGTCCCATGAGACAGGACTCTCTTTTGGACACTGCAATCCTCCTTAATCATCTAGGATCCAAAGGTTACCGAGTATCCAAATACTAAGCTCAACTCTCACAACAATGTGTCCTACATTTAGGCATTGAAATCACTCCCACAACGCGCTCGCTCACCACAGACCGTTTAACTCTAATACAAAATCTTTCTCCTCCCCAAGACGCTAAAGAAATCCAATCCTTCCTAGGCCTAGTAGAGTTTTTCAGACACTGGATTCCTAATTTCGGAATCTTGGCAAAACCTCTATATGCAGCTGTCAAGGAGACTCCCCAAGGACCTTTGTCTAACCCAAAGTTAATCTATAAACATTCACTCACCTAAAAAACTGCCTTCTCTCACATCCTACTCTCTCACTCCCAGACTTCCAACGCCCCATCCAGCTTTTCACAGATGAAAGACAAAAAGTTGCTATTGGCCTTTTAGCCAACCTATAGGCACCACATACCATCCTGTGGCATATCTATCCAAACAATTAGATCCCACTGTACAAGGGTGGCAGCCCTGCCTTCGGGCCCTAGCAGCAGCAGCCTGTCTAACCCAGGAAGCAAAGAAACTCATCAGAGGCTGCAGCCTGACAGTCTTCTCTACCCACCGCCTTCAAGACCTTATTGCCCACAAAAGTATCAGCCACCTAACCCCGTCCAGGCTCCAACTTTTCCACCTCTTGTTCATAGAAGACTCTACCATTGTCCTAGGAGTCTGCTCCTCTCTAAACCCAGCAACCTTACTCCTCAACCCTCTCAAACAACCCCATACTGAACACTCCTGTCCAGAACTTTTAGAGGCCCAACCACCTAGTCACTTGCATTTACATGACCAACCCTTGGAAAGCCCACAGTTAACCCTATTTGTGGATGGCAGTTCCTTTATAAATTCTCAAGGAAACAGGCAGGCAGGATACGCGGTAGTTACATCATCCACTGTCCTAGAAGCTAAGCCTTTACCACAAGGAACAACATCACAGCAGGCGGAGCTTATCGCACTAACTAGGGCTCTCCTCCTATCTAGAGGAAAAACAGTAAACATATACACAGATTCTAAGTATGTCTTCTTAATTGCACACACCCATTCTGTCATCTGGAAAGAAAGAGGGTTCCTAACCACCTGTGGTACCCCCATAATCAACAAAAAGCAAATACTTAAACTGCTAGACGCTTTATCAGCACCTTCCAAAGCAGCCATCATACACTGTAAAGGTCATCAGACTCCATCTAACCCGGTGGCAGCTGGCAACAATTCTGCTGACACCACTGCCAAATCGGCTGCCGGATTCTCCACCCCTACACTTCCTTCTGTTTGTTTTCTTTCTCCCCAATATACCCCTAATTACACCCAGGAAGAAAAAACCAAAGTATTACAAGACTCAACAGCCAGACTAGCCACAGACTATTGGATTTACACCAATAATAAATTAGTTATTCCTAAAACACAACTCCACACCGTCTTAAGAGACATACATAATTCCTTACACATAGGACCCAGAGCTCTATATAACCTTCTAAGCCCCCTTATCCACTGCCCTACACTCATGAAACACCTAATTATAATCAACCAACAGTGCTTCACATGCCCCAAGTCAAATCCTCAAGGCGCATTACGCAACTCCCACCCAAGTCACCAACTCAGAGGACACCAACCAGGTGAAGATTGGCAAATTGATTTTACCCACATGCCAAAACATAAAAAATTCAAATATCTCTTAACCCTCATTGATACCTTTTCAGGATGGATAGAGGTCTATCCTACCACAGGAGAGACTGCCAATATAGTTGCCTCCATACTCACTGAACACATTATTCCTAGGTTCGGCCTCCCACTCACCCTCCAGTCTGACAATGGCCCAGCCTTCATCTCCAAGGTAGTCCAACAGGTGGCAGCCCTCCTACACATCACCTGGAAACTCCACATCCCTTATAGACCCCAATCCTCTGGTAAAAGTAGAAAAAGCCAACGGACTAATCAAACAACAACTCACCAAACTCTCACTTGAGACTCAACAGTCTTGGGTAACCCTCCTGCCTCTAGCCTTAACCCGGCTGCGGGCCGCCCCTCGAAGTCCAACAGGCCTCAGTCCATTCAAACTAGTTTATGGCCGACCCCTCACCTTAGAACAGCTGCCTACCCTTTCCTCTCCGCTGGCAAATTACCTTCCATACTTAACTCTTTTGAGACAACTACTAAGACAGCATGCAGAACTAGCACACCCGCCTCCGACAGGCACTTATAATCTACACACCTTTCTCAGCCCAGGTGATCAAGTATACTTAAAGAACATCCAGGCCAAAGACCTCCAGCCCAGGTGGAAAGGCCCGTATACTGTCCTCCTATCCACACACACAGCAGCCAAGTTATTAGGCCTCACACACTGGGTCCACATATCACAACTAAAGAGGGCCCCCGCAGAAGGCGACAAGTGGGAATCAACTAAACTCACCCCCACCCGCCTCAAGCTCACCAAACTTCCCTAATTAACATATGTTTCCAGGCCTTTTATGACTGTCCCGATTTCTCACCATACTGTACACAAATCTGGCAGAGTTTCAACACATCACCCCAGATCTCTATTTGCCCCCAGACCCCGGCCCAACACAGTGGTTCTCTCGCCTACTCACCTTTGTAGAACACCTCCAGTGGCAAGGCGCATTCTACGCTTACTTAGAAGATGAAGTTTTCTTACTCACTTTTATTACTATCCTTCTTCTACATTCCAACAGCAATTACTAACCCAACCTTTATATGGAGATTCTCCATAACTGAAACTTGGTCCTCCAACAACAAGCAACATACAGTTCTGCAAGGCACTGCAGACTGCTCACCTCAAGGCTGTCAATCTGCTCTTTCCATAAATTTCTCCCTAACTTCCGTCGCTGATAGATGGGCTCAACCATCCATCTGTTTCCTACATGACCAGACAGAATACAATTGTAAAAACTATTGGCAGCAAACCAATCTGGGTTGCCCATACAAATGTTGTAAAATACACCATTCAATGCTAGATAATACACATGACAGAAAGTTAAGCAGCAAATATCTCTTCACTTACGATGGAAGAAGTGACCCCCTTAAATATCATCTAAACATAAAAGACCCCTGGGACTCCCGATGGGCGGACGGAGTAAAAGGGGGACTTTACAGAGACGGCGTTTGGGACTCATATCCCACTGCCACCCTCCTAATAAAAAGGACACTTGTCCAGCAAAAATCCCTCCCCAAAAATATACAAGTCCTACAAAATTTAACCTCAGTCATAAAGTCACAGGAACAAAACCTACAAGAGCAGTTAAATCCCCCTAATAAAAAAGACCCATTCTCATGGTTAAAACTTGTCCGTCAAGGGCTAAACCTAACACAAACAGCTAACATAACAAATCTTTCCCGCTGCTTCCTCTGTGTGGCTCTTGAAAGAGCCCCCTTAGTGGCAGTTCCCTTACCCACTGCTTTCAAGGCTACAACTGACTCTACCGGCACCCCCCAAAAACCGTCCCTACTCCAAGTCCCACTATACCAAAACCCAGAAAATCTAATCCTTCCTTTCTGCTACTCTGCCCCAAACTCCTCCTGGTGTAATTACACCCAATCGCCCAATAGGACCCAGACAGCTCCCGTTGGAGGTTACTTTTGGTGCAATCAAACCCTCTCTAAAATTCTTAACCATATCCATCAGCCAATTCCTTTGCATCCCGGCGTCTTTATTTCCTAGCCTAACCCTATATACCAAAGGAGAAGTATTCGAACTGACTTCACAACTTACCACCTCCAACAATAAAATCCAAAAGCGGGCTATTTTTCTTCCCATGGTCATTGGGGTTTCTTTAGCATCCTCCTCAGTAGCCTCCGGACTAGGGACAGGGGCCCTTGCCCACTCAGTCCAGTCCAGGCGGACCCTCTCTACCCAGGTCCAGGAAGCCATAGAGGCTTCAGCCGAAAGCCTGGCCTCCTTGCAGTGCCAAATGACATCAACAGCTCAGGTAGCAGCACAAAATAGGTGGGCATTAGATCTTCTTACAGCTGAAAAAGGAGGAACATGCCTCTTCCTAGGGGAGGAGTGTTGCTACTACATAAATGAATCAGGTCTAGTTGACACCAATGTCCAAACATTAAACAAAATCGAAAAGGAGCTCCAGAAATTTAACGCCCCCTTAACCCCCGGACCACCAGTATGGCTGCTACCTGTAGTACAGCAGATGCTTCCATTCCTAATCCCCATACTAATCCTCTGTCTTATGTTATGTCTTGCTCCTATTCTAATAAAATTTCTCTGAGCCAGGATCCAAGAAATCACCCCAGTCACCTTCAGTCAAATGCTCCTGCATCCCTACACCCAACTGCCAACCTCAGACCCTAACTACGCCCCTTAACAGCAGGAAGCAGCCAGACAGACAAGGGTGCCCCAAATTCTTATAATCAATAAGAGGTTGGACTGTCTGGGTGAAGGGGAAAAGGACAAGATGGAGGAAGATGAACAGAAAAGACGCAGCCCTTACTACTTCCGGGTTCTTCATCATCCAACTTACCCGCGGGCCTGAAAATGCAGCCCGCAGGGAACAAAGCAGACCAACTGAGCAGGCGCCATGTGACGTCAATTTGAGGAAACGGAAACTTACTACGCAGACGCCCCTGGCACGCCCTTATCCCACCCACTGCCCTCCCATTTCCAAGCCCAGGACATAAAAGTCGCCACAGGCAGGCGCCAGCACGAACTTCCCTGGCCCCATTGCTTGTGGACTTCGCCCAAGAGCCCTGACCCGTTGGTCAATAAAGTTCTTTCTTTCCTACCACTTGCCTCCAGCGCCTAACTCTTTCCTGACTAAAAGAAATTAAATCAAGTACCCTGGCAAATTCCTTAATACCCCTTCTCAAATGGCACTGTAAATTCATCTCTTTTTAACTCCCAGAAGTATCTAATTGGTTTTGTCCCTGTACTACGTGAATACTAGTATCCACTACAGAAGAAAACCCCAGGCCTAGTGATGGCGGTTCTGGGCATTGTGCCAGCCTCTCCCAGGGTATGTTTTCTGACCTCACCTACTTCTGATCAACTGAGGTCAGGAGTTCGAGACCAGACTGACCAACATGGCTAAAGTCCCTCTCTACTAAAAATACAAAAAAAAAAAAAAAAAAGCCCGGCGTGGTGGTGTGTGTGAACCCAGGAGGCGGAGGTTGCAGTGAGCCAAGATCGTGCCGTTGCACCCCAGCCTGGGCGACAGAGCGAGACTCTGTCTCAAAAAAAAAAGAAAAAATTAGTCCATCTGAGACATATTATTGGAGACAGTAGAATCCTGCATCCAACAGGCACTTGGTGCAGATCTGAACCCATTAAGCTATTGGCTCATGTTCCCTCTGTTCTATTAAGTTTCATGAGCAGAAATTGAGCATCATTATTTTTTTGCCACTCAGTGTGGGTTTTTGGTTTTGATGTTATGAAGTGAATTTCTGGGGACAATCTCTGTTGTGTCGTGTTGATAAGGATTCAGTCCCTGTCTGGACAGCTAATCTGATCTGCGAGTCTTTTTTTATTGTCTATTCATTGTCCTGAGAATAATGGTATTTCCTGGTATTTGAGACTGCAGCAATGAGAATTTGTTCATATCTTGTCTTTCCAATGTTTGGTAAAAATGTTATGGGCCCAATAGTAGTCAATATCGGCAAGAGTGGCATCACTCTTTCAAGAGTGATCTTACTACTCAATGTCCCCCCTCCCACCCAACTTCATTCCATAGGAGTTCTTGGCTTTAACAAATTTACTATATCTAAAAGACATCTTAGTCCAGGGAGAAAACTAAATCTGTAGCATGTAAGGAGAAGTTTTCTGTGATTGGTATATTCAGGTTTCTAACCAGCTGAAAAATTCAAATACATGTCCTTTAAAGGTTAAGTTTAAACCACACTACAGAAAGGAGAGAAAAGATTTATATGATCACATATAAGCAATGGAATCAGCAATATGAGCACTTTTCACATCTATACAAATCAAACGTAGTAATCTCCAGAACATTAAGGAAATTCAGCGATTAATGAAAATGAATGAAAAGAAGTTATTCGCCCACTGTTCTATGCCCTGGAAAGAGAATATCCTGCCGGACTCAAAAGGGTATCACAAAATCACTCAGATTTTCAGCGATGAAGGCCCTCCAAGGATCTAATGATGTTAATATTTTCAGTTTGCTTCCTTCACTGATGAACATTGTTAATAGATACCATTGCCTCTGTTTTCACCTTAAGTGATGATACTTAGCACAATTTGTTTCTTAAGAATGACCCTTAGTTTGGTGGAAGGAATTTTCCTTCTTTATAAATATAGGATATTTTCTCATGAAACAAACTGTCATACTCTTTCAGTGAAGTGAATAGACAAATTAGGTCTCTAAAATTTTAAAGGAGTCACTGCCCCAATTATCTTAGGAACAATGATAATCACTAATATAAAATTAAAATAAGAAAATTAAGCCAGGTATGGTGGCTCATATCTGCAATCCCAGCACTTTAGGAGGCTGAGGAGGGAGGATCAGTTGAGGTTAGGAGTTGGAGACCAGCCTGGGCAACATAGTGAAACCCCTGTCTCTACAAATGTTTAAGTATTAGCTAATATTTTAAAGTTGGCCAGGCATGATAATGCATGACTGTAATCTCAGTTACTAGGGAGACTGAGGCAGGCTGCAGTGAACTATGATTCCACCACTGCCCTCCAGCCTGGGTGACAGAGTAAGACTGCCAACTCAAAAAAAATAAAGAAAGAAATAAAGAAAAAGAAAGAAAGAAAGAAAATTAAGAATTTGTTGAAAATTGTTTTACTACAATGCTAGACTGCATGTCTTGTGCCTGTACTCCCAGAAACTCAACAGGCTGGGGCGGAAGCATTGCTTTATGCCAGCAGTTGGAGACCAGCCTGGGCAACAGGGCAAGACCTCGTCTCTAAAAAAATACAAGGCAAGCTGAGCCAGGAATATTGCCTCAGCCCAGAAGTTCCAAGTTGGTCAGCTATGATAGCCCCGCTGCACTCTAGCATGGATAACAGAGCAAGACACTGTGCCTTATTTTTTATTTTATTTTATTTTATTTTTACTACTTAATGCCTATTTATTTATTTATTTATTTATTTATTTATTTATTTATTTTTGAGACAGAGTCTTGCTCTGTAGCCCAGGCTGGAGTGCAGTGGTGCGATCTCAGCTCACTGCAAGCTCCGCCTCCCAGGTTGAAGCTATTTCCCTTCCTCAGCCTCCAGAGTAACTGGGATTACAGGTGCACGCCATCATGCCCAGCTAAATTTTATAGTTTTAGTAGAGACGGGGTTTCACCATGTTTGCCAGGCTGGGCTCAAACTCCTGACCTCAAGTGATGCACCTGTCTCAGCCTCCTGAAGTGCTGGGATTACAGGTGTGAGCCACCTCGCCCAGCCTACTTATGCTTGAAATTTGAGGTTTCATTAGGGAAAAATTTTCTTGTTGAATTTCTAACATGAAAAAATAATAGATTTAGCTGTAGATTAAATTAATGGTCTTGATAGTTTGGTACAATGAAATAAATGAAATGAAGTTGATAACTGAGAAGAATCTTTGATGCTTTTGAACAATTTAAATAATGTAAATATTTAATATATAAAGACATGAAAACGTTCATTACGTTATTATTTATTTATTTATTTATTTGAGACACAGTCTCACTCTGTTACCTAGGCTGAAGTGCAGTGGTGCAATCTCAGCTCACTGCAACCTCTGCCTCCTGGGTTCAAGCAATTCTCCTGCCTCAGCCTCCTGAGTAGCTGGGATTACAGGCTCACACCACTACACCCGGCTAATTTTTGTATCTTTAGTAGACACAGGGTTTTACACCATGTTGTCTCAAAAAAAAAAAAAAAACTATAAAAAATTAAAATTATATGTTCAAGTAAATTAAATATATAATAATGAAAAAGGAGGCCTAGCATGACTAACTGCATTTTATCCTAACCCTTCCTACCCTGTGGTGATATCTTTCAGGCTAACTGCTTTTTCTCATTTCTGCACATAGGCCAAGCTACCATGGGAGGGATTTAGCTTACAGTTTACCTTTAAAGCACAGATGACAATAATTCCTTCCCCAAACTGACTCCTGAGAAGATAAAGAGGTTGTATGCACAAGTAACAGTGTTATGCTGAAGATTTATAAAAGCATTGTGATCTGACAAAGGACAAAGAATTTTCACCATCCCCTTGGGCTCTCACTGCAGCCCATAAGTCTGTCATTGTCAGACCTCTTCACCTCAACCACCTCCTTCCTCCTTTCCCTAATGTACAAGGAGCCTGAAAATTGTATTAATTTAAGATGGTTCTTTAGGATATTAGTTCACCATCTTCAGTTTGGTGGCTCTCTGGATTAAAGTCACCTTCCCTGCCCCTATACCTTGTCCCTGGACTTACTGGCTGTCATGCAGCAAGGGGTGAGTGCAATGAGCCGAGATCACACCACTGCACTCCAGTCTGGGTGACATAGTGAGACCCTGTCTAAAAAAAAAAGAGAGAGAGAGAGAAATTTGGTTTAAGAACCAGACAAATTAAATGGGAGACTTACTTCCAATGAGATCTAGAAATTTCTAAATTTCTAAAATTTCTGAAAGAACAGAGAAAATTGCCTCCATTGAGGAAGTAAGCTGAGGGAGGTAAACTGACACGTTTTCTGAATTGAGAAATATTGAGGAGGCTTTATCTCTTTCGCCTCCAACTTCTCCTTCTCCTCCTGCCCCTGCACCTGCATAGTCTTTCTTACCTGAGCCTTCCTGTCCTGCCTTGCCTCTTCTTCCATCACCATCACCCGAGGAAAGTCCCCAGGGCTCTGGTCCCTTCCCTGAAACTTCCGTTCTGACAGCCCCTTTCAAGGTAAAACCCAAACCCACAGGAAGAGGGGAGCCTATCATTGTGTATACCGCTTCACCGAAACGTGAATTAAGAATATTATAAAGGACTTCCCTGATCTAAATTTAAATACATTTCACTCTTCTGTTTCTAAAGCAGGCTCCAAGATTCTACAGGGTTTGACAGAAAATTCGACTTAACTGTTGAAACCTTTGAGCCCAAATATTCTGACCTTTATCAATTAATTCACATGCTGGTGAAGAAGGCAAGGTCAGTAACTGGTTGCAAAAGGCAAATTGGAAGGATTTTCAAAAAGAGACTGAAGCAGAACATGAAAGGTTCACATTTTAGCCAAATATCTCCATGTTGCCATTCCCCAGGTCCTTCCTGAAAACATAGATTGGAGAATAATTCAGCAATGTACTAAAAAGCCAGACAAATCTGTCTTTGCTTACTTAAAATGGTTTGAGAGCCAGGTATGGTAGCTCATGCCTGTAATCCCAGCACTTTGGGAGGCCGAGGTGGGTGGATCACTTGAGGTCAGGAGTTCGAGACCAGCCTGCCAACATAGTGAAACCCTGTCTCTACTAAAATACAAAAATTAGCCAGGTGGCTACTCAGGAGGCTGAAGCAAAAGAATCGCTTGAACCCGGGAGGCGGAGATTGCAGTGAGCTGAGATCCTGCCACTGCAATACAGCCTGGGTGACAGAGCAAGACTCCATCTCCAAAAGAAAAAAAAAAAAAGAAAAAGAAAATTAGTAAGGTAGTAGAAATATAATGCACACGAGAATGATAATCATGAAGACAATCTCTATTCCAGAATAGTAAGGAAACCTATTCCATTAGGGAGCCAACTGAAAACATCAAATCCCAGTTCACACCCCAGGGTGTGGTGTCACCTGCCTGTAGTCCCAGCTACTTGGGAGGATTAGTAAGGAGGTTTGTTTGACTTCGTGAGGCCAAGGCAGAAGTAAACCCTGATCATGCCACCGCACTCCAGCCTGGGCGACAGTGAGACCTTGTCTCAAAAACAAACAAACAGCCCCACAAAACCAAACAACAACAACAACAAATTGTCACATCACTCTGAAATGACAGTGGCAAACATAACTTTGTTATTGGAAAATTAAAAGAAAAATACTCCCTCTTGCTATCAACCTGCCCTCTTGCTCTAACATGTCTGACCCATGGTTTAAAATGCCCAAAACTTGATGTACTCAAATTATAGTACACTTACCTGTTCTGCACCAGCATTTATCTTTCTCTGGAGGACATCACCATCCATGGTCCTATAATGTCTAACAGCATGGAATGATGAAGGGCAGTGTCTTTTAGGATATTTGGATGGGGACACACACACACACACACACACACACACACACACACCCCTCTCTGAAGAAATCCAGCATTGGGCGAGTTCCCTCAAACTTTTCACTAGGCATGACCACTGCTCTATTTTAGACAGAGATTCTACGGGGCAAAACCTGAGAATTATCTGCCTGGCTATCAAGAAGATAGCTCCTTTCATTTTTGGGGGAGAACACTTTTGCTTCAAGGGACTGTTTCCTCCCAGGATTATAAATATTTCTGTAACCTCAGAAAACATTGCTGATGAAAACCAGGCATGGTGGCTCTGGCCTGTAATCCCAGTGACTCCGCGGCTGAGGCAGGAGGATCACTTAAGCCCAGGAGTTCCAGGTTGCAGTGAGCTATGATAGCACCACTGCTCTCCAGCCTGGGCCACAGAGCCAGACACTGTCTCTGAAAGAAAAAGAAAAAGAAAGAAAAACATTGCTGATGAAACTGTGGCCTCTTTTGCAACTCAATAAAAAGCTATTTATTCACTGGCTAAGGTTGTAGTAGATAATCACATCACTTTAGATGATATATTTAGCTGAGCAGGGAAATGTATGTGTGGTGGCAAATACCTTTTGTTATATATACATAAATATTTCCCATGCCGTAGAACCTTCTCTAGAAGAAATCAGAAAAGAAGCCACTTGGCTACAAGAAATCATTAAAGAAGAAATGGGATTTGAAGTTTTCCCTGATGTTTTCAGTTGGCTGCCTAATGGAATAGTTTTCCTTACTGTTCCAGGATACAGATTCTCTTTGTGATTATCATTCTTGTGTGCATTATATTTCTACTACTCAAATCAATGTTACGTATTTTTCATTGTTTTACTTCTTTTGAGAAACTGAATTCATGGTACTCTAAAGACTAGAGATGATTCAACAAGTGACAGCAACTATCGAATTGGCCGAGATGGTTCTCTCTCTCTCTCTCTCTCTCTCTCTCTCTCTCTCTCCTTTTCCGCCACCTCACTCCCGCTTTTGGGCACCATTAAAAATTCCTCAGTAAGAGGGCTCCTTTCCTCCCCTGCCCCCAGTGTGGGACAGGACTATCTGGGAATGAGCCTTTCTGGCAAGGAGGGACACAACTTTTGATCGACAATGCTTTCAAGAAAACCTTTTTATCTAAAGGGAGAATGAGAAAAGAAGACAATTTTTTTTTTTTTTTTTTTTGAGACGGAGTCTCGCTCTGTTGCCCAGGCTGGAGTGCAGAGGTACAATCTCGGCTCACTGCAACCTCTGCCTCCCAGGTTCAAGTGATTCTCCAGTCTCAGCCTCCGAAGTAGCTGGGATTATTGGTGCCCACCACTACACCCGGCTAATTTTTTTATATTTTTCGTAGAGACGGGGTTTCACCATGTTAGTCAGGCCTTGAAATCCTGACCTCAGGGGATCCAACCGCCTCAGCCTCCCAAAGTGCTGGGATTACAGGCGTGAGCCACCGCGCCCAGCGAAGAAGAGAACTTTTATGAGAAGTGTGAGCCTTTTCAAATTCTCAGGCCCAGAGAGGCATTACATTGAGACAGCAACCACATTCCGCTTCCTTTTTGTACAATACTGTATTTGAAAAACAAAAAACCAAAACGGCAAGATTCATGAAATTGGACAACTTTCTTTAAAACACTACTGGTAAAACCAATAAGGATGACTGGTTTCCAGTCATCTAAGCAGCCTCTCTAGTTTCATAGATATGATTTCTCCCTGAGATTGAAGGGCTTCCAATTTTAAGTGGAATGCTACTTCACAAAGATAACCAGGTTTGAAAGGAACAGGTTTTCCTTGTAATCCTAAACGTTGCAGTCCGCGAATTAAAAGCCATTTTTTGAAGACGGGAGCACAGGCTTCCAGCTCTCCTCCAGAAGCGTCCACCGCAGGACACAGGTTAAGTAGTCCCTTCTCTGGGAGAGACTAGATGCCGGGTCTCGGCGCACCTCTGCAAAGGACAAGGCGGGAAGGAAAGGAGGGACAGGCAGACGTCACTTCCCTCGCCGGCTCCAGCAGCGGGTTGGTCGGCTGAGTGGCGGAGGGTGGGGCGGAAGAGCAGAAGGGGACTGGGAAAGGCACTGTTGGTGACATCACCGATAGGGCGTTCCTATGTAGATGAGGCAGCGCAGGGTTGCTGCTTCGCCACGGAGGAGTTCCCGTGCTGTAGGAGCAAGTCCAGGAGCTGGCTGGACGTGAGAGTCCCAGCTGTGTGTTAGGGCTAGGAGGGCTCGGAATGGTTGGGGATTGGCGGGGGTGGCTCTCGGGGCAAGTGACCGTGTAAAGGGTAAGGCGTATGGAGCTGTGGCGGGCGGAGGTACGTAAAAGCCCTTTGCCCGGCAGGGGAAATGCCATGGTCAGCCAAGTGGTTCATCTTTAAGAGTGAGGCTCATCCATTGCACCCCAGATATGCTGTTCTCTGTTATTTCTCCTAATGTGTAAAGCTCAGCTGCGTAACTTGCAGTAATGAAGCAGAAGTTAAGGGGAAAAATAGGTTTTACCATACTTGACTGACTCCAAGGCCAGCAATAGATAGAGCCCTAGCAGATCCTTGGTAACACCGTCTGAAAAGCCAGAGCCCCAAGGAATGAGTTCCAGAGACGGTCTCTACACAGTCCGCCCCTAGCAAGGATAAGAAGAAATAACAACAAATGCCTTTACTACCTTCTCTTTCCCCCTTACCACTTCTCATTACTCAAGTTGTGTAAGTTCCTGATTTTCCTTCAGTGCAGCTGCAAGGTCACCAGCTATGCTTGCGTTGCAAGACCTGTCACAGTTGAATTAACTGCGTTCTTTCTGCTTCTGTAAGCCCTCTTGCCTGCCCCGCGAATTTCGCACCATCCCGCGGCGCCATCCAAACTAGCCAACCCCATTGGGAAGAGTGTATAAAAGTCAAGCCCTGTCTTTGTTCCAGGCTCAAACTTTGGATGTTAGTCTGCTGGGCCTGAGTGCACTCAAAATCCTCCTGTTCCACCCGTTGGCCTCTCCGGTCTCCTGATTTGTGCAACAATAGCGGGGGGACTGCGTTCGCACTTTCCCCTGGTCTTTCATGGTATGAATGATAGACAACATTTTTATTCTCCTACAGTCGCAGACTCGGTCTCAGTGATTCTATGGTGTGGTCAGCTGTTTTTGTTTTCGTGAGACCTTGTTTTTTTGTTTACTGTCCTGGGACAGATGTCTGTAGTCACTTGTTTCCTCAGGAGGCAAATTTCAGTCTCTGTGGGGGAGGCCTCTCATGTTAGCTGCGGGGGTACTTGGCAGGTGGAGCTCAGGGATCTAGGCTTCCCTGCTTTGTAGACTGCTCAATGGTTCCCAGGGCCTACTGGCTTTCAACACCACTTGAAAACCTCAGGGTTTTTCTGCTGTCCCCAGAATCACCTCTTTCACAGCCTCAAGCAATCCACCCACCTTGGCCTCCTGAAATTCTGGGATTACAGGTGTGAGCCACCGTGTCTGGTTATAATGCCCTTTCAACTGGACTTTTGAGTGTTCTTAAAAATTCCTCAGTGAGGTGGCTCCTTTTCTCCCTGTCCCCTGCCTGAGATAGGACTATCTGGGAATGAGCCTTTCTGGCAAAGAGGGACACCTTGACTGAGCTTTTGATCATCAATGCTTTCAAGAAGAAAGATTTTTTTTTTTTTTTTTTTTTGAGACAGAGTCTCGCTCTGCCGCCCAGGCTGGAGTGCAGTGGCCGGATCTCAGCTCACTGCAAGCTCCGCCTCCTGGGTTTAGGCCATTCTCCTGCCTCAGCCTCCCGAGTAGCTGGGACTACAGGCGCCCGCCACCTCGCCCAGCTAGTTTTTTGTATTTTTTAGTAGAGACGGGGTTTCACCGTGTTAGCTAGGATGGTCTCGATCTCCTGACCTCGTGATCCGCCCGTCTCGGCCTCCCAAAGTGCTGGGATTACAGGCTTGAGCCACCGCGCCCGGCCTCAAGAAGAAAGATTTTTAAAAAAAATTTTATCTGAGGAATATGAGCCCTTTCAAATGATCAGGCCCAGAGAGATGTTAAATCGAGACAGCAACCCCTTTCTGTTCCTTCCTTTTGAGCTATGTATTCATCTGTTGGAACTGCTTGCTATCACCTCAAGTAGCTATAAATTATCCTAATAATCCCACACCAAACACTGTACCCCATACCCTATAACTTAACAACGTATAGCCAATCACCAATCAATGTAATTTCTGTAAACCAATGAGAATTCCTGACAGGCACCTTTCTATCAGCCCACTGTCTGTCCCCGCTTTTGACCTTTAAAAACCTGTTTGTGACAAAGGCCAAAGGGAGCTCAGATCCAAGGTTCTTTGGGTGTGAGTCTTCCAGGCAGCTGTCTTCATGTTGGCTCAAGTAAACTCTAAATTATATTTTGGGCCTCAGCCTCTTTCTTTTAGGTCAACATGTTCAACAACAGTCGAATGAATAAATAAGTTAATGTATATTCATACAAAGTAATACACACAGAAACACCCAATGAATAAGGTGAAAACTTCATAGACATAAGACTGAGTGAAAGAAGTCAAACCTATGCCTCTGCTTCTGAAACTGCCTTTGCAAAAATTATAACTGGGACAATTTTCATGGTGAAAGAGATCTGACCTGATTCCATCTTATTTCTAATGTCCAAGTTGTCCTTGCTCATTCCGGGGTTCAGACCGAAATAACTTTGGGAGGAACTCAGTTTACGGTTTATCTGTAAAACAAAGATGATAATATCCCCCTTCCTGCCTGGGAACTAGACTGCCTTTGCAGGACTAACAAATTAGCCATGAGATTAGAAATTATGGTTTAGGAGTCATGCAGCCTCTGGCTGCAAGACTCTAAACCTCCCCAAATTGTTCCTGGAGATCACGTCATTATTGGAAAACCTCAGATCAGTGCTTGAGGTATTTTGCTGACCCTGCACTCAGTGGATCAGCTGGCACCAGCTAGACTGATAACCTGGCTCATCTGGTCTTGTGGCCCCCACGCGGGAAATAACCCAGCAGAAGACAACAACTTCAGCTCCCTCTGATTTCATCTCCAACCTGACCAATCACAACTCCCAATTCACTGGCCCCCATCCACCAAATTATCCTTAAAAACTGGTCCCAGAATTCTTGAGGAGACTGATTTGAGTAAAAATAAAAGTCTGGTCTCCCACACAGTCAGCTCTGTTTAAATAAATCTTTATTGCAATTCCCCTGTGTCGAAAAATTGGCTCTGTCTAGGCAGCAGGCAAAGTGAACCTGTTGGGCAGTAACACTCCTGCCGCCAAAACCCACTACACACTGTATGACTCAGTTTATATGAAAGTAAAGGGCAGGAAAAACTTGCCTGATAAATTTGCAGAGACGGGGGTGGAAACCATTAATAAGTCTGTGGAGTATTGTCAGAGTTTGGTGTTGTAGTCTACATATTAAAAGTAATCAGTTAAACACTTGAAATAAAATTTCCCCCAAATATGTTTGCCAAATTTGGATGACTTTGTTCCTGTCTTTGCAGAATATAAAGTGTTAACATGAGGTAAGCGCTAAGGTCTAGAGAAGGCAGTGGAAGAGATGACAAAACGACTCCAGCACCATGCCTGAGTCCAGTGTGCTCTGCTGGGGCTGCACATTTTTGTACATTGCTGTATTTGAAAAACCCTACAAGATTCATGAAACTGGACAACCGTCTTTGTAACACTCCTAGTGATAAAACAAGTAAGGATGGCTGGTTTGCAGTCATCTGAGCAGCATCTCTAGTTTCACAGATACGGTTTCTCTCTGATATTGAACGACTTCTAATTTCAAGCAGAAAGCTACATCACAAGGATAACCGTATGTGAAAAGAACCGGTTTTCTGTGTAATCCTAAACTTTCTAGTTTGCGCATTAAAAGCCATTATTTGAAGAAGAGCGCACAGGTTCCAGCTGGCCACCAAAGGGGTCCTTGGCATCACAGGCTAAGAACCTACTTCTTTGGGAGAGACCAGGGGCGGGGAAAGGAGGAAAAGGAGATAGAGGCAGGCGTCATTTCCTCCGCCGGCTGCCGTAGCGGGTTGGTCGGCTGAGTGGCGGAGGGTGGGGCGGAAGAGCAAAGGGGGACCGGGAAAGGCGCTGTCGGTGACATCACGGATAGGGCGATTCCTATGTAGATGAGGCAGCTCAGGGGCCGCTGCTTCGCCACGAAGGATTTCTCCTGCTTTGGGAACAAGTCCAGGACCTCCGGTTGGACATGAGAGTCCCAGCTGTGTGTCAGGGCTAGGAGAGCTGGGAGTGGCATGGGGGGTGTGAGGGTTGGGGTGCGGGGGGCAAGTGACCGTGTGTGTAAAGGTTGAGGCGTATGGAGCTGTGGCAGGGCGGAGGTGGGTGAACTCATACTTACCTGGCAGGGGAGATACCATGATCACGAAGGTGGTTTTCCCAGGGCGAGGCTTATCCATTGCACTCCGGATGTGCTGACCCCTGCGATTTCCCCAAATGTGGGAAACTCGACTGCATAATTTGTGGTAGTGGGGGACTGCGTTCGCGCTTTCCCCTGAATTTTGTAGTGCTAAGAGCAGGTTGCAAATACGGATCTATTTCTTGTTTTCATTGGCGTGTAATTTCCGTGGTGTTGTGTTATTTTTGTATCCGGATGGCAGGGAAACAAGAAGTAACATGTCGCCGCTGTTCCAGTCGACCGCACGGCTTCTTCCTTTCTACTTGAGGCTAATTGTTGGTCCATGGTCTCCAGTTTCTTGGGGTCTCACGCTCTGCAAAAATCTTAGTATTTCTCCCTAGCTCCCAGTCACCTTTTACACAGCCTCCGCTTCTAACCGCAGCCCCTACAGGAGTTTGTAGGATTTCTGTGCTAGCGGGAAATGTGTTCTCATAACACTCTTACTTTGTGGAGGGGAACAGGTCTCCCGGCGCCCAGGTGTCCTAACTCAATTCATCCCGAGGCTCGCTGGTCAGAACCGCAGTCTCACCTGTCTTGGCAAAATGCGCTGCGATCCTCCCTGAAATATAAGGCGGAAAATTTTATGCGGAGCCGTGTCCGCTGTCTCCTGCGGTTTACATATCTAGTCTTTTTTCAGACCTCATTTAAGCCACAGCTTCTTATTTGATGTCTCGCTTCCACATCCAATATCCATTGCCAGGCAACTTTCTAGATAGCATCCCGACCCATCCTTCCCACCTCCAAGCAGCCCTTTCCTATCTCTGGCGCCAGTGTCCTTCCCCGTCCCTCTTTTCTTCAGGCCCTCGCTTATCTCCTTCATGGGTAGAGAATACTTAGCTCTCTCTCAACCTGCGTTTTGCGCTTGACATGCATCAGTACCCTGGCAAATTCGGACGTTTCCTTAATACTCCTTCTCAAATGGCATTGTAAATTCATCTAACTCCCAGTCCCTGCACTACATGAGCACGAGAATTGCACTACAGAAGAAAACCGCAGGCCTAGTGAAAAAAACCCAGGCTGGCGGTTCTGGGCATTTTGCCAGCCTCTCCCAGGTTGTGTTTTCTGACCCCACCCACTTCTGATCTGTAATGTCCTGGTCAATAGAAACTACCTGGCCCAAACGGAAAAGGCAAGGAGGACCACGGCAGGAAGGCCTATGGTGTCCTCTGTTGGCTACCCTGGGGACGGCACGCATAGATCCGCTTGTCCCGAGAAGCCTCTGCCATCCCGACCCGGGTGCGGTACAGAAATCCGCCGCTCCTAAGAAAACCGGCAAGAACGCACAGGACACCCGGCAAGTGTTCTGGACACTGCGAGTGGAAGCCGTACGTCCTACGGACTGATCTAGTTTGAGGAAGACGAGCCATTTACTTCTAACCCCAGCAGCGACATTGCCTTGCTCAAATATAAAATATATGAACCAAGACTGAAAACAACTTTCATTACGTTACTGATGAGCAAATGGGTTCTTAGAATGTTTAAGAAATGTCCTTTGTTTCGGGACCGTCATCAATAATGTATGCTTGGGATTCCTGATCGAGGAGTTTCTGAGCAAAAGCAGCCCACCAATCCAGTGGCTGAGAACTGCTTGGATATTGGCTTCCAGGCGCATCAGAAATACCGAGGTTCTGACAAAGACGTGAGCTTCTGTCTGCCTTTGGAAAGGCCTTCTTCCTGTCCTGGCGCTGCCACTTGCCTTCTGTTTGACCTTGGGCCAGGTCCTTCAATTTGCTAGGCCTCCAGTTGTAAAGTGTTACATGAAAATAATAATAATGTGCTATTAGAGTTATTGCACAGTTACAGAAGACAGTGTAATAGTACAGCTAGCATCGTGTGTGGCTTACATTAAGGGTTTGCTGATAGGAAACAATATCCCAGATAAGGTTTTTCCCCCTTAATTATGAAATATAGTAAAGAAAATTGTGTGGACTTCTGCTTCAGGCCTCAACATTTTTCAAAACACATTTGAATGAATTTTGCACTTGTGAAGGTGACATCCTTCTACAAAATCAGTTAAAACTAAAGAATGACAAATGGAATTTACAGAACATATATTCACAACAAGAACTTGTTCCTAGCAGCTTTGTTTACAATAGTCCCCAAACTGGAAACGGTTCATATGCATCAAGAGGTGAATGGACCTATTGTGATATATTCATCCAACGGAAGATGGGACAAATCATGGAAACATGAAATAGCATGGGTGAATCTCAAAAACCTCATGCTGAGTGATGAAAAGAGTGCATTCTGTATGGCACCATCAGGCTGAATTTCTAGAACAGGTGAAACTAACCCATATAGTGACAGAAACTACATCATTGATTGCTGGAGTCAGAGAGTAGAGGGGACTGACTGCAAAGGGCACAGGAGGACCTTTTGGAGTAATAGACATGTCATCAAATTTGAAATGAATGCATTGTATCATATTCAACCAATGCCTTAATCAATTTGATTATAAAAAGTAATAAGAAAACCACTGCAGGTTGGGAGTGGTGGCTCACGCCTTTATCCTAGTACTCTGGGAGACTGAGGCAGGCAGATCACCTGAGGTCAGGAGTTTGAAACCAGCGGGGTCAACATGGTGAAACCTTATGTCTACTAAAAATACAAAAAATAAAAATAAAAAATTAGCTGGGCGTGGTTGCAGGCGCCTGTAATCCCAGCTACTCGGGAGGCTGAGGCAGGAGAATCTCTTGAACCTGGGAGGTGGAAGTTGCAGTGAGCCTAGCTCACACCACTACACTCCAGTCTGGGTGACAGAGTGAGCGATGACACGCAAAAAAAAAAAAAAAAAAAGATAAAAAAAAAGGCCAGGTGCAGTGGCTCATGCCTGTAATCCCAGCACATTGGGAGGCCTAGGCGGACGGATCACGAGGTCAAGACATCGAAACCATCCTGGCCAGCATAGTGAAACCCCATCTCTACTAAAAATACAAAAATTAGCTGGGTGTGGTGGCGAGAACCTGTAGTCCCAGCTACTTGGGAGGCCGAGGCAGAAGAATCGCTTGAACCTGGGAGGTGGAGGTTGCAGTGAGCCAAGATCACGCCATTGCACTTCAGCCTGGGTGACAGAGCAAGACTCCATCTCAAAAAACAAACAAACAAACACACAACAATAACAACAACAAAAACAAAACCACTGCAAACCATAATGCATTCTACTTAATTTCATGTGCGTTTAGCTTTAGAAGATTCCTTTAGAAAACTGTCTCTTGAAATGTGATTGAGAGTTCAGGAATTCCTTCATTTGTATTTCTGCCTCTTTGTCTTCAGCTAAATTCATGCACTATTAAATGGAATATTTGTAAAATGAAAATACAGTCTAAGCTCAATTTTACAAAAACATATATATATTAAAAATACATATAACTCATATATATATATATAGTTTTCTTTATTCTATTTTTTCTTTTGTGGGGGCGTGGGGAGGGACAGTCTAGCTAAAATATACATTCTTCTCTCTGTAGATATACCAGAAGAACATGACTCGATCAGTGTTGCCCTAATGTTAACAAAAGTTATTTTGAACTTAAGGTGATCAGAAATTTTACGTATCTGCACTTTTTCTGTATTGGTGGTATGGTCTATACTAAGCATGTATAATTTTGTTTATAAAAAATGAGAGTAACTTTAAAATTGTTTGGAAGAAAAATATGTACATATGTGAACAGTACTTAATTCCAGGTGATGGGAATATGGATGACTGGTTATCTTTTTCTGTCTGAATCTTTTATATTTTTAAATGGAAAAACTCAATGGCCTAGAAGTGAAAGAACAGATTAGATATGGAAGGGGTGTGGGGCAGGTGAGAGGAAAATGTAAAGGGAAGGACAAACCCAGTTCTGGCAGGATCATGTTTAAATTGAAGGTTTCTGGGGATCAGTTGTTGGGATAAGAAGGATATGGGGGAGGCAGGAAAATCATGAAAATATTTAGGACAGTGTATTGCCTGTCTCATCATTTCTCCTCCTTTTGTGTTTCTTCAAAAGAAATACACAGACCTACATTTCTTTTCAAGCTTGCTTACCATTTGTGTTTCTCTTTTATTAGTGTAACTGGCCTGTAGATTTATCTTGCTGGTTGCCCAGAAAAGCCAATGGAGCTGAGAACAGCAGGCTTTCTACAATAGAGAAAGAATTTAATAAAAGCAGAGGCAGCTGAGGGACCAGGACAGGGGTTTATTATTACTCCAATCTGCCTCCCCCCAAATTCAGAGACTAGGGTTTTGTTGTTGTTGTTGTTTTGTTTTTCGGATAGTCTGGCAGGCAGGGGGCTAGGGAATGGGCAAAGCTGATTGGTTGGTTTGGGGAATGAAATCACAGTGTCAGAGCTTGTTTACTGCACTGAGTCAGTCCCTGGGTGAGGGCCACAGGACCAGATGAGCCAGTTTACCGGTCTGGGTGTGCCAGCTAGTCCATCATAAGGCAGGGTCTGAAAAATACCTTGAACACCCTGTCAAATCTTAGGTTTGATACTAATAATGTTATATATAGGCACAGTTGGGGAGCTTAGGAATCGTGTGGCTTCTGGCTGCATGGCTCCTGAGCCATAATTTCCAATCTCGTGCCTAATTTGTTAGCTTTGCTAAGGAGGTCTGATCCCCAAGATAGGAAGGAGTTTGTCTCAGGAAGGGGCAATCACCTTTGCTTCAGACTTAGACTTGGAACTAAACTCCTCTCATAGTTAGCCTGGCCTATGCCCAGGAATGGACAAGGGCAGCTCAGAGGTTAGAAGTAAGATGCGGTCAGTCAGGTCAGATTTCTTTCACAGTCATAGTTTTCCTATGCCAGGTTTTTCTCACTGTCATAATTTTTGCAAGAGTGGTTTTGTTAGGAGCAGTAAAAACGCAGTGGTTCTGAGAATGTCCTCTGGAGCCAGGCTGCCTTCACTTCAAATTCCTGCTTTCAAATCCTCCTTTGCTGGCTGAGTGACTCTGGGCAGGTCACTTGACGTCTTTGTGCATCTCAGTTTTCTCATACGGAATATGAAGGTGATGGTGTGACCTCTGCCTGAGGTAAGGACTAAATGAGTAAACATAAGCACTCATCAACTGTGTGTGACATGTGGCACTTTGTGTTTCAGGCACAGTTGATGATGTGCATATGTTACTCATGTGCATGTTAGCTCTTGTATTTTGCTTGCAACACTGCACAAAGAGCATATGTGATGAAAACCGGTTGCACAGAAGTTATAGCCGTGATACTTTCCAGTGACCCTGCACCCTCCCAGGGAGATTGCAGCAATCCTCTCACCAGCAGTAACCTCCTGGGCTGGGAGATCCCAGGAAGGCCCCTCAATCTCCAGCAGGTTTGATCCTCAAGGAGCTTCAGGGAAGGAGCTAGAGAAGTATTTCTATCTGGGAGGAGCTGGGAGTTTATTAGCTCATCCAAAGGGGAATAATGATTCAAATTCTTGCTTCAAATCTGCCCCAATAAAATGTTTATAGTTTTACAGTGGAAGACATTTGTACATGTAGGGGAGGAAATATGACTCTTCCTCACCCAGCCTAGCTTCACTGCTGAGACCCTTACAGCAAAACACAGACCAACAAGAGAAGAGCATATGTATTTATTGAATGTAAGTTTTACATGACAGGAGTGCCTTCCAAAGGAAACGAAGGCCCATGGAAACAGCTAAACCTCAGGGGGCTTTTTTGTTGTTGTTTGTTTGTTTGTTTTTGGTTTGTTTTTTAACAGTAGTTTTATTGAAGAATGGATAGTCACGGAGAAGTATGATAAGACAACAAAAGTATGATCTAACAGTAACAAACTGAGGAAAACATAGCCAGGTCTCTGTGTTCAGGCTCTTTGTGTCCCTGGGTCTTCACACTCCAGGATGCACCTTTCCTCTGGGTACAGAGAGGGCACCTCTCACATAAGGGTCTTACAATTGACTTCAGGGACGAAGGGCAGGGGGAGGGTGACAGTGACCTTCCTGCTTCTGTTGTTTACTCAAATTTCTTTAGCATAAAATATTCAATACCCTAAGATGTTATATTTTGGAGTAGCATGTCCTGAACCCCATCATGCTCATGCAACAAAACCCAGTCATTGAAGAGCGATGACTACAAAATATTTAAATTCAAAATACAAATGATGGCCAAGTGGGGTGGCTCATGCCTGTAATCCCAGCAGGGAGGTGCAGGGAGGCCCAGGCAGGAGGATCACTTGAGTTCTGGAGTTCCAGACCCGCCTGGCCAAAATGGCGAAACCTCTCTGTACTAAAAATACAAAAATTAGTCCAGCACGTGGTGCACACCTGTTGTTCCAACTACTTTCAGGGGGTGGGGAACCAGTGGGCTGAGGATCAACGGAAATAATATCATATTTACAAGTTTTTTTTTTTCCTATAAGGCTAGTTAATGAAGCAGTGGAAATGGAGATGGAACAAAGAAACCTGTAACTGGTTGTGATCAATTCTTTGTAAACAGGAATGAATTTTTTATGCATTATGCTCTGTTATCAAAGTTACATATGCTGCAAAGCTGGAGGTGAACAGCAGTGCCCGGGTCCCTTCCTACACTTATCTCTAGGGATAACAATTTTTAATGTGTGCAACCAACCTGTACATAAATATTGTTACTCTTCGACTGTCCAATTTTCCATCCCAGGCCCTGCAGTCCAGCCTGCAAGAGGAAACAGAGTTTGTGTGTTTCCTTACCTGCCAGTCCACTCTAAGGAGCCAAGAAGGCGTCATCTCACCCCCCACTCCCGGCTTGTCCTCCAAACTCGTCCTCAAAGACTGCGGTGTTTTTCAGTCCTTCGTAAGCGCTCTCAGCCGCAAAATATGAAAATCAGAGCTATGTTCTTGAGTGCCTGGAGTGACATCTTAGTTCCCAAGACCGACCCATCAGGAACCTCATCCCAAGTGCTCTGAAGAGCAGGAGAGAACATTTTTAACTCTGGTAGCGTCCTAAGGCGTCTTCTCCTTGGGGCAGGGTTCTGATGGGACGAGGGGGAGCCCCACCGTCAGGGACTCGCCCCTCAGAGCTGCTCAGGCTCCTCTTCCCCGTGGTGCCGCGGGAGCTCGGCTGGGGCGGAGGAGGATCAGAACCCGCGCTCCCAGGCCGTGTGCTTGAAGAGGCCGCCGTGCGAATTTCTCTTTCCGGCTGAGATCTTGGGACGGAAGAATGAAATTTCCCGGAGTCAGGTCCCAAAGCTTAAGTGAAACAGCGACTTTTAGGGCCCGCAATGGAGACGTAGGAGCTAGAAATTCGGCATAAAAATCTGAATATGAAGAACAGAGTAAATTAACATTCAGAATCAGATGGACCATGTGAATAAAGCAGTGCTACTCCCAAGTTAGGTCTCCAACCATCGATCCTAAGCTGAGACACAATCTCCAATGACTGAGCTAACCCCATCAAAATTTCTCACGCCACCGTTTACTTACCAAAATGACAATGGGTGCCATTACGAGATTTCCTGGGTGAAAGGAATCTCCGGGTCTAGGATTGAGGGGCGGCAGCCTTTTTAGTGGAGGAGACCTCTCACTCCGAGGCCCAGGGTCGCCCTGAGACGGGTGAGCACTTGCTGGGTCGCTGGATCCCTGGCGGGGGTGTCCGGGCCAACGGTTGCTGGGTGCCAGGAGGCTGGCCCTGGAAGGGGACCCTCCAGGCTCGGTGACCCCGACTGGATGATTCGCCGATTTCCCTGTGGTCCGGGTCACTGTTAGAACCCGGTTTCTGGGATCCCGAATGCGGAAGAGGGAGACGAAGGGAGGACAAGGCGCCGGGTACACAGCGAGGCTCAGACAGCGGGAGCAGAAGGGACACGGAGGCCCGCAGCTCGGAGTTTCTGAACGTCAGCAGTAAAACACGGCGTTACGGTCCTAATTAAACAGAAAGGTTCCACCGAGACTCGAACTCGGATCGCTGGATTCAGAGTCCAGAGTGCTCACCATTACACCATGGAACCTCACCGTGCAGAGTGGCCGGAGGTGTCTGAATTCCTAATAAATAGCAATAGTTCCCACCCACCCATGTCAAGGCATTTCTATTATGCCACAAGCAACACTCAAGGAGGAGCAGGAAGGAGCCATCCTTCTTGCTTTCTCTCTGCTCTCTCCTTTGATCGACTTCTATCATTTCATTTGCACCTCGGAAAATGAGGCAAAAATCCGCTGTGGGTTTGGGGCCAGAGAAGAGACCCTGAAGCCTTGTTCACAGAGTTTCCTGTGCCGAGGTGAAATTTCTTTCTTCCTTTCTTCGTTTCTTTCTCTTTCTTTCATTCTCTCTCACTTTTCTTTCTTTCTTTCTTTCTTTCTTTCTTTCTTTCTTTCTTTCTTTCTTTCTTTCTTTCTTTCTTTTTCTTTCTTTCCTTCCTTCCTTCTTTCTTTCTTTTCTTTCTTTCTTTCTCTCTTCTTTCCCTTCCTCCTTTCCTTTCCTTCTTTCCTTGCTTCCTTCCTTCCGCTTTCCTTCTCCCTCCCTTCCTCCCTTCTTTCTTTCTTCTTTCTTTCTTTCTTTTTCTTTTCTTTTCTTTTCTTTCTTTCCATTGAGACAGCGTCTCCTTCTGTTGTTCAGGCTGGAGTGCAGTGCAGTGGCAGTGGGCCATCTCCCCTCACTGCAACCTCCGTCTGCGGGGTTCAAGTGATTGTAATCCCCAGTAGCTGGGATTATAAGTGTGGGCCATCATGCCTGGTTAAAGGTTGTATATTTAGTAGAGATGAGGTTTTGCCATGTTGGCCAGGCTAGTCTTGAACTCTTGACTTCAAGTGATTTGCCCACCTTGGCCTCCCAAAGTGCTGGGATTACAGGTGTGAGCCACCACACCCAGACAGGAGATGAAATTTCTGCAAAATTTCTGTCCTTTTCTTTTTGCTTTCCCTCTTTTCTGTTTGCCCAAGGAGGCCAGATGGTTGTCAAAACAGGACATGGGACGTCCTGGGCGCCTTGCCTCCTTCCTCCCTGTAGTATATAACAGAAGACAGCAATCAAATGAGATTGGGAAGCAGGGAATCCTTCACTGTCTTGTTCATATACTTCTATGTTTGTTTGGTTGGTTGGTTTTAATAAAATTTTCTCACCAGAAATGGAAACTTTTTGGATTTAAAATAAATGCAGTCAGCCACATTTTACATTTCTATAAAACACTCAAACCAGGCCATACTCACCTGCTATGACTCAAAATCAACCATATACTGTCAAGGTCAGGAGGCAGGGCCCTGACATTTAAGCACAGTGTGTTTTCTCAGAATTGGCCAAGTTGATGCCATTCCAATTTCTCAATATCTCATGACCCATTAATTGTGGTCTTTAAAAGTGTACGTGTGTTGTTACTGAAAGGCCAAGCGTTTGGTCTAGGCCCTGCTGCTCAGCTCACAGAAAGCCAATCATTCAGACGTTGAGTATTGCCAAGGAAGAAGGCTTTAATTGGGTGCTGCAGCTGAGGAGATGGGAGATCAGTCTCAAATCAATCTTCCTGATCAACTAAAGTGAGGGGTTTATGTATCAGGGAAGAAACATAACTGTGTGTGGGAAAAGAGGAACTAGGGAAGGGTGAGGAAGCATTCATGATGAGTGAGGGGGCTGACATCTTATTGTCTGGAGGCTGTGATCTGCTGAGGTTCGGGTCTATGATGCTTTTTGAGAGGCCTGAGGGTCCTTTCCTGAGGCAGGAACTCAGATAAAACAGTGTAACTTTCAAGCTACAAGACTTGCAGGGTGCATTTCTACGTCTATCCAAAAACACTGTCTGTGGGACTATTGAAAATAGTGGGACTATTGAAAACTGAATTCTATTCAGTACCCATTTTCTATTTGTCAATTCCTCAATCATGGGGAATCTGGTCGTCCATCTTTCAGGCTGCATCATGTGGAGAAAGGGCATCCTGAGCAACTCCACACCATGGGTGACTGCATGGCCACCAAGGAATCAAACGTTCATCTAATACTGTAGTTTCTCCTGAAACACAATATTCCTCTCTCCAGTTCCCCATTTCCACTAAAGACAAAACACAGCAGGACCAACCTACCTACAAAAGAAGCTTCAGTCCCATATACTTGGCCTGATTACCCACAGAAAGTGCAGCAAGAATGTTCATATAGGCGCTCCTAAAGAGGCTTTGCTGGAACATTTCACAATGCCATTTCAGGTAAAGCCCTGGGAAAATTACCAATTCATCCACCTGTGTCAGATTATAAAAGAAAACAGAATCATATTGAACTTATGCAAACAAACACATTGTCATGAGTTAAGAATATTCAATTTACAAATTCTGGAGAAATTCAGCAGAGAGAGAAAAATATGCCTCAAATTCTGTTTAGAAGACTAATGTACTCAATTGTTGCAGGCTATAAATAGCTCAAAAGAAAAAAAAGTTCTCCAGACTCTGAAGAATAAACAACGTTTCAAACAAACAAACAAACAAACAAAGGCCGTAAAAACTTATTTCAGTCCTCTATTAGTTTAATCCATGCAATCAACTCCTGCTCTGCTTCATACTGGGCTAGCAATCTCTATGAACACATCAGCCTTTCTATTAGTGCCTTGGAAATCTTCTCTTTAGTTCAATGGCACGATCTCCAAAGTTATCAGAAGCCTGCATCCAAGAGTCTTTTTCATGGACTTCCCCCAAAAAACAAGGCCTGGACTGTAACTGATTATAAGTCACTTTTTGAGAAGAATCAAAGCAAAACAACAATTGTGGATGACAAAAGCCTTAAGACAGCCATAGTCATAGAAACAGTTGACAAGGGAATTCGGTTGCTTCTGTGGCACACAATATAACATAATAATCATAATTATTACTGACAGCATATCAGAACTCTAGGAATCTCACACAATCCTGGAACACACATTAACAACACATCTGTGTCAACAGAATCCAAAGGAAGTGAAACACCACTTCAGATTTGACAATGCTTCTTGCATAATTCTAGCATAACAAATAAGCCTAAGAAGCCTAATATATCTATCTTGGACTTCAAGAACCTAATATCCAAAAAGTTAATTTGAGGTCCAAAAGGCTTAATATGGAAATTTTACTCTTAGAAAGTTTGCCAAATATCCAAGTTTTGAGAGACTTGATATCACAAAATAGGACCACAGGTCACCTTAAAATAGTCAATCATTTAGCCAAAAGGTAAGCAAAAATTTTACATCTATTATTAATATTACAGAAACATTTTGACCAAAAGAGAAAACTAAATTTTACCTTTGTGTGGTATATTAAAATGTTAAAGATAATTTTAATAAAACCTTATACACAAATTTAACTATAATCAGTTTAACCATAAGTTAAGTGTTTCATAAACTTCTCATGACCTTTTATACTTTTCTATGAAAAAGCAGATGAATGCTCTAGAAAATCCTGTTATTCCAATACATGGGCGCAGTTGCTGGCCTTGCATCAGTGTGCTTCTGAGTGTAACATCTAATTTGTAGAAAATCTCTGAATTTGAGAGGCCAGGGTGGGTGGATCGCTTGAACTCAGGAATTTGAGACTAGCCTGGGCAATATGGTGAAACATTGTGTCTACCAAAAATGTAAAAAAGAAAAAACAAAAGAAATAGAGAAAGAAAAAAGGAAGGAAGGAAAAGAAAAGAGAAAAGAAAAGAAAAGAGAAAAGAGAATGACAAGAAAGTCTCTAAACTAAACTAATCCCTTAAACTCTGGCCTTAAAATTCTCATGTGCCCACCTCTTCTGTCTAGAAGAAGAGGGGGCATGAGGTAGAAAAGGGGGCAGGTGGGATTGTTGGGCCTAGAGGGATTAAATGGTTTCAATTTCTGGTTCCGTTTCTCATGAAAGCAGTTCATTTTGATTGTCATCTTCCCCAGGGTCTGAAGATGAGGCATTCATTGGTGTCAATATTCAAGATTTAGCAGGAGTAGGTGTCTTTTTCAGACCCAAGAGTCAAAGCCCTGTAAGCTAATAGCACAAGGATTAGTTAATAGGACATTTGTACTGCAGAAACTTCTATTTCTCTCTAACATGTCACCAATAAAAACACTGTGATTTGGTGTCCAGTAGTTACTGCCTGCAGAACTTCGAACCACTGTATTAAAGTGGTTAGGATACTCCTTGCATGTAACTAGTTGCCAGCATTCTAATGACAGAACTGTGATTGAAAGCATCAAAAATGTGACAGAACCTATGCCAAACTTTTCAAAGTAAGACAATTAAATTTTCTCTCCATCATTTAACAAAATGTTAACTGCAAATGTCACTTTTGGAAATTCCGTATGAGGATAAATAATCTTTTGTTTAAATACTATACAACAAAACAAAAACAAAGTGAGAATAAACAAACAGTCATTTCTTTTCAGCTATTTTATGTATTTATTTATTTTGAGACAGAATTTCCCTGTGTCACCCAGGTTGGGGTACAGTCACAGGATCTCAGCTGACTGCAACCTTCACTTTCGTGTCCCATGTTTAAGGGATTCTCCTGCCTCAGCCTCCTGAGTAACTGGAATCATTTAGCCAAAAGGTAAGCAAAAATTTTATATCTATTAACATTACACAAACATTTTGACCAAAAGAGAAAACTAAATTTTACCTTTGTGTGGTGCATTAAAATGTTAAAGATAATTTTAATAAAACCTTATCCTCAAATTTAATTATAATCAGTTTTGGAATTACAGTTTTGGAATCAGTTCTGGAATAACAGGTGTGCACCACCACGCCCAGCTGATTTTTGTGTTTTTAGTAAAGACAGGGTTTCATCATGTTGGCCAGGCTTCTGGCCTTGAACTCCTGGCCTTCACTGATCTGCCCACCTCGGCCTCTCAAAGTGTTGGTATTATAGGAATGAGCCAGAACACCTAGCCTTCTTTTCAGCTATTTTAAAAGAGCATAATCACATATTTCCAAGACTGGTTTCTAGGTAGAGTACTGATTACTGATTAGGTTGCTTTCACCATTAAAATCTTCAAACCAGTGCAACAATTGTACGTGTTTTGTTTTCAAGTATACATACATGAAGTTCCAACAGTGATACAAAGTTTGGGATCAAAAATCACTAGAAATTCTCACAACCTGTTTTTATTACCACGTCATCCAAGTGAAAGTCACTTAATTTTAATAATGGTAAACATAACTAAAGGAGGTTGAGAGAAATCCAATCAATATAATATCCTTAAGGTCAAGGCCAATTTTTCCTGAACAGGGGAAATTTGTACCCACGTCACAGTTTTTCCTCATTAAAGGAAAGGGTCTGCAATCAACTCAAATTGAAACCAACTCATATTACTGATTGCATTGAAAGTGTACCAAGTCTCAGGCCATGGATGCCTGAGTCCTAGTGTTCCTGTGACATCCCCTTGGGGTAGTGGAACTCTACCTTTCAATGATGGGGAGTCTTGGGCAAGAGCAAGTCTCCTCCCCTTGTCTAATATAGACAGCTTTTGTGTCTAACTCTACCTCAGCAGTTGGCTTATCACTGGGGCCAATGGTTGGACAGGTTCCTAGCTCCAACATCAGTGGTAGATGCCTTTTGGTTTATGTGAGAGAAGCAACCAGGTTTTGTGCCTGTACTCTGGTGGTGGTCGATCATACGATCATGACTTATATGCCTACGCCACTGTGGCAAGCTCAAGAAATTCCCTTTCCCTGCTACATATGTCTTATCAGCACTAAGGATGTGGGAGGAAAGACCTAGCAAATGGGCAAAAACATGCTATGTGTCTGGGACTCTCAGAGATTCTAAGTTGTCACAATAGTTCACACTTGGCCTTTAAGAAATGATGAAAACTTCAGTGATTTTTCTCCAACCAACATTTATGGCTGCTATCTTTTTCTTCTATTATCTGTCAAAGATGAACTGCTTCATGTATTTGTCCTTCTATAGGGGGGTGTCTCATGCTTTGGACTTCAGCTGACTCAGGGGCCTTGCAACTTCAGCTCTCTGGTGGGATCAAAACACATATGACTTTGCAGACCATACAGCTTTTTCTTGTCATTAGAGTGGGAACAACTGTCTCTTGCAGCTTTCTACATCTTAAACAACTGTTGATTCACATGGCCGTTTTATAAAATTCTTATCTTTTCCTCTATTTCTGGACTAATTTCCCTTCAGGATACCACACAAATTCTTTTAGTCAATCACTTCTTTTGAGGCTATGAGGTAGACATAGTGAGCACCTTGACGATCCCTGCAAATGAGCCTTTCTTTAGGTGCTCGTGGGAAACCTGGGCCCAGACCAGTACTGAAACACGCAACTCTCACTCACAGCTCTAGCTGAATTTTTGTCATGAGGCTCTTTCTCCTCAATCAGTATACTAGTCTTAGAACAAATTTGAGATTGGGACTATCTTAAAATACGCTTCCTGAGTGGTTACTAAGATTTGCTGGAATTTCTCAGAGTAGTAGGTCTTTTGTATGGAACTCTTATGAGGAAAACAGGGAATAAACAGCCTGAGGGGTGGAAAGGGAAGGCTGTACCAGGAATCCTAGGAAAGCTGAGCCTGGGCTCTCAATGCAGAGAACATTCACCACCCGAGAAGTTCTACTCAGTTGCTATTGTTAGTTTAGAATCTCATCAATGAAAATGGTATAGAAGTTTGTTTTCTTCCTGGTTATATGTGCACCTACACAATATCCTTAACTGTGCCTCTTGGCTCACAAGCCTACAATACTTCCTATCTCCCTGGCCCTTTACAGAAAACGTTTGCTGAACTCTATAGACAACAATGCCCCACGCTTTACAGCAAAAGACACCCAGGAGTCTCTTTTACTAATTTTCATTTGTTGGACATTTTTCCTGGTCACCATAAGTTTCCTTTCTTGACTTGTAATGACTAGTCTCTGGTTGACTGTCATTTGCAATGACACAATATATACCGGGACCTCAAAGCAGAAAAAACGTAGAAGAAAATCTAGGAAATATTCTCAACATCAGAATGTTGGCAAAGAATTTATGGCCAAGTCCACAAAACCAATTGTAGCAAAAACAAAAATTCACAAGTAGGACCTAATTCAATGAAAGAACTTCTGCACAGCAAAAGAAACCATCAACGGAGTCAATAAACCAGCTACAGAATGGGAGAAAATACTCACAAACTGTGAATCTGACAAAGGTCTAATGTCCAAAATCTATAAGGAACTTAAAAGAAATCAACAAGAAAAAAAATCCCATTAAAAAGTGGGCAAAAAGACATGAACAGACACTTCTTAAAAGAAGACATACAAGCAGTCAGCAAACACAGGAATAAATGCTCGTCACCACTAATAATCAGAGAAATGCAAATCAAAGCTACAATGAGATACCATCTCACATCACTCAGAATAGTCATTATTAAAAAGTCAGAAACCAACAGATGCTGATAAGGCTGTGGAGAGAAAGCTTATAAACCCTTGGAGTGAGAGTAAATTAGTTCAGTCACTGTGGAAAGCAGTTTAGAGATTTCTCAAAGAACCTACAACAGAGCTGCTATTCAACCAGTAATCTGATTACTGGGTGTATACCCAAAGAAATGTAAATCTTTAAAAGAAAAAGACACGTGCACTCCTATGACTATCACCAGGCTATTCACAATAGCGAAGACATGGAATCAAACTAGGTGCCCATCAGTGGTGGATTAAATAAAGAAAATGTGATACATACACAACATGGAATACTACACACCCATAAAAAAGAATGAAATTATGTCTTTTGCAATAACATGGATAGAGGAGGAGGCTATAATCTGGAGGAAACTAATACAGAATCAGAAAACGAAATACCGAATGTTCTCACTTAGGAGCAGGACCTAAATATTGAGCACACAAAGACATAAACATGGGAACCTTAGACACTGTGGACTACCATGAGGTAAGGAGGGAGGGAGAGTGGGTTGAAAAACTGGCTATTGGGTACCATGCAAAGTACCTGGGTCCAATATACCCATGTAACAATCCTATACATGTACACTTGGTACATAATATAAAACTGAAATTTTAACAAGAACAAAATTATATTACACTAAAAAAGTTACTGCACAGAAAGTAAAATAATAATGGATTCAATAAAATTAAATATTATAAATAAAGATCTAAAATCAATAATCGAAACTTACACTTTAGGAAACTCAAAGAAAACAAGAGCAAATCAAGTCCAAAGTGAGTGGAAGACAAGAAACAATAAACACTAGGGCAGAAATCAAGGAAATTGAAAACCAGAAATCAATAGAGAAAAAAGTCAACAAAACCTAAAGAGTGTTCTTTGAAAGGACCAATAAAATTGAAAAACCTTTAGCTGGTGAACCAAGAAACAATGAGAAAAGATACACATTACTAATATGAAAAAGAAAACAATGACCCTCACTACTGATTGCGTGGACATTAAAAGGATAGTAGAGGACCATTATGCACAATTCTCTGCTCACAAATTTGATAACTTCGATGAATTGGACCAAGTCCTTGAAAGATAGTTGACCAAAACTCATACAAGGAGAAATAGATAACCTAGATAGGTCTCTATGTATTAATGACATTGAAGCAACAATTAACAACTTTCCAGGACAAAGCACCAGGTCTAGATGGTTTCACTACCAAACATTTAAGGAAGAAACTGTACCAATTCTCTTCAGAAATAGAAGCCCAGGGAACACGTCTTAACTCCGGTCTAGGAGGCCAGCTTCACCCTAGTAGCAAAACCAGACAAATGGTTTTGAACCAGGATGTTGAACTAGTCTGGACTGCTGACCAGCTCCTGAAACTCAACCCTAGAAGAACTGTAGAAGCGAGAAGAAAACATGGCTTATGGGAACTGTAAAAATTGGTAAACCTCCTGTAGAGACCGAGGCAGTATTGAACTGGTGTGTGTGGAAGGTTGATATTCACCGATAGCAGAGAGAGAACAAGAGGGAGGAAAGTATTTTCGGTTCTGCTCTTGCGTCTCTTTCCATGGTTCTGGGCCAATTGCGCTTTTACCCCTTCGCGAAAGAGATTTTCAGCGGCTCTTAATCCACCAATGCAGCAGCTGTGATGTGACATCGGGACCCATACAAGCTTCGCTGAGGAAAAGAGTAGATGAAAACGGGGTGAAACTGGATAATCGCGGGGCTTTCCTCTTCAGAGTGTCCTCCCCAGGCCTCCAGAGCTAACGACTGCCATGGCCTCCCCACCACGCTGCTTCAAGAGAAGCATTAAAAAGAAACCCTTGGACAGAAGACTTGCCTGGTGGAGTGTAAAACAAACAGGGGTGATAGAAATGAGTTTTGGGGGCATGCTGTTCTCCACTCGGGGCCCATCCTTCATTTTGCCGAGACCACCAAAGACTGGGCCTTCCTCGACAGGAAGGTCCGAGACCCCTCTCCGCAGCTCCCCTCATCTGCACTCGGGTTCCTCCCTACACGCCTCCCCTTTCCCTGGGTTCCAGTTCCCCATCACTGCGTGTGTCCGCCCAACCCCACTGCTTCTCTCCTTTCGGGAATGTCATTTCTCGAGCCGCACTCCATCGCGAGATGTGCTCCAATGGTCTATCGAAGGTACAGGCAGAGAATCAGTGACCAGCTGACTCTTTGTACTGCAGGGATCCAGCAGCAGAGACGATAAAAGTCAGTTTTAGGGCCAAATATGTAGAAACGCAGAGACCAACCAGACTCACTTGCAGCTTCAAAGAGAGTCTCTGCAAAGTCTCTGCTTAGATAAATTCCGCTCTGGGGCCAGCTCACGCCTGTAATCCCAGCACTTTGGGAGGCCAAGACTGGTGGATCATGTGAGGTCAGTAGTTCAACATCAGCCTAGCCAACATGGTGAAACCCCGTTTCTACTGAAAATACGAAAATTAGCAGGAAATGATGGCACGTGCCTCTAATCCCAGCTACTTGGGAGGCTGAGGTGTGAGAATCACTTGAGCTGGGAAGGTGGAGGTTGCAGTGAGCCTGGATCGTGCACTCCAATCTGGGTGACAGACTGAGGCTGTCTCTAACAAACAAACAAAAATAAATAAATAAAAGAAAAATAAATTCTGCTACGGAAAGAACCGGAGGACTATACAGTGGTTCCCCCATCAACCCTCCCCTCCTTTTTTTTTTCCTTTATTAGCGGGGCACAGTAAGTAAATGTAAAAACCACAGGGCACATAGACAGGACACTGCATTTGCCGGAAATGGAATCTAGGACTCCCATGTGGGAGGCGAGAATTCTACCACTGAACTGCCAATGCCTCCTGACCCCGAACTCTGCAGCCTTGGAAACAGTTAAGATACAGACTTGGGGAAAGGAGTCAAGATTTTCACCATATTCTCTTTGGAAGATGTGACTAACAAAAAAGACACCCAGAGCAAAGGCTCACAGTGGAGATTTGCATCGGGCAACACCACAAGGTTATGGCTTCACATTAAAAGAGTTGACTTGAAAAAGCCTTATTCTGAGTAGACTCTGTGCAACTGGGTAACAAACCTCTGTAGGAAAACATCAGAAATTCACCCAGCTTTTTGTCTCTGGTCCTGTATCCAGTGTGAGCCTGTGGAAAGTTCTTGCCTTGCTTGTTGATGTCTTCTCTTTGCCTCCCCATTGCTTGGTGCCTCTCAAGCCTCCCAACCTTGACATAAACATCAGTACTTTCCTCAAAAAAGACAGTCAGAACCCAGGAACTCGAGTTTGAAAAGCTGAACTCTTGGGACTCTGCCTGGGATACTCCAGAAGACCAGGGTGATAACTGAACTTCCCTCCTCCTCCACCTCTTTTGAGTTCCTGGAAAACGCCATGGATCAGATCTTGCTTTTAACTTCTTATGCCTTACAGAGACCTAAACAAGAGGGAAGAACTGGACATTTCATGCCAAGATTTCTTCCCTTCACCTCGCCCTGGTCAGTCACCCAAGTAGGCCAGTTCAGGGAAAAACAGTTCCATTTGATTCTAGGTAGATGCTAGGATATTATTCCTCTAGCTAGCATAAAGTGTTTTTTTGCTGTTTTCTTTTGTCAGATATTCATGTTTTCACTCTCATTCTTTTGTTTATAATGAGCGTGGTACAGATTTGCACCACTCTTTTTGTTGTTGTTGTTGTTGTTGTTGTTTTTCTTGTCTTTAAAAATTTTTTTATTTCCAACTTTTACTAAGTTCAGGGGTACATATGCAAGAGGTGCAGGTTTGTCTCATAGGTAAACCTGTGCCATGGTGGTTTGCTGCACAGATCATCCCATCACCCAGGTACTAAGCCCAACATCCATTAGCTACTCTTTCTGATGCTCTCCCTCCTTTCAACCCCCACCCTCCAACAGGCTCCCGTGTGTGTTGTCCTTGCCTCCCAACCCCATGTATCCACGCGTGCTAATTTTCAGCCCACTTATAAGTGAGAACACATGGTGTTTGGTTTTCTGTTTCTGCGTTAGCTTGCTAAAGATAATGTGCACTGCTTTTGACCTGGTGTGGTGGTTCACATCTGTAATCTCAGCACTTTGGGAGGTTGAGGCGGGTGGGTCACGAGGTCAGGAGTTCAAGACCAACCTAGCTCATATGAAACCCCGTCTCTACTAAAAATAGAAAAATTAACTGGGCATGGTGGCACGTAACCTATAGTCCCAGCTACTTGGGAGGCTGAGGCAGAAGAATCCCTTGAACCTGGGAGGTAGAGGTTGCAGTGAGCCGAGATCGAGCCACTGCACTCCAGCCTGGCGACAGAGCAAGACTCCATCTCAAGATAATAATAATAATAATAATAATAATAATAATAATATGCACTACTTTGAATATTTAACCCTTTTCTGCCATTAAACCATGAAAGCCGGCATTTCCTTTTCTATCCAATCTGAGAGACTTGAATGCATTATAATGAGCAGTAATTAGTGTTATGTTGGAGATGATGGGCATAGTTAGTCTCATTCCCACCACCTCATTGTATGATTTCTGTGTTTTTGCTTTATTTATAAAATCTTTTCCTGCCTTTCTTAACTAGGCTGTTCTGTTTGGGTAAGTTTTTTGTTTTCCTGTAGTGTTTTTGAAATTCCATATCCCGGATTAGTCAATATATTCTGTTAGATCTCAGGTGCACAGGAAGAAGGTAATCATGCGCCTTAGCTCAGGGCACATTATGGTAGCTGCTCTCAGCAAGGCCCTTACTGTCTTTCCTTCTTTTCTCTGTTCATCCCACTCCCATTCCCCTGTCCACTTCCAGACACACGTTCTGAGAAGTTTAGTATATGCCCTTTTATCCCACACTTTCTCTGCATATTTTAATAAAGGGATATCTTTGGAGAATATACATTTTTCTTTGGGGGTTAGGGGTGTTAAAATAACTTTAAAGTGTGAATTGGTTACTGAAAACCCATTCCATCCTCTTTACTCCATTCTGTGTACTATCTTTTCAACTTTTCTATTCTAATACAAAAGTTTGTGTATAGGCCAGGTGCGATGGCTCATGTCTGTAATCCCAGCACTTTGGTAGGCTGAGGTGGGCAGATCATGAGGGCAGGAGTTCAAGACCAGCCTAGCCAACATGGTGAAACCCTGTCTGTACCAAAAATACAAAAATTAGCCAGGCATGGTGGCGCATTCCTGTAATCCCAAATACTAAGGAGGCCGAGGCAGGAGAATTGCTTGAACCCAGAAGGCGAAGGTTGTAGTGAGTGGAGAGCCTGCAATTGCACTCCAGCCTGGGTGACAAAGTGAGACTCTGTCTCAAGAAAAGAAAAAAAATAAAATAAAAAGAGAGAGAGAGACAGAGAGAAAGAATAGTGCCACCATTCTAAAATACTGTCTGATAGTTTCTAATACAGTTAAAAATACACCTACTTCATGACCCAGCCATTACATTACTATGTTTATACTCAACAGAAATGAAGGCACAGGTCCATAAAAAGGCCCATATTACAATATTTGTAAACACCTTATTCACAATAGCCAAAACTAGAAATATCCCAATTGTCCATCAACTGTAGTATATTCACATGTTGAAATAACACTCATCAATAACACCAAAGAACTGAGATACATGCCATAAAATGGAAGCATCTCATACCATTGTTGCATTAAAAAAAAAAAAAAAAAAAAAAAAAAACAGTTAAAATCAGTATGGTCCTTTATGTGATTTCTACAAGAAGCACAAGTAAGTCACGGAGACAGAAGTCAGAATGGTGGTTGCCTAAATGGGGATTGGGTGAGGATTGACTGGAAAGGGACTCTAATGACTTCTTGGTTTGTTGAAAATGTCCCATAACTTGACCTAGGTGATGGTTTCTTTTGTCAAAATGCACTGGGCTGCACACTTAAGATTGGTGCACTTTGGCCTCTGTAGATTATACTTCAGTCTTTTACTGATAGCAAAAATAAATAAATAAATAAAAACAAAATTAAAAATTGGGGTTGGAGAATGTCATTAACTTTAGATTTTATTGTATTCTTTAGGTTTTACTTAAAATACCCAGTTGGAGTGTGAACTTGTCTTCTCTTGTCCATTTCTGATTCGGCCTGAAAAGGCCCCACGGATTTTTGAAATATCTGAGCCAGAAAAATGGGTAAGGCCACATCATGTCAACAGTAGAAGATTCCAGTAAGGCTGACTGAGGGGCGGCACCTCTCCTTTTGGGTGTTGTACTTGCTCAGAGAGGGGGCAAAAATCTTTCAAGATAACCGGACCCTTAGGCGTGCAGGGTAGGAGTTCCTTCTATTCGCAACACTAGGGAGAGTTCCAAAGTCACAGGGAAGTTGTGACCTCTCTAGCCGCAGGTCAAGGCGCAGCCTAGGCTCAGGTTGGAGGCGAAAGGGAAAGAAGAGCGCTACACCCTAGAATGGACGTTGCCATGACTCACATTGGAGCCTGGGCTGCTGCGGCCACAGCATAGAGCACTAACCACAATATGATCACGGCGAGCCACAGGAGCTGCTTCCGTTTTGGAGACCTAAGGGTCCGCGTAGATTTCGTTCTTTCTTGGTGTCTCTCCGTTTTTCCTCCCTTTCTTCCCCATTCTGCTACAATAAAAACAAACAAACAAAAAACAGCAAACAAACAACAACAACAACAAAAACACTTCTCATCTTTCCCCTGTGCAGTCCTTACCGCTGCATAAAGCTACTGGGAAGTTTCCTCTCCCTGGTCCAGGCCTCTACTGACTTCTTGCCCTCCTCCTCCCCATTCCCTGTTGGATTCACCCCTTGCTTGCCTCCGGCCTCCTGCCCCAGACACGCACCCAAAACAACACAACTGAGTCCTCGCAGCTCACTGGCTCAGAGTGGCAAGAGAGGCCACGGGAGGCCTAGCCCCTTGCGTGCCCCACAGAATGCCGAGAAACCAATCGGAATAAATGCTTTTTAAAAAGAACTTACTTCCCCTTCGTGACGAGCCTCGGTAACATGTCGAAATTTTGTCTCTACAAGAAATACAAAAATTAGCCGGGCGTGCTGGTGAGCCCCTGTCGTCTCAGCTACTTGGGGGCTCAGGCAAGATCATCAATTGGCCCCGGGAGGTCGAGGCTGCAGTGAGCCTTGTTTGCACCACGGCACTCCAGCCTGGGCGACCAAGTGAGACCCTGTCGCAAACAAACAAACAAACAAACAAAAACTTCCCCATAGAAAAATAGTTCATGATTTACATTCTCAGGACTCTTCAAAGGACTAAAAGCTAAAGGCGACCATGCATTCACTAGACAAGCCCTAGTCGTGAGTCTTGGTGAGTGGCAGACCCTGCTCCCCGCGAGGGGACCACGAAAGACTCTCACCACCATCCCTGCCCTGGTGGAGCCCCGCTAGGGACACAGGATCCGAAGACGGCAGCGGAAGCTCGCAGCGGCCCCCGAAAGTGACTGGGCAGGATGGGCACAGGCTCCCTCACTGGGTGAAGGCGGCGCAAAGAACGGGAAGAGCCATCCTGGGAGCCCACCTGGCGTTCAGCTTCCCTTGGGCCCCCAGGCGGCTCGGGCCCTGGGCGTTTCCGGGGGCTTCTGTAACAGGGGAGGGGCAGGGCAGACGAAGGCCATTCAGCTGTCCTTCCCGCTTCAGAATCTCCAAACCCGCGGGTGTGCAACGTGATCAGCGCGACTCACCGCTCTAATCTCTCCGGTTTTCCGTCCTGCCGGGCAGGCCCTCAGGACAGAAGGGATGGGGAGAGTTTGGTGAGTGTGCCCTGCATATAGTGCCAGGCAGAATCAGTAGTAGCGGTCTCTGTGGCACAATCAATTAGCGCGTTTGGCTGTTAACAGAAAGGCTGGTGGTCTGAGCCCAACCAGGGACTCCTGGCTTTGTTGTTGTTGTTTCTGTTGATGCACAATCAACTCCAGCCTAATCCGGAGACACACATGTCCTCTTCCCCACCTTCTTAGGTCTGAGGCTTGGCAAGGGCCATGGTGCCTTGTACCTGTCAAACTCAGGAATCCCAGAGACTTCAGACAGGAACTCACTTCTAGTGCGATAAAAATGTTCTTTGCTCCCATGGAAGACTTGGAGGAGTAAAATGTCTCGAGATTTTCTTGTTTAATAATAGGAGACCTATTACAGTAGTATCCTATCCCCAGGATGTGCCTGGGTTTGCTGATTGCTCTATCGATAATGTGACCAGTAGAATCAGTAGAATCTGCCTCACGGTGATCCTCACCACTGTTTGTGAAAACAGCGTTTCTTCTGTTTGTGCATGATTTAACCCTTTTCGAGATGTTTTTGAAATGAGGTGGGTTTCATGACTTTCATGCTGCAGTCTCCACTATTCTTGTACAAATATCTTTGGTCACTTGTGCAGATATTTCTATAGTGTAGAGAAGAGGATGTGCCAGTTTTACATTACAGCATTTATTTAATGCTTCTAATTTGAGTACATTCTGCAAATTTATCTTCCATAGGAGCAGTAGCAAATCATATTCCAATGTGTTTCCCAATTCTATCAATGTCCCTTTTGTCATTACTTGCCGGCACAACAAACTTTCTACACATCGATGTATGATATTCCACTGAGGGAAGAGGTGTCCTCCTGGTCAACTGAGGGGGTGAACAACTGAAGGACATGGTGGACATTACACACAGATATTCTGTGGCATAGGATGAGCTGCTAAACTTCTAGGATGTTTTAAAGTCTTCCAACATCTGTAATTCTTTTCTGTGACCAAGTAACGTGGGTCTGGAGAAGATGGGCCACAGTGACCTCTTTGACAGCTTTCTGTCAAGTCGTTTATCCAAGGGGAGCAAAATCACAAAGCTCCCAGATGATTTTTTTCTTCTCCCCTTTCCTCTTTTCTTCATAAATCTTCGTTTTGCTTTTATTTGACCAAACCAATCTAATGCCTGTTCTCCCTCCTATACAATGGTAAATGAACATGCAAATCGCTATCCCTTTATTTTTCTTCGATAGATTTCTGCAGCGGTTATGTCCATAAAAATTAGCCCATTTGAGATACATCATTGGAGTCAACAGAACCCTGCACCTTGTGCAGACCTGGACCCTTAGGGCTATTGGCTCATGTTCCTTTGGTTCTTCTATCAAATATCATTAGTAGAAACTGAACTCTTTGGCTTTTACCCACTATTATGGCTATAGTACATTTTCTGTCTCTCATCTCTCTCATTTTTATATCACGATTTTTTGCCATCAGTGGCACCAGTGTGGGTTCCTGGTTTTGATGTTATCGCGTGAACTTCTGGGATCGTTTTATGACTATATAGCAGTCAGTATTATATTCTTCTATTGGTGAAGATTTGTGTTGTTCCCAGTTTTTCCTTAGTATAAATATGAGATTAATAAGAACATTTTTGATAGAAGCCTTGTTGGATGCATTGTTCATTTAATGTGAGTAATCAGTACAAGTAAGTGTGCTTCCTTTTCAGGTAGGCTTAACTTAGTGAGAAACTGCCAATTATTAGAAAACGTGTTGTGCTAAATTGCAGTCCAACTAACATCACACAGCAATATCACACAAACTCTGTATGAGGAAGTGATAGAGGCAATATCTTTCAAAATCAGTTTTTCTATGTTTCCTTTCATTTTCTTGTGAACCCTTAATGGCATCTTTGAAGGTGGCTGTGGTCACACCAAATGTCACCACCAGCCTATTCAAGTCCCGCCGCAGAGCCATGGAGTGATATACCAGGGCAGACCAGCCCCGTCTCAGGCTCATAAACACCAAGCAGGAATAGATGCCTATGAAATGAGAAGGGTCAGATGATTCCTCGCTCTCTTGCCATGTTTGTGCCTCTCTTTGCAGGTGCCGTGTCGCTAAAATCAATTGCTTGCATTTATTTTGTCAAAGATAAAGTCAGACATTAGTCAAAGCTGTGAAAACAGATTTTATTCTGTAACTACTGACCAAAGCAGAAGGGGCTGAGCTCCATCGCATTTGGGCAGAGGTGATGGCATTCTAATCGGAGTGAGGCAGGGGATAGGGCAGGGGTCAGGGCACAAGTGAAACATTACAAAATATTGGTCATTGTAAGCTTCTGCCTCATCCCGACAGCTGTATCTGCCGGTTGGCAATATTAGACGTTAGAATTCTAACCTCCCACAGAGACCGGGAGACAGAGATTCAGTCCTTCCTGAGGACAACACCTCAAAGGAATGTCTTTCAAATCCTGTGGAAAGACACACTGGAGTCCCTAGGAGATACACACATACCTCAAAGGGATGGAGGAAGGATTCCCTTCTTAGTAAGTGTTATAAGAAAGAACCTACCATCATCAGCAGGTACTGGCTAAAATTAAAGTAAGTTCCCCTGGCAGTCTTGAGCTTTTCTAGGTAGGCTTTGTCATGGGAGCCTAGGGTCATCCACGGGACATGGTCATATGCTATTAGAAGCCATGATAGAGTCTGATCATCTCTTAGCGCAGAGGTTTAAACTGAGTGTTTGTTTGCTGAGTTTGGTGGTTCTCACTTTCCATCCCCCCATTCCATGGCCAGGATTTTACTGGACTCTGACAAATGGACACGGCTATGGGCCATTTTCAGTGACGTTCAAGCAGCCTGTGCATTTCTATTGTGATCTGAATGAAAATAAAGAAAACCATGAGATTGAGAGTGGGCCCCACAATAGGTATGTGTTACCAATATTCGGGAGATAAACAAAAATATTTCTAGGCTTTGTCAAAATGGAAAGTGACTTACGCAGCCAGGATGAAATTCAAACCTACATTAGCAAAGTATACAGCTTATTAATATTATGTATAAGAAAGCCATGGCAAAATGACAATCCACAAGTGGCAATGGTAGGTACGGGTAGGGAGAGACTCCATAGGTCAAAATTATCCTCACGTTAAATGAAACTCCTACGTGTTGCTACAGTAAGGGAACGGAAGCCAATGTAATGCTGGAATATATTAATTGTCATGGGATAAACAGGCAGGACATGATGCTACATTTATTAGTCACTTCTATTGAGAGTATTTGTGAAGGTTAATTTTTGTGTCAATTTGACTGGGCCACGGGGTGCCCAGATATTTGGTTAGACATGATTTCTCACTGTGTCTCTGAGGGTGTTTCTGGAGGAGACTGACATTTGAATCAGTAAACCAAGTGAAGCAGATTGCCTTCCTGAGTGTGAGTGGGCCTCATCCAACCCATGGACGGCTTGAATAGGATGAAGGGTTAAGAAAGATGTTTTTCTGCTCCACTGTCTTTGAGCTGGGAAGTCAGTCTTCTGCCTTTAGCCTTGGACTTGGTCTATTTTCATTCAGAATAAAATTTTCCTGGTTCTTGGTGTAATGAATGATTTTCAATTGAAACTTGGACTTTTGGATATTATGTTATCAGACTCTCGATTTTATTGAAACCTTCTGTTTTAACTACCTTTTTCTGAGTCTGCTTCTGTAGGGGAAGGGGAGTGGCGCCATCTCATTGTAGCCAGGTGTGTGTAGAAATCCAGGTTTCTCACCTGACCTACCTCTGTTGATACCCTGAGTGGGAGGCCCGCGAGAACTGAGCGCGGGGATGAGGCCCCTTGGCTCGGTTGAACGGTTGGCAGGGAGGGTCCTACGGCTCCTGGGAGGACCAGAAAGGTCGGTACCCCGTCAAAGCCAAGAGCCCTGAAGGCCGGCGCCAGGGATGAGGCCCCGAGGCGGGGTCCACACTCCTGCGCGCCCGGGACTCGGAAGATCAAACTGCTGCAGCTTCTGGGACCCGGAGAGGGTCAGCCTGGCGAATCCCGCATACCGGCGCTTAGTTCTGGAACTGGACACCCCGCGGAAAGAATCGGGATCCCAGAGCCTGGATATAGGTCTCCAGGGTCTTCATTTCTGGAGCAGGCGGGGGACCCTCAGCCCGGCGCTATCGCAATCTGCAGTCTTCTTGCCTGAGGGATCGCAAGTGCTTCCCTTTTGCCAGTAATTTGCTGGAGGCGCGGAAATGTGGAGATGCAGTCGAATTTCATTTGTCATAGGCAGCAATATGCAGATGCCCGAAGCGGCGCCCAAGATTTTCGTGGATGTGTCCTCAAGGGGCGGTGCTCGGCTCGTTTAGCTAGAGTAGGGTCAGCAGGTTCGCCTCGCACACGAAAGGTGGCTTTCATAATGATTCTTTTCTTTCTTTTCTTTTCTTTTCTTTTCTTTTCTTTTCTTTTCTTTTCTTTTCTTTTCTTTCTTTCTTTCTTTCTTTCTTTCTCTTTCTTTCTTTCTTTCTTTTTCTCTTTCTTTCTTCTTTCTTTCTTTTCCTTCTTTCCTTTCTTTCTTTCTTTCTTTCTTTCTTTCTTTCTTTTTTTTCTCTCTCTCTCTCTCTCTTTCTTTTCTTTTCTTTTCTTTCGGAGGGGAGGGGAACGGAGGGTTGGGATGGGGGAACTTGGCTGCATCTTTGACCAGAAGCAGCACGGGAGGAGTTCCATTACTACCTGAAACCCTGCCGAGTACTAGGAACCAGGCCCGGTTTGCCCGCCGTGAGCTGGATCGGAGACGAGGGCGCCGAATCAGGTGGACGTCATGTTGGCTTTAGATCCAGAAAATTCCCGTCTTCTCATCTATCGCCGAAATCTTCTTTCTGAAGATTTCAAGGTGACAGCTACAATGTCTCTGAAACCAAGGAGGTCTTTCCTGTGAAGCCCACTTGGCTTCCTTGCGCCCTGACCTCAGTTGCGGAACCGGTTGAATTGCGTGGCGGAACAAAAGAAAACGAACCTAAATCTGCACCTGGAGCTCGAGCCAAAGACCGCTCAATTCAGAGTTTCATGCTCTACTAATAGAGCTAGTTGGGGGCAAAAGGGGACCCCTACACATGTCTTTATGGGTAGAGCCCCTTGAGCCAGCTCAGAGATCAGGAACCAGAAGGACTCGGCTCATCACTCACTGAGAGCCAAGTCTGCACTCTGGTGGCAAGGAAACTGAGGCTCGGAAAGAGAGCAAGTGCTTGGCTCTGCCTCACACCGTGCTACAGCTAGGCTAGAATGGAACACCGCTCAGTGTCCTTGTGGCCTGGCCTCAATACAGCCCAAAGCAGCGGCCAGGCTGGCAGAGGTGAGAGGTGTTGAGCAGCTGCGCAGTGACTGCTTGGAGCCCTGCAGTCCTGCAGCCCCGCTTGGTTCACAGACACTTTCAGTTGGGCTCTCCTCCTCTTAGAAAGTTAATCTTTACCTTCTCTTTTAATCCTCTGACAGGGAGATTCAGGTGGCTGTCTTCTTCCCTGGTGGTTTAGTGGCTAGGATTCGGCGCTTTCACCAGCGCGGCCCGGGTTCAATTCCCGGTCAGGGAACACGTTTTGCAACATCCCCAAATTGTGTGGGAAGATTTGATAGAGGAATCACACAGGTGATGATTAAAATGCAGAAATATGTTCCCAGCAGCAATATTTGTAACAATAAATGTTCACCACTTACAAAACATTGTATGTTGCAATCCCTCCATATCCTAAAAGAATATGCAATTATTTCAAAGATGGATGTAGATAATGATAATAGCCACGATGAGGCCACCAGTGATGATGATAGTAATAATGGCTAATGCTCTTGGAGTGTTTACTATGCATCAGGGCAGGGGTTCAATGTTTTACTGCCGTGTCTTATTTAAACTTGGAACAACCCATTCAGAAACCCATTCCTATTGGGACCATTTTACAATGCGGAAATGGAGGCATAGTAAACCTGAGTGACTTCAGAGTCACACCGCCACGGAATGAGGCTATCTGCTCGCGTCTACTTCTTCATGGAGAGAAGAGTCTAAGGTTCTCTTGTTCTTCTGCTAGGGATTGTCATCTTCTCAGAGATGTGCAGCCTGAAGAATCAGCTGAGGCAGGTGTGAGGAGGAGGGAGGGAGAGGAAGGAGGTGTGTATTGGGCTTGGTATAGGCAGGTTCTGGAGCTCCAGAACTGAGCTTTTGCCTAAAATGCACCTTTTGTAAACAGCATTTATTTTTCTAACAAATCCTTAAGCCTTCAGGCAGGATTTTCCTCATCTCACTTGAAGCAGATGGGCAACAAAGACCCCATATATCTGGACATGGAAGAATGAAGGTCCGAAAAGAATAGTTACAAGGTTAACTAGGCCTCTGCATGGAACAGGATGAGTCTTTAGTTTTTTGCCGATGACTGCCCTGATTGCTCCACAAAGAGGTATGTAGCACCTGGAAATCTGAGGACATCTGCCTCAGACACCTGTCCATTATTAAATGCCCTCATCCCCAGGGTGCGCACCCTCACTTCTTTTTTTTTTTTGAGACGGAGTCTCGCCTGTCGCCTAGGGCTGGAGTGCAGTGGCTGGGATCTCTCAGCTCTCTCACTTAAGCTCACCCGGTTCATGCCATATTCTCCTGCCTCAGCCCTCACAAGTAGCTGGGACTACAGGTGCCCGCCACCACGCCCGGCTAGTTTTTTGTATTTTTTAGTAGAGATGGGGTTGCACCGTGTTAGCCAGGATGGTCTCGATCTCCTGACCTCGTGATCCACCCGTCTCGGCCTCCCAAAGTGTTGGGATTACAGGCTTGAGCCACCGCGCCCGGCCGCACCCTCACTTCTTTGTGCCATTGCACAGGTTCTAGATGCCTGAGGGCGTGATGACATGGAGGCCAGAAGTCGTGTGGTTGGGCACATTTCTGAGTTGACACCAGGCTGCGAGAGTGGGGGCAAGATGCAGGAATGCCAGATTCTCAACATTCTCCCAGGCCCACACCTCCTTTTGCACTTCCCCTATCAGAAACGGCCCCACTGCACGTGACCACCATAGCCTCCTGGTCTGAAGTCACCCACTTCCCCATTCTTCGCTATGCTTAATTTGTCATGCTCACCGCTTGCATTCCCTGTGCCCGAATGAGGAAACGCTCGTGAGGAGGACACGAGCCGGTTGTGTTCCCACTGCCCAGTCCCTTCTTGATGCCTCCAGATGTGGGCTCAGTGGGGCAGGACTTGCTAACCATGCAGCTACTCACCTAGAGCAAGGCTTCACACCTCGTGAGCACCCAATGCTTGGTGAATGAAGGCGTTCCAATGCAGGTTTCTGAGAGACATCAAGAATTCTACTGGACTTCCCACTTTTAGTCCTTTGAATAATTCGGGTAATGGGAAGAGAGAAAAAGCTTTTCAAACCTGGGTGTTCTTTGTAAGGTTTATTCCAAGTCTAGAGGCACCTTCTGGAATGGGCTCCCCTCTCTGTAAGGGGACACTCCCCCAGCCTGTGGGACTCTGTAGGCAGAGAGGAAGGTAAACCCTGAACATTGAAAAGGAGGAGAAGAAATTGGGTAATACTAGGGGCAGCCTGGAGTATGAGAGACAGACAGACAGACACAGGCACACAGACACAGATGGACAGGTTGGAACAGCTGGGCTGGGTCGAGGAGGAGTCAGGAAGCAAAAGCACCTATATGTCCAAGAGCCAGATTTAGGATGTAGAAGTCAGAGTTCAGTTTTGCTGAAGAGAGTCAACAAAAGAACCAAGGCAAAGGGAGCCAATAACTCCAAGGATCCAGGTCTGCATAAGAAGCATGGTCAGGTGCAGGATCCTATGGCTCCAGAGATTTGTCTCCAGTGAGATCTGAGTTTTATAGAAAAACAAAACAAACACCATCAAGGAAGGAATAACACAGAGGTAGTTATTAGTGTGCTAATGCACCCTTGTCTAGGAGGGAGAACAGTCTGTAGATCGTTTGCATTTAACAAAAGCAGAATGCAATTCATAAAGAAAAGAGAAGAGGAACAAATGTCTAGAAGGAGCCATTCTTTCCTCTCCTATTTGATTAGCCTCTTGACAAGAAGCAGTTCAGGGTCCCTCCAGCCAGCTTTCTCTGGATTCAGTTAGGTAAATCACCAGAGAAAACAATTACAATTTTTGGAAGACTTTCTAAACATCTTGGAGGTTTAGCTGTGGAACATGTGCCAGAGATCATCTCTGGGCAGTGTCCACCATGTCTTTCTGCTGCGTCTCCTGCTTAGGTAAGTCAGGCGGGCACCACCCCCTCACTGGTACATCAGACTGATGTATGGAAACTTTGCTGTGCTGGCAAGAGCACAAAGGAAAAGGCTCTCTCACTGAGTTGGAAAAATGTATTGGAAGATAAATTGGCACACCTGTTGGAGTCAAACTAAGAACGTGTAAAGTGATGCCTTTGGCTCCCGGCAAAATTGAGTAACAGATGCCTGAATTACTCTCCTGCATGAAGTCTGCCCACTACTCCTCTCTGCAAACAAATGTGCCTGTAATCCCAGCAGTTTGGGAGGTCTAGATGGGTTGATCTCTTGAGCTCAGGAGTTTCAGACAAGACTGGGCAACATGACGAAACCTCATCTTTACCAAAAAAATTCAAATTATTATCCAGGCATGGTGGTGTGTGCCTGTAGTCCCAGCTACTCAGGAGGTTGCAGTGGGAAGATCGTTTGAACCTGGGAGGCAGAGATTGCAGTGAGCCAAGATTACACCACTGAAGTCCAGCTTGGGCTACAGGATGAGACCCTGTCTCATGAAAGGAAGGAAGGAAGGAAGGAAGGAAGGAAGGAAGGAAGGAAGGAAGGACGGACGGACGGAAGGAAGGAAGGAAGGAGTCCGGTGCGGTGGCTCACGACTGTAATCCCAGCAATTTGGGACCCTGAGTCAGGTGGATCACAAAATCAGGAGATGAAGACGATCCTGGGTAACACAGTGAAACCCCCGTCTCTACTCAAAATACAAAAAATTAGCCGGGTATCATGGCACATGCCTGTAGTCCTAGGTACTTGGGAGGCTGAAGCAGGAGAATCACTTAAACCTGGGAGGCAGAGGTTGCAGTGAGCTGATGTCATGCCAAAACCACGATATCAGAGATGATAAATTCGCTGGATAGGATTAACAGCAGATTAGACATTGCAGAAGAAATGATCAGGGCACATGGAACCATGAATAATTGAAAATATGCAAAATGAAACTCACAGACAAAAGAGATTTTTTTTTTTTAATGAAATGATTATCAGTGAACTGTAGGGCAGACTTTAGAGGTCTAAATTATGAGTAATGGGAGTCCCTGAGAAGGAGCAGGGAGGAAAGGAAACATTTATTTTCTTTCTTTGTTATTTTTATTAGGGATGGGGTCTCAATATGTTGACCAGGCTGGTCTTGAATTTCATTCCTCACTCAACACTTCCCGACTTGGTCTCCCAAAGGTGTGAGCCACTGTGCCCGGCCAATGTCCGAAGAAACAATAGCTGAAAACTTCTCAATCATAACAAAAATTACAAATCCAGTGACCCAAGGAGCTGAGGAAACCGAAGCACAAGAAACATGAAGAAAACCACTCCTGGATCCATCAAAATAACATTGCTCAAATCCGGCCAGAAAAAAAGACATTGTACATACACAGGAACAAAGACGAGGATTGCGTCAGTTTCCTTTCTGCTCTTGCCGGCCTCTACCAGGAGCAGCAATGCAGGCGAGCAGAGAAGCAACATCTTTAAGGTACTGAGGGCAGGGGAAGTTAGCCTACAATACTATGCCAGAAAAAATAAATTCCCAAAACTGGAAGTGAAATAAGGACATTTAGAGATGTACAAAAGCTGACCAAATTCACTACCAGCCCGCCCACACTACAAGAAACGTCAAAGGAGTCCTCCAGGCAGAAGGAATCCAATACCAGATGAAAATCCAGATCTACACGAGGAAATGAAGAACACCAGAAATGGGTAACTGTCCTAGGTATTCTTTTATTTTGTAAATTTCTTTTGTAAAAATTTGACCATTTAAACAAAAGCGATAACAATGTGTTGTGGGGTTTATAACATGCATAAAAGCAAAGTGCATGGCAGCAATAGCGTCAAGGCCAGCAGGCGAGGTTTAATATCACTTGAAGGTTGACTGTGATCAGTTAAAAAGGTTTGCTCTAAGCCCTAAGGCAATTACTAAAATAACAAAAGAAAGAGTTATAGCTAATAAGCCAACAGACGAGAGAGAATGGAATTATATAAAAACCATGTGAACACTATGATAGAGCAATTGCTCTTCCTATAGTAATTGCACCTCTTTCTATAGAAATACTTACACCAGTGACTGAAAATGCCTGTACAAGAATGACTAGAACATTATATGTAATAGTAAAATCACAGAACCAATTTAACCTCAAAAGCGTATGGAAAGGGCTAAATAAATGACAGTGAGAGAGAGGGAGAGGGAGAGGGGGAGACAGAGAGAGAGAGAGAAAGCGAGCGCGAGCGCCAGGCGCAGTGGTTCACGCCTGTAATTACAGCATTTTGGGAGGCTGAGGCGGGCGAATCACGAGGTCAGGAGATGGAGACCACCCTGGCCAACATGGTGAAACCCGTCTCTACTTAAAACAGAAAAATTAGCTGGGCGTGGTGGCGCGTGCCTATAAGCCCAGCTACTTCGGAGGCTGAGGCAGGAGAATTGCTTGAACAAGAGAGTCAGAGCCAACATCTGACATCTGGCAACTGCACTCCAGCCTGGAAACAGAGCGAGACTCCGTCCAGAGAGAGAGAGAGAGAGAGAGAGAGAGAGAGAGAGAGAGAGAGATCCCAGAATCCTAGCGGACCTTGATTTACGTCCTCATGTCGTACTCGAGACACGGAGGAGAGGAGGGTAAAGTTGGTCTCGCTCTGCCTTTCCATGAGATCATGTGCTGGATAGAAGAAAGTTGCCAGCGGTTTAAGCATTTTTAAAATGCAGGAAACGTTCCACAGAACAGGCTCGAACCACCCACCTCCAGACTTGGAAGCAAGTGCACCACCCAACTGCGACACAGGAACAGTTGGCTGTCGCTCTGGTATCACCACGCAGAGCAAGCGCCCATCCAATGTCAGGTGGAGCCATCGCCTTTTGTAGAACAATTGTGCAGGCTCCAAAGCCTCGGAAAACCGGAGAGGCGCATCTTGCCGGCTACGGCTGAAACCCGTACATTGGGTGATTCTGAAACTGGAAGGGCAGCGGAATGGCCTTCGCCCCGCCCTGCCCCTTGCAGGCGTCAGACCCGGCATCCCAACAAACGCCCAGCTCGGCGACTCCCTGGGCCTGAGCGCGTCGGTCCCAAGGGAAGCAAGCAGAACGCCCCATGGGCTCTAGTGATGGCTCTTCCCGTTCTTGGCTCCGCCTTCACCTGACTCTCTACGCTGCTTGCGCTCCCCTCTCTCACCTTGGCTTCCGTCGGTGGGGCGGGAGAGAGGAAGGGTGAAAAGTAGAAATACGGAGAGGCGGGAGAGAAGCAGAGGAGGTGCGGACGAGGACAGGGAGACACCCCGAGAGAGGCTGGTGCAGGGAGGCCCAGGTTGGAGTGGAAGAGATGACAATTGTTCTCATCACGTATGAGGATTGGGAGGAAGGGAGAGAAAAGCAGAGCGGCAAGAAAGAAAGAAAAGCGCGAGCCCCCTGTGGCTGTCTGGGAAGAAATCTACCTAATAATCAAAATCTATTGACTTCAAAGACACTAGAGCAAGATCAGACATCACCACTTGGCCTGTGGCTCGCCGTGATCGTATAGTGGTTAGTACTCTGCGTTGTGGCCGCAGCAACCTCGGTTCGAATCCGAGTCACGGCAGTGTCCTTTGGCCAGGTAGTCAGCTGTACCCTTTTGCTGGAAGCCCTGGACATGCTCTGTCCTGTTTCTGAGACTCACGCAGCAAATAACACACTCAGCCCTGTTGGTGGCTTACAAGGAGGCAATGGTGTGCTCAGAACCGTTTTTCCGGTTACTGGGAGCAGGTCAGGGGAAGGAAAAGAGACCTCACCTGACAGCTTCATCAACCTGGGGAGGAGTCCAAGGGAAACCCTGGACTTGCACCGTCCTGTCTCTGAGCCTCACAGAGCAAATAACCCAGTCAGCCTTGTTGGTGGTGGCTTACATGAAGGTAATGGTGTGATCAGAACCTGTTTTCCAGTCACTGGGGCTGTTACACATGAAATGACAAGCTTTTAATGACTTTAAACTCGAAACTGTTTGTTGTGGCCTACAGTGGCTTGTCTCCGAGCCCATGGCCAAGTTTGTATGCCAACAGAAAAGTGTGGGGAAAGACAATCTCATGCCAGGAGTCTTTCCACCTCCACTCTGCCTGGTGGAAATGGGCCTTGGGCCTGGAGCACTTCCTTCCCAAGAGACAAGGAGTCTTCACAGCCTGTGCTGGACTCACCTCCTTGTGTGGGAGTATCTTTCCTGGATCAGACTTAGTGTGTACCCCTTTGTTCCACTTAAACATGTGCATCAACTGGCACCTGGTCAGCTGTTGTATCTGCTCCCACCCCCCCCGCCCCCCGCTGAGGGAAGGGGGCAGGACCCTTTCTTCTGCTTCTCAAGAGGCTGTGTGTGCAGGCCAAATGGAGGGACCTGCTGGCCATGGGGAACCAACGCCCACAACTGAAGCGGAGCCCATACCTGCTCTGTCTCCTCTCTGTGTGAATAATGCGTTGTTCTTCCGTCAAGTGCTTGATTACATTGTATTTTCCTTGGTGACTCTGATACCAAAAGACTGTGACCAGAAGTGTTCCAACTTCTACTCCTGCTAAGAAACACATTCCACTTGCTGGACAAGATGAACGAAGATTCTTCTTGCATGAGTCTTTTTGTGGACACGTGCGTTCATTTCCCTTGAGGAATACCAAGTACTGGAATTGTTGGGTCATAGGGTAGGTGTAATGTTTACTTTATTAGAAATGGCCAAATGGTTTCTTCCAGAATGGTTTCTCACCAGCTAGGAGAGTTCCACTGGCTGCACACCCTTGACAGCATGTGGTGTTTACTGTCTTTTAAATACACCCGTTCTGGTGGATGTAAAATGGTACCACGTCGTGGCTTCAGTTTGTGTTTCCTTTAATGAGTAACGCTGTTGAGCATATTTACTAATGTCTTTCACCATTTAGCAATCCTTCTTTGCAAAGAGAGGCTATCGAAGCAATTTCCCTAATTCAATTGGGTTGGCTTTTTATTACTGATTTCTAAAAAGTACTCTCTACATTCAAGATTTGAGGTTTTTTGTTTTGTTTTGTTTTGTTTTTCAGGTAAACATAGTGCAATTATCTTCTCCCAGTCTCTGGCTCACCTTCTCACTTTCTCATGGTGATTCTTGATGAGCAGAGGTTGATAACTTTGGTGAAATTCTACTTTGCTTTATTTTTTCCTGTTGTCTCTTAAGGCAGAAATGTATTCTGCTACATTCTCTTCCAATAACTTTCTGGTTTTGTTTTAATTTCTAAATCTATGGCATATCAAATTCATCTCCTGACCACAGCAAGCTTAGCATCTGCTAATGTCCTGATCACCAGAAAACTTCTTAATATTGTAAATACACTATTTCCTTTGCCCCATTGAATGGCTTGTATTGAAAACCAGTGACCAGTCATGGTGGCTCATGTCTATAATCCCAGCACTGTGAGAGACTGAGGCCAGTGGATCTCTTGAGTCCAGGAGTTGAAGACCAGTCTGGGCAACATGGGAAAACCTCATGAGTACTTAAATGCACCTGTAGTATGAGCTACTTAGGAGGCTGAGGCAGGAGGATCACTTTAGTGTGGGAAGCAGAGCTTGCAGTGAGCTGAGATCTGGCCACTGCACTCCAGCCTGGATGACAGAGTGAGATCCTTTCTCAGAAAACAAAAAGAAATTTAAAAACAAATGAAAAACCTATGAACCTTATAGCTGTGGGTCAGTTTCAGGTCTCCCAAGTCAGTCTGTTGAAGTATTTGTGTCTCCCAATGCCGCTTGCACACTGCCTTGTTTATAACAGCTTAGAGTGAGTCTGAATGTCAGGTTGTGCAAGTCCTCTGGTTTTGTTCTTTTTCACACAGCATAATAAGCTTTGAAATAGGTCATAACTCATGTAACCATCACATAGATCAAGATATGCTGTCACTTCATCCCTTTCATTTCAGTGTGGGATGCAAGTCTTCACTCATCTATGCTGATTGCTCCCTTGGGGCCAAGGATCCTTGTTACCAGAACTCAGGGACCCGAAACAGAGGGACTGGCTGGAGCTGCAGCAGAGGAACATAAGTTGTGAAGATTTTATCTTAATATGGACATTTATCAGTTCTCAAATAATACTTTTATAATTTCTTGTGCCTGTCTTTAATCTCTTAATCCTGTTATCTTCATAAGCTTAGGATGTGCGTCACCTCAGGACCACTGTGATAACTGTGTTAATTGTACAAATTGATTGTAAGATGTGTGTGTTTGAACACTATGAAATCAATGCATCTTGAAAAAGAACAGAATAATAGTGATTTTTGTGGAACAAGGGAAGACAACCATAAGGTCTGACTGCCTGTGGGATCGGGCAAAAAGAGCCATATTTTCCTTCTTGCAGTGGGCCTATAAACGGACATGCAAGTAGGCAACTTATCGCTAAATTCTTTTCCTAACAAGGAGTATTAACATTAATACCCTGGGAAAAGGATGCGTCCCTGGGGGGAGGTCTTTGAATGGCCACTCTGGGAATGTCTGTCTTGTGCAGTTGAGATAAGGACTGAGATAAGCCCTGGTCTCCTGCAGAACCCTCAGGCTTACTAGGGTGGGGGAAAACTCAGCCCTGGTAAATTTGTGGTCAGACCGATTCTCTGCTCTGGAACCCTTTTTTCTGTTGGTTAAGATGTTTATCAAGACAATACATGCACCACTGAACATAGACCCCTATCAGTGGTTCTGCTTTTGCCCTTTGCCCTGTGATCTTTGTTGGACCCTTATCAGTGGTTCTGCTTTTGCCCTTTGCCCTGTTCCCTCAGAAGCATGTGAACTTTGTTATACCCTTATCAGTGGTTCTGCTCTTTGCCCTTTGAAGCATGTGATCTTTGTAGCTACTCTCCATTCTTATACCCCCTCCCCTTTTGAAACCCTTGATTAAAAACTTGCTGGTCTGAGACTCAGGCAGGGATCACGGTCCTACCAATATGTGATGTCACTCCTGGTGGCCCAGCTGTAAAATTCCTCTCTTCATACTGTCTCTCTTTATTTCTTAGTCAGCTGACACTTATGGAAAATAGAAAGAACCTACATTGAAATATTGGGGGTGGGTTCTCCCAATAGATCTTCTCTTCTACCCTCTGGAGAGAATAAATCTTCAGTTGCCTGCAGGGAGGATGAACACACAAAAAGTCCACAACACTCAGCACAGAGTCCAGATTTTAGTGATTGGGTGGGTTGGGAGGAAGCTCATGTTTCAGGCCTTTCAAAATCTTAGAAAAAGTTTTCTTTATTTTGAAGCTTTGGGTCAGTTTTAATTTATTCTTCTTCTAGAAAGATCACAGGAGACCTAATGTTTGTGTCCCCCCAAAATGCCTTGGTTGAAACCCTGACCTTCCCCCACCCACTCCAGGAAATGTGTTAAAATTAGTACGAGGGGCCTTTGGGAGATAATTTGATACAGAGGGTGGAGTCCTCCTGAGTGGGATTAGTGCCCCTATAAAAGGGACACTAGAGAGCTCTCTCCCCCTCTTTCAGCCACCTGAAGATACAGTGGGAAGATGGCAGTCTACGACCAGGAAGAGGTTCCTCACCCTAACCCTACCATGCTGGCACCTTGATCTTAGACTTCCAAACTCCAGAACTGTGAGAAATGTCTGTTGTGGATGAGCCACCTAATTTATGGTACATTGTTATAGAAGCTCCAACTAAGACAGAGAAGGAGTCCCATGGAGGGTGTCTAATTTTTGATGCTGGTCATTGCATTCTTTGAGTGGGATATTGCAAATTAGAAAGTGAGGGAGAGCTCACCTTTCCTGCATATGAAAGAAGAGAGTGGAGGGGCAGCGAGACAGAATGGGGAAGAACAAGCTGGAACCAGAAAACTGATTTCAGGGTCTGGCACTTGAATGTCTGATTTGGAGAAAGAGAAGACACTGGTAGGTGTATCCAGAGAAGAAGACCTTCAGTGGAAACAGCAGATATTTAAAAGCCATTCGATTACAGCTTTCACTTGTTTGTATGTAGTCCTTCTTTTCCCATCTTTGTAAGTCTGGCACAGGTGAACTGGATGTGTTTGTCCAATGTGTTTTTGGAATGCACGTGTGAATAAACATGACTGTGTTATACTTCAAATATTCATCCCAGAGACTCCTAGAATTCCCTTAGGTTCTGCCAACTGTGCATTGAAAGCACAACCGGCCCATCGTGGGGATTAATTTTCATTGCACATTTCTAGGAAGAGGGAGGAGGAGGAGGGGGAATGTGACAGTCTCAGCAACAGTTGCTATACTGTTACTGAAATGGTTTTCCTATGTGCTTCTCAACAGATCGGCCCTTTCTTCAAATAAGAGCAGATGGAACAACAAAAGCTGTTTAGTGGTACCCTAGAAATCCCTTGAAATCCTGGATAGGGAAGCTCCAGTACCACCAACTGGTAAGACTGGGGATGCCTAGTAGCTGGTACTGGCCATTGTCGTTGGCTTTGTCCACTTTGACAAACTGAAGATAGGGACTGGACTCACCACGCCAGCCTCCAGAGGAGGTTATGTCGACTTCATGTTAATTTTAGATCCTGAAACCTCACAGGATTTTTCTTCTCTTCCCTTTGATCTCTCTTCCACTTACTCAACAGGACAGAACTCGCCGCCTTTCTTTCTCATCAGAAAGGGATCCCTTCTGGACAGGACCAAAGTGAGTAGCTGGTTTCCCCTACCTGTCCTGCCAGGCCTGGGTGTCTGGGGACACCGGAAGGCCCCTCCCTCACCCCACAGTAGCCATTCCACGGTGGAGAATCTCGCCTATAGATCAATGCCCACGCACTTGGCCGACGGGAAATCACGAACTGGCGCCCAGTTGGATCTTGGATCTGAGGAAAAAACTCCAGCGTCAGAGGGAACTCTGTTTCTCCACCTGCTGCCGCTTCGCAAAGGCACATCTCTAGGTCAGTGGTCAGGTGCAGCCGGGATGCTGCAACTCGCTCCAGGACTCGGGATTCGTGGCCTTGGCGGGCCTCGCGGAGTGCTGGGTGCGTCGCCTGCGGGCTTCTCTTTTGGAGAAAGGAAGGAGGGAAAAGCCTTGTGAGACGACTGCAGGAGCGACCAACGACCCCCACAAATCCCAAGTCCTCCCAGCGCACAGGGAAACAATCACTAATATGGCAAGAAGTTTGAGAAAGTCCCTTCCGTGCGCCCCTGCTTGTCTAGTGGTTAGGATTCAGCTCTTCCACCACCGCACCCCCGGTGCGATTACTGGTCAGGGAATTGTTTTGCACTGACCACCCACCCACAGGAATCTTTCTTTACTCCGCTGTCAGCCGGCTTGCTCCAAGGGCCAGAGGCAGAACAGTCTGGCTGCGAGGTGCAAACCCTGGTGAAGGAGGGCAAGTCCTGGTGGACGGCCTCTCATGACACACCGCTCTTATTTATCTCCGTGTCCGTCATCCGCAGAAGGGGCTTTAGAGAGCGTCTCCCTCGGGTGTACACCGCCGTGCAGGGATGCCTGCCCTCCTGGAGCTGCACCCAAGAAGCCCACCGTCTTTGCCGCCTCCGCCGTCCTGGAGGCGCCGATTGGGCTGAGCTGCAAATAACTAAGAGAGAGGCTAAGCCAAGCTGTGGCGTTTTTGCGTGCCACACATTGTCAGCTGACACAATCGGTCAGCTGAGCCTCCTCACCTCCGTTAGTAGTTGTGCTTCTTAGGCCTTAGGAAGAGGCGACCGGAGATGTCCGCGAGGTTGGGAGGGGCGTGAGCGGCGGGTGAGGTCCTCCAGGACCGCCAGTTTGTTGATTTAGCTGTAGAGGGGAGCGATGTTCCAACAAAGACAGCAGGTGGAGTCGACACAAATGGAAAAGTGTGGCTGGTGCCCTAAGCAGAAGGCAGGTGTAAAAATCACTACGACGTCAAAGCGATGGTACCACAGTCAAATCCCGCAGTGTCTGTCACACTCTACCAAGCAACTGAGCACGCTCCCCCTTTTCCATTCAGTACTCCCAAGAAGGGTTGGGACGAACCCCGTGTTCACTGTAAGCTCAGAGGAGAGCGGGAGCCAGGGAGGTGCAGAGGCCGCCCGCAGAACCGCGGGGGTGAGAGGGCGCGGTGGCTGCGAGTCCGAGTCGGGAGCCGCTGCTGAAAGGAGGCCTGGGTTGTCCTGTGGGTGACTGCCGGTGGAATCTTTGGCAGAGAGGGGTTTGGAAGAATGGTGACGGGCAAGCAGAGGGGAAGGTGGTGACTCTGAGCGTCCGGCTAGGGGAGAGGAGGCTGTGCTGTCTCTCCTCTCCCCTTACCTGGTGGGGGACCGACCATAATCAGGAAGGGGGTTCTCCCTGAACAAGGCTAGTCCACCGCACTCCGGCTGCGCTGACCCCTGCAATTTCCCCACACGCCGAGCCCTAGTCTGCGGTGGTGTTCATGCTACCCGGGGGCTGGGTTCACACTCTCTTCTGACATGCCTTGGCTCACCGCCAACGCGGATGTCGCAGCCAGAGACCCTTCGCTGCCCTCCTAGGGATCTGGAGGGCCGTCCTTGTTGTTCTCACTGAAGCTCACGAACAGTCAGATGTGAGCTCTCTGTGTTTTACACCCTGAATTTGGCTATTGGCAAAAAAAAAAAAAAAAAAAAAAAAGCCTGACCCAGAGCTTGGGTCTCCTTCAGGCCTGCACACGACTTCCCGACTCCGGCCTCCCAGCGCGGCTCTTGGCTTGCGAGCAGGCAGCCTCCACCTAGTGTGGAACTGCTGCAACCCCAGGGTCCCTCAGGCTGGCGGTCAGACACTTGCAGGAAAAGGGACACAAGGCATCCGCGGTAGGAAAGCATGGGAGACGTGTCTTTCCCACCGGGTAAGAAGGTCTCCCTACAGTCTTTGGAGACAAGATGGAGGGAGGCACCCCTTCCAGGAATAAGGCGGCTGCTCCTGAGGCCTGGCTCCGCATGGAGGCTCCTGGGTCCCGCGCTCCCTCTCCCTACCGCTGTGGCCAAGAGCTGCTTCACACATCTCAGCTGGCTTCCTCTTCCGCCTCTGCCTTCTCTTCCTCCCCAGTCTTCCGTGGGACAGCAAGGCCCCCAGCCCGTGGGAAAGACCTAGCCTCCTCTCCAGCACTTGTAGAGAGAGTCGGATGCACCTCTCTTAACCCCAGGAGGACAGAGACCCTGAGGCAGGAGGGGACCCCTTCCCTTGCCAGGAGAGGGTAAGGACATAATTTTCTTCAGCAAACAGTATAAGGGGAAATCTGGGGACGCTAAGAATTTTTAAAACCTTTGCGCCATCACGGAAGTAATGTATGATTTTCCGTTCCACAAATCAGCACTCCTACTCCTTCCTCCTTCCCCACCCCCAATCCTGATTCCTGTTTACAAAGAATGCTCAAAAACACAGAATTATGTATAACAGTTCCCAGTTTACTCAGGAAATTCTGAGATTACAAAGAGACTTTACATATAAACAAGTGAAGAGAAGAACCTTGGTGGGTCCAACATAGTATGACCATGAATTTATACTCAAAATATAGAAAGACAACCTCAGAATAAGGAAATTTTTGGAATTGAATAAGTCAAGTTTATCTTTAGAACGCAGAGAAAAACAACTCTTCAAATGTTGATCTTCTGTTTTAAACTACTGTTGGACTGGGGAGTGGGAGAGCAAGGGAATCCGCCAAAGATTTTTGGATGAGAATTAACCACCCCTTGTCTACCATAGTCACACCCCAGTGTTCCTCAGATCGGAATCCTTTGGAAGGAGCATCCCAGAGGTATAAAGCAAAACCAGAAAAAAAGCAAAACGCACCAATTCTGTAGTTTGTTTTCTCTCATTAAAAATACAAATATCAGGCTAACACCTGTTGACACACAATATCAGGAACACAGAATCCCTCCCGGAAGACCGATGGACCCACGGAAGGCACTGATGACAAGGTGGTTGATGAGGTTAAGTAGGTGTTTGGGCACACCTCTGCCTGAGACTGTCTCCGCCGCGCCCTTCAACTCTACATGGATACCCCTCCACAGGCTTCCCTTTTCCTTGGTTTGCATAGGAAATTCACCCAGGCCTTTGTCTCTGGTCCCAGATCTGGCGAAAATTTCTGGAAATTTCATTTCCTCACTGATGAGGTAATCTTCTTGCCAACTCCTGCCTTGGTGCTTTCCAAACCCTTTCTTCCCAACCTTGAGACAAACTGGCTTTTCAAGGACCCAGGAGCTGGAGATTCAGGGATGTGTCCAGGTTACTCCAGATCTGTGGGATGAGCGAGCTTCTCTTCATCTACACCTCTTTTGAGTCATTTAAAAAAGCCAAGTATCTTGTTTCTAAACTCATGTTTTTAAGAAAACTACAAAAGTGGGAGTGAGTGAAAGTTCACTCCAATATTTCTTTTCTTAACCACACTCTCTTTGGCCACTCCAGGAGTGGCACAGTCATCCCAGGGACCCAGAGCTTTTCTCCTCAGATGCGTCTTTGGAGTATCTAGTAAAGTCCAAGAATCAAAATGACTGTCATCCAAACTTTTGTGCCTTACAGAGATCTACACAAGAGAGAAAGTGAAAATTTCACTCCAAAATTTATTCCCTTGGCACACAGTGGAAGGTTTAGGGCAGGCCTTTGCTTCAAGTGCCTGTTGCTTTGTTAGCTCTGTTTTCCAAGACATCTGTGTAAGCCTATTACAGAACTTTCCCACCTCCACCCTCCCTGTCCCCTCATGCCTGCCTATAGCACTAGAGATTCTCTTTAAAACAAAACAAAACAAAACAAACAAACAAACAAAAATGAGAGGTTATACCACATGGAACATTGCTGGTTCAGTAATAGAATTGTCAACTCCCACACTGGAGACCAGGGTTCACCTCATAGGGTGAATGCATCTCATGTCTGAATCTCCGCTTGCTCCCTTCTTTCTTTCCTCCCTCCCAAGCTTACATATCTTTGTTACTGGCTGGTGTTGTGAAGTCCCAGGTTCTTGGTGTCTGGAACAAAGAATTGGACGTGACACGCACACACATAGCAAAGCGGCAAGAGACTTATTGAGCACAGTAACAGTCTCAGAGAGGGGAGAACGGGATAACTTCTGCAAAATGAGATCAGCGTCAGTTTGGTGAACTTTGGGCTTTGGGTATTTTATATGGTTTTTTTTGTTTGTTTGTTTGTTTTGTTTTGTTTTTCTCCTCTTCCTGGAGCTGCCTAATCTCTACCCAGCATGTGCCTTCTGATTGATAGGTGGGTTGCTTAGTTATTTGGCCCCTGTGTGCTTCCGGGTCACCTCCATCCCATAATTTTAGGTACACCCGTGATATGTGGTCCATATGCATTAGCTTTAATGAGCTGATTATCATATGGGGTCATTTTAAGGCTACTTTTTCTCTCATACCCATGCCTGTCTCTGAGGAGCTGCCCCTTACTGGTTTGCTCTGGATCCTGCCAGCCATAAGCTGTTACTCACTACTCCATCTCACTTTGTTTTCACTGCTCAACTTCTGCTTATCTTGCTTCTTGCTCACTCATCTCTTTTTTATTTTATACTTTAAGTTCTAGGGTACATGTGCACGACGTGCAGGCTTGTTACATATGTATACATGTGCCATGCTGATGTGCGGCACCCATTAACTCGTCATTTACATTAGGTATATCTCCTAATGCTATCCCTCCCCCCTCCCCCCACCCCACGACAGGCCCCAGTGTGTGATGTTCCCCTTCCTGTGTCCAAGTGTTCTCATTGTTCAATTCCCACCTATGAATGAGAACATGCAATGTTTGGTTTTTTGTCCTTGTGATAGTTTGCTGAGAATGATGGTTTCCAGCTTCATCTGTGTCGCTACAAAGGACATGAACTCATCCTTTTTTATGACTGCATAGTATTCCATGGTGTGTATGTGCCACATTTTCTTAATCCAGTCTATCATTGATGGACATTTGGGTTGGTTCCAAGTCTTTGCTATTGTGAATAGTGCCACAATAAACATACATGTGCGTGTGTCTTTATAGCAGCATGATTTATAATCCTTTGGGTATCTACCCAGTAATGGGATGGCTGGGTCAAATGGTATTTCTAGTTCTAGATCGTTGAGGAATTGTCACACTGTCTTCCACAATGGTTGAACTAGTTTACAGTCCCACCAACAGTGTAAAAGTGTTCCTATTTCTCCACATCCTCTCCAGCACCTGTTGTTTCCTGACTTTTTAATGATTGCCATTCTAACTGGTGTGAGATGGTATCTCATTGTGGTTTTGATTTGCATTGCTCTGATGGCCAGTGATGATGAGGATTTTTTTCTTGTGTCTGTTGGCTGCACAAATGTCTTCTTTTGAGAAGTGTCTGTTTATATCCTTTGCCAACTTTTTGATGGGGTTGTTTGTTTTTTTCTTGTAAGTTTGTTTGAGTTCTTTGTAGTTTCTGGATATTAGCCCTTTGTCAGATGAGAAGATTGCAAAAATTTTCTCCCATTGTGTAGGTTGCCTGTTCACTCTAATGGTAGTTTCTTTTCCTGTGCAGAAGTCCTTTAGTTTAATTAGATCCCATTTGTCAGTTTCGGTTTTTGTTGCCATTGCTTTTGGTGTTTTAGACATGAAGTCCTTGCCCATGCCTATGTCCTGAATGGTATTGCCTAGGTTTTCTTCTAGGCTCATCCACCTCTTTATCCTGCTTCTGCTCCTACTCAGTTCACCCTTTATCCAACTTCCACTTCCCTCTGCTGTTCTCCTGCCTCACCTTGACTCCTCGTTGCTTTGCCTGTTGCACACTGAATTTACTGCAAATAAAACTCTCTATGAGGAAGATGCTTCTGCGCACTGCACCCTGCATCCTCCATCTTGTACTCCACCTGTGGAGTTCCGCAGTATGAGCAGTAGAGTAGCAGGAGCTGGAGCAGAGGTGGTGTTGGGTGAAACTCACACAGTGAAATTTCCCTTCTGCAAATGTTCAAGCACTTGTGAGAGGTTAGAATTAGCTCTTTCTTTGGAATGAGCTATTTCAGTGAGATGTTAAAGTGGAAACTCTTTCACCAAATAAATTGATGTGCTCAGGGTGAGTGAAAGAAAGGGGTAAATCAGGATTAGTGATGCAGGGTCAGTGCTAATGACACAAGCTTCTTTCCTCAGGCCTATTCATTTGCAATACATCTCAGGCACTTAAGCACAGCAATGCTAAGTTGGTGCCAATTATATATACACACATATATAAATATATAAAAAGCATATAATATAAATATTACATATGTAAATATAAATAGTAGCAATAAAATCAACACCAAGCTTGTTTTAAATCATTCACTCAAAATACATTGAACAGCTACTGTGCAGTGTTGGGACTGCTTAGAAACCTGAGACAAAATTAGGCCGGGCACGGTGGCTCAAGCCTGTAATCCCAGCACTTTGGGAGGCCGAGGTGGGCGGATCATGAAGTCAGGAGATCGAGACCATCCTGGCTAACACAGTGAAACCCCGTCTCTACTAAAAAATACAAAAAACTAGCCGGGCGAGGTGGCGGCGCCTGTAGTCCCAGCTACTCGGGAGGCTGAGGCAGGAGAATGGCGTAAACCCAGGAGGCAGAGCTTGCAGTGAGCTGAGATCCGGCCACTGCACTCCAGCCCGGGTGACAGAGCGAGACTCCGTCTCAAAAAAAAAAAAAAAAAAAAACAGAAACCTAAGACAAAATTATTGGGCATGATAGTGTGTGCCTGTAGTCCCAGCTACTCAAAACGCTTAGGCAGGAGGATGGCTTGAATTCAAGAGTCCAAGTGCAGCCTGGGCAACATACTGAGATGCAGTCTTTTCTTTTCTTTTTTTTTTTTTTTTTTCTGAAATGGAGTCTGACTCTGTGGCCCAGGCTGGAGTGCAGTGGCACAGTTTTGGCTTACTGCAACCTCCACCTCCCAGATTCAAGCGATTCTCTTGCCTTGACCTTCCAAGTAACTGGGATTACAGGTGTGCTCCACCATGCCTGGCTAATTTCATATTTGTAGGAGAGATGGGTTTCACCATGTTGGCCAGACTGGTCTCGAACTCCTGACCTCAAGTGATCCACCCACCTTGGCCTCCAGAAGTGCTGGTATTACAGGCATGAGCCACCATACCTGGCCGAGACTCAGTCTTTAAAATAATGAAATAAAATAAAAACATAAACCTCAAACAAACAAAAAGACAAACTATGATTTCAATCATTGTGAAGCTCTTGATCTAGTAGATGAGATATATACACACACACCAAAAATATCATAATTTCAGAGAAGTGCTGTGGGGTCTAATGTTTAACAACTTCTGGCATTTGACTGATGGTGTTTAAAGCTCTTCCACCATTTCCCAGGGGTATAAATTGAGGCAAGTTATTTGGTATTTACTACATTTTGGCTTCTTCATATGCAAGGGGGTTATGACAATAATACCTACCCCATGAGGACGGTATGAGGACTAAACGAAATCGTGTATGTATAGCCTGGGCCAATACCCATAGACATTGAGTACTCAATTAGGTGTTAGCTAGTAGATTTTAAATGTGTATTTATTCTTATAGTTTTTAAGGTAAAATTTATATTCATTGAAATGTTAACTGTACTTTTTTGGCAAATGAATACACTTATATAACTCATATCCCTATCAAGACAGAGACCATTTTTACCACCCAGAAATTTCTCTCATGTGCCTTCCCAGTCAATCCCCTGCCAGCTGGAACCAGTTATGATTTTTTCATCACAGATTAATTTTCCCCTTTCTAGAATTTCAAATAAATGGGAAGGCATGCACTCCTTTGTGTTATTTATCTTCACAGACTTTAAAATAAAAAAGTTACAATTTTAAACCTTTTGGGCATTTAGTAAAAATCTCCTTCCCACCAGTCACCAGTCTTCATTTCTCTCTCTCTCTCTCTCTCTCTTTTTTTCTTGAGATAGGATCTTACTCTATCGTCCAGGCTGGAGTGCAGTGACATAATCATGGCTGACTGCAGCCTCAGTCTTCTGGGCTCAAGCAATCCTCCCACCTCAGCCTCCCAAATAGCTGGGACTACAGGTGCCTGCCACCACGCCTGGCTAATTTTGCTTGTATTTTGTGTAGAGACAAGGTCTCACCAAGTTGCCCAGGCTAGTCTCAAACTCCTGAGCTCAAATGATCTGTGGGCCTTGGCCTCCCAAAGTGCTTGGATTACGGGCATGAGCCCCTGTGCCTGGCTCGGTCTTCCTCTCTTGAAGCAACCAATGTTATCAGTTTTATGTGGACCATCCCATGGCTTATCATTATTAATTCAGGTGTTTATACAAGGCTCTTTGAGAACTCAGTTTAAAAGGTTACCCAAAGCATCCTGTGACAACCCAGTCTAAAATGATATAAAATCAGTTTTAGTATAACTGAAGTTTCTACATTCTGACTCCAAATGTCAGATTGTGACATTTTACCTTTCTCTGACTTTATGCCAAATTTACTTCAACTTCTACCATCTGTCTTTCTCATTTATGAACAAATATATATTTAACAAATGTGGAAATACAAACCATGAGCCAAACAAAACCAAATCCTGGGCTTAGGTAGCTGATAGTAAAAAATTCCCCAGAATAACCACCCGATTGTAGTTTCATGCAGTGTGATGGGAGTAAGGGACCATTGTAGGGAGGTCAGAAGTGCTTTACAGAGGTGGAGACTACAGCTGTTCTCATAAGGATAGGGGTTAAGAGAACCTTCCAGGCACAGAGTAAAGCATGAGCAAAAGCCTGTGGAGGCCAGGAAGCTGGTAAATAGGGACTAAAATAGGCCAGTTTGATTGGAGCAGAGAGAACAGAATGGAACTGGTCTGAGTAGTGAGAAGAGATGGAGAAGTGGGCAAGGCGCCTGGCCATTCAGGGCTTGGTTAGTTAGGAGGTTTTGTCTAAGAGAATGGGAAGGTGTTGAAGTGGTTTGGGCTGGGAAGTGACAGGGTCACATTATATTTTGAAAAAGCCACTCTCCCTTTGTGTTGAGATTAGAAAGGCGATAAAGGGGATATGGGTAAACCACAAGGAGACTAGGTCAGTAGTCCCTCCACCCCCACTCGCCAGGTGAAGGTAGCCTAGACTAGGGTGGTGTTGGAGGAGATAGAAGTGGACAGATTCAAGGAAAATTTGGAAGGTAAAAACCAGTAGGATTTGCCGATGGATGGAATATAGGAGGGGTGAGGTAGAGTATCAGGGATGTATCTTAGTTTTCGTATACAAGATGGATTCAGTTGCAATGAAATTATTCATCGAAATTGACTTTAAATAATGGCATGCCCTAAAGTTATGCAAACATTTGCCTTAGATGAAATTTCAAGCTTTCAAAGTTTTTAGCTGCGTGGATAGCGTGGCTTTACTTCCTATTTCTTGGTATTTCCTAATCTTGTTGGAAAAAAAAAGTTTCTATTTTTCTCAAAGGCTTTTTTGATGGGAATCCCATGTGCACAATCTGGTCTAAATTTAAATTAGAAAAATAACTACAAGTGCCACTGACACGATTGTTATTGTTTTTGCAAGTGACCTAAGGCCACCTCTCGGGGGAGCTGGGGGCTGCCTTCTGAAACCTGGGCGTCTGCACCGCATGCCCAGGCCTGGAAGTCAGACTCGGGGGCGGTGAGGCAGCGCCAGGCCTGCAGTTCTAAGCACTAGGTCGCTCCGGGCCCCCCTAGGGGTGTGTCTCCTGCCTCTTTAACCTGGCACTGGCGGTTCAAGTGGCCAGGGAAATCAGCGATTTGCAGGGTGGAGTGCTGGTGCTTTGAAAGAGAGGCAGAGTGGAGAGAGGGATTTCCTGGTCCCCGCTGCACTCGGTGCATCCTCTGGGTTACCCCTTTTCTTGGCCCGCGCGGCCCCTAACCTGCTCCAACCTTTGTGCGGTAGAGGCGACCGGGTCCTTTTAAGGCCCTGCGGCGCCTGCACCTTGGGTTCTCTTGACGCGGCCAAGCGGGACCCTGAGGAGCCAGCGGGCCGCGGGCGAGGGGTTAGGTGGCGGTTGAGGCAGTAGCGGTACTGGGAGGGTAGGTGAGGGTGGCGAGGCTGCCTGAGCTTCTGAGTGAGCGCGGTGCTTTTGGGAACGCTGGACGGGCGACGTGCTGTGCCAGGAGCTGGGCCAAGGCGCGGCCTCTCGGCTGCCGGCTGCAGTCTTGATGGCAAGTTATGGCAAAGTCCACCCAGCATTTCCGAGGTTGAGGGCGCCGCACCAGGCTGGGCGGGCGGTGATCCGAGACCCACAGGTGCACAGCTGGGTCAAGGCAAGGCTGTGGCAAGTTTTGTTGCGTGAGTGGGGGTGGGGGGGTGTGCATCGCGGGGGCCTAAGTTCCCTGCGCTCATTCTTCGCCTGCCGCTGCCGCCCGCAGCCCACCTCTCGTGGGCGCTGGGGAAGAAACTCGCTGGCGGGTGTTCTGTGGCATCCCAGGGGGTGGAGGGACGGAGCAGCTTTGGGGGCACATCCTCGTAAATCCTGTGGAGGACACCGACCCCGCATCCCACTCTCAAGGCGGTTCCTTCTGGGAACCTGAGGGGCAAGAGCGCTCACGCCCATGACTTGCAAAGTTGGGGTCTCTATTGGCCTCTGGCATTCTGCTCCTGGCAGTGTCTCTAGGCTGGTGATTGGCAAGCCAGGTGTGCCAGGTCCAGGATGCACGTGAGGAGCGTTTGTAGCCATCACCGAATCACCTCATGACTAGCGGGGCAAGCCTCAAATTAACCGCAGGATTTCCGGTAGGTTGGATTATGGGGTTCGTGTTTGCACTCCAAAGAGTTGCTGTGATTTCCCTGTGTCTGTCTGTCCGTCTTTCTGGCTCCTTAGATCATCTCATTTGGCGTCCTTTCACCGAAGAGTTAACCAAGACGTTTGGCATGGTTTCCTCGCTTTCCTCCTATCTTTTGCTGCTAGAGCTGCTTTGGAAAAGAAGTCTTTTCTTGCAGTGGTATCTTTTCTTTGGGTTCCAGTGTTGTTCATCCTTTCTTTGCTGAAAGAATGAATCCCAGTGCTTCAGGAAGTTAAAGAAAAGATCTGCTGGTAGTGTTTAATCTTGTTCTGAGCCGATATGCCTTAGTAGCTTTCTTTTTGTATTTAAATTTTATTAGTAAAATTTCACTAGTGAACCAGAAGCTCCTTTTCTCCTAGCTTTAAGATTTCTGAGAACTTTGTGTCAAAGAAATCTTTGAAGAGTTACTGAAGTACATAGAAGAAGTTCACAATTTTAAATGTGCAGGTGGTCCGGGCGCAGTAGATCACATCTGTAATCCCAGCACTTTGGGACGCCAAGGTGGGCAGATCACTTGAGTCCAGATTTCTAGACCAGACTGGGCAACGTGGCAAAACCCTATCTCTACTAAAAACACAAAAGTTAGCTGTGTGTGGTGATGTGTGCCTGTAGTCCCAGCTACCCAGTAGGCTGAGGTGGGAGGACCGCCAGAGCCAGAGCCCCGGAGGTTGAGGTTGCAGTGAGCCGTGATCATGGCAGTGCACTCCGGCCTGGACGGCAGAGTGAGACCTTGTCTCAAAAAAAAAAAAAAAAAAAGTACAGATAATGAATTTTTCCACGTGAACCACCACAAATCAAGAAATAGAACATTACTAGACTGGGGTATATTTGTAGGAGTGGCATTGTTGGTTTTAGAGGTACATGAATGATAAAACTTTAGTATTACATATTGTTGAACATTTTCCCAAAGTGGTTGTACCATTTAGCAGGGATATTCTGGTTACCCCACATCCTTGCTGATGCCTGTCAGTTAAAAATTTTTTTATTCTAGTTGGGGTGCAGTAATATATCAGCGTGGTTTCATTTTGCATTTTCCTGGTATTGAGATTGAGTATCTTCTATTTCCATTTATATGTCCTCTTTTATGAAGTGCCTGTTAAATCTTTTTATCCAGTTTTCATTGATATGCTTGTTTTTCTGTTGATTTGTAATACTTTTCTCTGGATATATGTCCTTTCTAGGATATATATATATATATATTGTATTTCCCTTTTTTCAATCCGCAGCTTGCGTTTTCACTCTATTAATGGTGTTTTTTCATGAATGGAGATTCTCTTTTTTTTTTTCTTTTTGAGACAGGATCTCATGCTGTTGCCCAGGCTGGAGTGCAGTGGCACAATCACAGCTCACTACAACCTTGACCTCCCAAGGCTCAGGTGATCCTCCTGCCTCAGCCCCCAAGTAGCTGGGACCTACAGGGGAGCATGACCACACTCAGCTCTTTTCTGTATTGTTAGTAGAGATGGGGTTTGGCCACATTGCATAGGCTGGTCTATCAGACATTATTAAGCACCCCCACTGCTGTTAAATTTCAAAGTTAAGTTTTTGTTTTGTTTTGTTTTGTTTATTTGAGATGGAGTCTTGCTCTGTGCCCAGGCTGGAGTGCAATGGCTCCATCTAAGCTCTCTGCAGCCTCCACCTTCTGGGTTCAAGCAATCCTCCTGCCTCAGCCTCCTGAGTAACTGGGATTACAGGCATGTGCCACCATGCCTGTCTAATTTTTTTTTGTATTTTTAGTAAAGACAAGGTTTCACCATGTTGGCCAGGCTGGTCTCGAACTCCTGACCTTGTGATCTGCCCGCCTCGGTCTCCCAAAGTGCTGGGATTACAGGCATGAGCCACCGTGCCCAGTCTCAAGGATTCTTATGAGTCTCACAGATGCCAGAGGAAGATGCCATGACCTACACTTGCAAACTCCCAGAAGACTTAAAGCTATTGTTTTGCAAATGCACAGGTAAGTATTAATAACATGATGCTGTGGATGAGCATGAAAGTTTTTCTCTTACTCCTAATTATGATGTTTTCTATCTTACCGCTTTGCCCTGCTGATGGAATTCAATTAAGGAATCTCTACCAGCAGGCACTTGGTTTTTACCCTTCCTAGGACCTTTAACAGATATCTTGTTATTACTAATCTTTAGTCCTTGCTTGTTTAACCTCCTTGCAAAGTTTGTGTCTTCTAGATTACAATAATTCCATGTAAAGATGATGCTGGCACAAGGCTTTCAACCCATCCCCTCTTCTGACCCAGAAAATAAAGACATCCTGCCTTTGGGCCTTTTAGAACAGGTATTCAGAGAGTTTACTTCTCCAGTGCTAAGCAGGATCTACACCCATAACATCAACAGGAAGCAGTTACAGAAGATGACTCTCTACCCTTCTGCAAGCCCCTTAAGATTAAGGAGGAGTATAGAATCTCTGATGGGGAAATGAGGTAGGAGACCAGTAGGACTTATTTTCCAGTCACAACCCCATTGAACAGAGCAGGATCTGGTCAAAACAGGACGCAGTGAAGAAGCCTGCTGGAACCAGCAGATGATGATGAAAATGACCTCTAGTTGCCCTCACTGCTTATGAGCATAAAGACACTACCACTGGGACATGGCCAGTTTACAAATGTCATGGCAACACACCTTGGCAATGACCTGGAAGTTACTTTGTATGGTTCTGGAAACTCCCTGCCCCTTTTCCAGAAAGTATTGAATAATCTACCTCTTCATTGGCATGTAATTAAAAGTGGGTCTAAATACAACTAGCTAGCAGCGCACAGGCACCAACTCTGGGCACACTGCCTATGGATTAGCCCTGCTCTGCAAGAAGCAGCACCAGTTCAATAAAAGTTGCTTTCTCTCACCAGCAGCTTGCCCTTGAATTCTTTCCTTGGCAAAGTCAAGGAAACTACAGTCTGGAAGAAATTTCCCAGGCTACGAACCAGTTTTGGGGCTCACCTGCCCTGCCAATCAGGAATTATCCCTTATCAGCCTGCAGAGACCTGGCCCACAGGGCACTCTCCCAGTGGCCCCTCAGCCAGCACCATGGCCCAGAACCCCCAGCCCCACCCCAGGGCCTGCCATCCAGTTTTCCTTCCACTGGTAGAATGGCTCCAACCCAGTCCCCATACACAGATGGATGGCCAGGAGCCCCTGGTGGGCTTGGAAGCAGCAAGGGTGAGTGCCTTAATTTGTCTTCTACTACTTATAACAGAATACCTAAAACTGCAAAATGTATAAAAGAAAGGAATTTATTTCTTACAGTTATGGAGGCTGAGAAGTCCAAGGTCTAGGGGCCACATCTGGTGAAAGTCTTCTTGCTGGTGGGGACTCTATGTAGAGTCCTGAGGTAGCACAGGGCATCACACGGCAAGGGAGCTGAGGTGCTAGTCCAGATCTCTCTTCCTTTTCTTATAAAGCCACTAGTTCCACTTCCATGATAATCCATTAACCCATTAATCCATGAATGGATTAATCCATTCATGAGAACAGAACCATCATGACCCAATCCCCTCTTAAAGGCCCCACCTCTCAATACTGCCACATTGGGAATTAAATGTCAACATGAGTATGGAGGGGACAACTATTCAAACCACAGCAGAGGCTTCCTCTGGGCCCACCCCTTAGACTTCTTTTCCAGCACAGGAAGCCCTTGATCAAACTCCCCTACAGCCCACCTCCATCCTTCCCACATGCCAGATTTGCCTTCTCAGATCCCTACTGTGACCTTGTCCCCTGTCTGCTCAAGAGCCTGCAAGGACTCCCCAAAGAGTGGGGGATAAAAGCCACATTTTAAACCTGGTATTCAAGGTTCTTTAGACCCGCTCCCAAGCTGTCCACTAGCTTGGGGTCTTAGCCCATGTCACCAATGTAGTTGCTCTTGACACCTTTCTCTCTGCCTACAGTCACCTGTCACCTCCCTACTCACGTTAACCTAAGGAAGCCCTTAAGGACAAGCTCAAAATCTATTCACTCTATGGAGCTTCCCATAAACGATGAAGGCCTTCCCATAAGTGTCTGCAGCCCTTAGCCACCTGCCTTTGTGTTCCACCTGCCCGGGCACATCACTTAACTTCTCCACAGCCCACTGCCTGCAGTTGGCCTGTAAGTCCACAGGACAGGGACCTGGTGCCCTTTGCTCCAAGATCCCCAGGCTGGCAACAAGGAGAAGGTACAGAATCATCATCATTATTGTCATGTACTTCTGTGCGAAGAGACCACCAAACAGGCTTTGTGTGAGCAATAAAGCTTTTTAATCACCTGGGTGCAGGCGGGCTGAGTCCGAAAAGAGAGTCAGCAAAGGGAGATAATGGTGGGGCCGTTTTATAGGATTTGGGTAGGTAAAGGAAAATTCCCGTCAAAGGGAGGTTGTTCTCTGGTGGGCAGGAGTGGGAGTCACAAGGTGCTCAGTCGGGGAGCTTTTTGAGCCAGGATGAGCCAGGAAAAGGAATTTCACAAGGTAATGTCATCGCTTAAGGCAAGGACTGGCCATTTTCACTTCTTTTGTGGAGGAATGTCATCAGTTAAGGCGAGGCAGGGCATTTTCACTTCTTGTGTGATTCTTCAGTTACTTCAGGCCATCTGGGCGTATATGTGCAAGTCACAGGGGATGAGATGGCTTGGCTTGGGCTCAGAGGCCTGACATTCTTGCCTTCTTACATTAATAAGAAAAATAAAACAAAATAGTGTTGAAGTGTTGGGGCAGCGAAAATTTTGAGGGGGCAGTATGGAGAGAGAATGGGTGATGTTTCTCAGGACTGCTTCAAGTGGGATTAGGGGCATCGTGGGAACCTAGAGTGGGAGAGATTAAGCTGAAGGAAGATTTTGTGGTAAGTGGTGATATTGTGGGGTTGTTAGAAGAAACATTTGTCGTATAGAATGATTGGTGATGGCCTGGATACGGTTTTGGATGAATTGAGAAACTAAAGGGAAGATACAAGGTACGAATAAAAGAAGGAGAAAAAACAGGTATTAAATGACTAAGAATTGGGAGCACCTAGGACATCTAATTAGACAGTGCCCAAGGTGGCTCAGCATAGCTCTGCCAGCAAAGATTATTTATTTACTTTAAGAGGGAATTTTGAGTGGCAGTTTGGGATAGCACCAGGAGATATGAGCTGTGATGGCTTGGAGAAACAGTGTAAACCAGCAGTGTAAATGTGAGCAGGGCATTTATGAGTATTTAAGCATGGTGAATAGGAGTATGACCACACAGAAGACAGCAGGGATGACAAGTTTTTTGGGGTGCAGTCCAAGTTGGTCTGGTATCTGGAATGAGACTGGGACCTAATAAAAAGGAGTGTCCACCCAAGAGCTCAAATGGGCTGTAACCTGTAGCATTCTGAGGACAGGCCTGAATTCTGAGAAGGGAAAGTGGTAAAAGTATTGTCTAGTCCTTTTTAAGTTGGTGACTGAGCTTGGTGAGGTGTGTTTTTAAAAGACCATTAGTCCGTTCTACCTTTCCTGAAGATTGAGGATGGTAAAGGATATAAAGGTTTCACTGAATACCAAGAGCCTGAGAAACTGCTTGGGTGATTTGACTAGTAAAGGCTGGTCTGTTATCAGACTGTATAGAGGTGTGAAGGCAAAACCGCCTTCTCAGACCTTGTGGGAAAGGCCTCTACCTATCCAGTGAAAGTGTCTACCCAGACCAAGAGATATTTTAGTTTTCTGACTCGGGGCATGTGAGTAAAGTCAATTTGCCAGTCCTGGGCAGGGGCAAATCCCTGAACTTGATGTGTAGGGAAGGGAGGGGGCCTGAGAAATTCCTGAGGAGTAGTAGAACAGCAGATGGAACACTGAGACGTGATTTTCTTGAGGATAGATTTCTAGGATGGAAAGGAAATGAGAGGTTCTAAAAGATAGGCTAATGGCTTATAACCTAGATGGAAGAGGTTATGAAATGATGACAGAATAGAATGGGCCTATGAGGTTGGAAGGAGATATTTTCCTTGGTCTAAGAACCATTTGCCTTGTGTGGGAAGAGACTGATAGGTGGAAGTTTCAGCGGGGGAGTAGGTGGGAGTGACCAATGTGAAGGAGGAAAACTGCCATGAGGGATAGAAGTCGGAAGGCTAGCTGCTTTTTTAGCCAACCTATATTAAGCATTGTCCTGAGCGATGGGATCTGATGCCTTTTGATGGCTGCTTTTTTAGCTACCTTATCAGCATAAGCGTTATCTTGAGCGATGGTTGGGGGAAGAAAATAGATTTTGGAAGTTGTGAGAACTGTAAAGAGTTGAGCATAGTTTGTGATTTTTAGGGCCTCTAAAAGTATTAAAGCAGTGGCAGCTGTTGCACACAGACATGAGGGCTAGGCTAAAACAGTAAGCTCAGGTTGTTTGAACAGAAAGGCTACAGGATGCGGTCCCAGCTCTTGTGTAAGAATTCTGACCACACTAACCATTCTTAGGAAGGAAAGGAGTTGTTGTTTTGTAGAAGGGATTGGGGTTTGGGAGATTAGCCGGACACAATCAGCAGGGAGAGCACGTGTGTTTTTATGAGAATTATGCCGAGATAGGTAACAGATAAGGAAGAAATTTGGGCTTGACTGAAGTAATGGGGGCTGCCCGTGAAGTCTTGTGGCAGTACAGCCCAGGTAATTTGCTGAGCCTGATGGGTGTCAGGGTCAGTCTAAGTGAAAGCGAAGAGAGGCTGGGATGAAGGGTGCAAAGGAATAGTAACGAGAGTATGTTTGAGATCTGGAACAGAATAATGGGTTGTGGAGGGAGGTATTGAGGATAGGAGAGTATATGGCTTTGGCACCACGGGGTGGATAGGCAAGACAATATGGTTGATAAGGCGCAGATCCTGAACTAACTTGCAAGCCTTGTCTGGTTTCAGGACAGGTAAAATGGGGGAATTGCAAGGAGAGTTTTTAGGTTGTAGGAGCTCATGCTGAGCAGGCAAGTGATAACAGGCTTTAATCCTTTTAAAGCATGCTGTGGGATGGGATATTGGCATTGAGTGGAGTAAGGGTGATTATGTTTTAATGAGATGGTAAGGGGTCCATGATCAGTCGCCAAGGAGGGAGTAGAGGTACCTTATACTTGTGGGTTAAGGTGGGGGGATATGAGGGGATGTGAAGGAGACTTTGAACTGGGGGAAAAGGCAGCAATGAGGTGTGGCTGTAGCCTAGGAATAGTCAGAGAAGCAGATAGTTTAATTAAAATATCTTGGCCTAATAAGGGAACTGGACAAGTGGGGATAACTAAAAAGGAGTGCATAAAATAACATTGTCCAAGTTGGCACCAGAGTTGGGGAGTTTTAAGAGGTTTAGAAGCCTGGCCGTCAATACCCACAACAGTTGTGGAGGCAAGGGAAACAGGCCCTTGAAAAGAAGGTAATGTGGAGTGGGTAGCCTCCGTATTGATTAAGAAGGGGACGGACTCACCCTCCACTGTAAGAGTTACCCAAAGCATCTGTGATGGTCCAGGAGGCTTCCGAGGCGATGGGGCAGAGTCAGTCTTCAGCCGCTAAGCTGAGAAGATCTGGGAAGGAGTCAGTCAGAGAGCCTTGGGCCAGAGCTCCAGGGCCTCTGGGAGTGGCTGCCGGGTGAGTTGAACAGTCCGATTTCCAGTGGGGTCCTGCACAGATGGGATACAGCTTAGGAGGTAATCCCAGGCTGTGGGCATTCCTTGGCCCAGTGGCCAGATTTCCAGCACTTGTAGCAAGCTCCTGGGGGAAGAGGTTCTGGAGAAACCCTGGCAGCTGCGGTTCGTTGTGTGCTGGAGATGTGGCTAGGGTTTGTCTCACAGTGGAGACAAGGAACTGCAACTCAGAAATAAGTTACTACTTGGCTGCCTCTACTCTATTATTGTACACCTTGAAGGTGAGGTTCATTAAGTCCTGTTGTGGGGTTTGAGGGCCGGAATTTAATTTTTGGAGCTTTACTTAATATCAGGAGCAGATTGGGTAATAAAATAAAATGCATATGAAGAATAAGATGGCCTTCTGACCTTTCAGGGTCTAGGGCTGAAAAGCGTCTCAGGGTTGCTGCTAAACAGGCCATGAACTGGGTTAAGCTTTATATATTTGATGAAAAAGAGCCTAAACGCTAACTGATTTGGGAGAGGTCGGATAAAGAAAAAGGAGCATTAACCTTGACTATGCCTTTAGCTCTAGCCACTTTTTAAAGAAGAAATTGCTGGGCAGGTGGGGGAGGGCTAGTCAAGGAACGAAACTGTAAGCCAGACCGGGTGTGAGGAGGGGAGGTGATAAAAGGATTATAGGGTGGGGAGCAGAAGCTAAGGAAAATTGGGACCTGGCTCAGCTTGGTGAGGAGGGGAGAGGTCAGATGGGTTTGCAGAAAAGGAAGACTGGAAAGACTCAGCGACACTTGGGGTTGGGACTGAGGGGACAGGCAGGAGGGAAAGAAGGAAGATTTGGGACGAGTTGCATTGGGAACAGAGACTAAGGAGGGACCGACGTGTAAAACAATGCCTGGACATCAGGCACCTCAGACCGTTTGCCTATTTTACGACAAGAATTATTTAGATCTTTTAGGATGGAAAAATCGAAAGTGCCGTTTTCTGGCTATTTGGAACTACCGTCAAGTTTGTAGTGGGGTTAAGCGGCATTGTAGAATAAGGCATTTAGGTTTTAGGTCAGGTGTGAGTTGAAGAGGTTTTCAGTTCTTGAGAACACAGGCTAAGGGAGAAGAAGGAGGAATGGAGGATGGAAGGTTGCCCATAGTGAAGGAGGCAAGCCCAGAGAAAAGAGAGAGTAGAGACACGGAGAGAAGGAGTTTGGGAGTTCTTGCCCTCCAGAAAAGCGGGAAAGGGGTTGGGGCATGGAAATAAGGGGTTGGGGCGCAAAGATAAGAGGTTGGGGTGTAGAAATAAGGGGTTGGGGCACAAAAGTAAGAGGTCGGGGTATGGAAATACAGGGTTGGGACGCAAAAATAAGAGATCAGGGCATGGAAATAAGGGGTTGGAGTGCAAAAATGAGGTCGGGGCATGGAAATAAGGGGTGGGGGGTTCTTGCCCCCTAGAAGCGCAGGGAAGGGGTAGAGATAGGGAGAGAAAGGGTTGGGATTCTTTCCCCTTCCCCAGAAAAGCAGAGAAGGGGTAGAGACAAGGAGAGAAGGGGTCAGGGTTCTTGCCCCTTCCCCAGAAAAGCAGAGAAGGGGTAGAGACAGGGAGAGAAGGGGTCAGGGTTCTCCCCCTCTTTTTAAAAGAATTTTAATAAAGCTGCAATAAGAGCAAACCCGGGAAGGGTGAGGGAACTCCTGGTTCTGAACCTTCCTGTGCCCGCCCTGCTGTGCACTCAGCACTTTCTGGGCATCATTGCCTCTTCCTGGGCTTTCCTGGACTGGAGACTGAGGCAGGGCAGGGGCAGGGAGGCCTGGGTGGCACCAGCCCAGGGAGGAGGAACAGGGGAAGTAGGGGTTCTTCCCAGGACTCAGGGTGGGGTCGCTCCTGACCTCTTCAGAGGAGGTTGAGACTCTGCAGCTGTGTGCCACACCCCCACCCCCTGATGGGCCACCGCATCCTACAACTCAGGACTCTCCTACCTCACTGCATCCCTGGATCCCTCCCTCTCCCAGCCAGGCCCCACCCTCACTAGCTTAATGAAGTTCCCAGCTGACATTTCTTAATTTCCTAATGATTAACTTCCAGCACGTTAGAACCGGGACAGCTATTCAATCAACATGCAGGTCTGAGATTACTCGGGACTCATTAAGACTCCGTGATTGACTTGTTAATGTGCGAGAATTCAATTACTTTCCTGGCACTGAACTCCTGGCCAGGGCCTGGGGGAGCAGCCATAGGGCAACAAATACCCCGCCCTGGGAGCCCTAGTCTGAGGGAAGAGACAGTCCAGCCCAGGGGCAAGGGGCTGGGGAGGTCTAGTCTGAGGGAGGAGACACAAGTTGATCCCAGGGGAACCCCAGTTCCTCTGAGGAGGGAGACACAACCCTTGTCTTTGGAGAGCCCCAGACTGCAGGGGAGAAGCTACAGCCTCTCTTTGAGCATCTCAACCGTGAGGGCAGAGATGCATTTCTGACCCTTAAGGAGCTTCCTAAGGGGGAAGCCCCAACTCATGTCTTTGGGGGTCCAGGTGTGGGGAGGCACAGCCTCTCTTTGGGCATCCCCCATTCTGAGAGGAACAGCACATCCCTGCCCTGGGATAGCCCCTGTCAGAGGGCAGCCTTGCACGTGTTCTGGGAAGGCTCTGTTGTGGGGAGAGGCAGTCTTGTCGTTGGAGGCCCTGGTCTGAATGGAGGTGAAGTCAAGGCTGGAGGAGTCTAGTCTGAGGCAGGACATGTGGTTCCTTCCAGGGGATGCCCTGGTCTGAGAAGGGGTCAGGCAAAGGACCAGTGTCTCCGTAGCACCAACCCAGAAGCCCAAAAAGACCACACAGTCACAGCGCCAGCAGGGGTGCGTCAAGGAACCATTCTTCTTTGGGAGGGGCCAAGGGACCCCCCTTCCTCAGAGGACAGAGCAGGCCAACCCAGATTTCTTCTCTCCAGGTCTCAGCTCCCCCATCTGTCACTGCCTGGGTCTCTGGTTGTCCCACCCCCAACCCATACCAGTAACCTCAAGGGTGGCCAGTAACCAAGTCCACCCACCACTGCAGACCCAGCAATGCCCTGCCAAGCCCAGGACCTGAATTGTGCCATTGGAGAGAAACTAATTGAGGAAATTGATAAGAGAGGAGGGTCCAGGCCACCGAAGTCTGACAAATGAGGCTGGGATGATGGTGCATTTACAGAGCACCTCCTTGACACTGGCCATTTCCCATACATCGTCTGTAATTCTCCCCACTGTAGAGATGTAGGGACTGTAGTTCAGAGAGGTTAAGTAACTTGTCCAAGGACACACAGCAGGAAGGGATGGAACCCGGCTGGAATCCACGAGGCCTCACTCTGAGCCTGTACTCTTAATCATTACCCTTTACTACACTATCCCCAGTCCCCATAAGTCCTGTTGGCTGTGACCACCAGACTCACACCTGCTGCTGCAGTTCCTGTGAATTAAAACTCTTTCCACAAAACTGCCTTAAGAAGATTCACCAGGGAGAAGTGTGGGCCGCCCAGCGAGTGAAGCACCCTCTGGAGCCCAGTGAAGAGGAGACCCCCAGGGCCTTGTCTCTGTGTGACCTTGGCTGACTCACTCCTCTCTTGGAGACTCACTCTCTCACCTGCAAAATGGGAATAGCAATTTCTCAGTTGTCTGCCCCAACAGGTGGATGGGAGATGTAAATGGGCTGCACATGGGAGGGCTTTGTGAGCTGTGACCCCCCGCCCACACGAAGCAGCATCTATAACTGTGCTGACTCAGGAAACCAACCCCGGCCTGAAGGGCCCTGGCTTCCCCTACCCACACTGGGCTTCCAGGCTGGGTCTACCATATGAGCAGGGCTCTGGGCTTCTGGGTGGGGTCTACCATATGAGCAGGGCTCTGGGCTTCTGGGTGGGGTCTAACATATGAGCAGGGCTCTGGGCTTTAGGGCTGGGTCTAACATATGGGCTTCCTTATCTCTTCTGCAGTTTACCTTGTCAAGCCTCTCTGACTCCAGCATGTTTCATCCTTAAATTCCACTGGCTGGATTCCATAGCACCAGCACCTTGTCTATCTTAGAAAGACTGCCAAGATGGCCCCTCTTGTTGCAAAAGACCATCCAAGGAAGAAACTACAGACTCTCAATCATCTATTTTAGAGCCCACTCCTTTGGGAAGTCCTTCCTAATGTCTAACTAAAATTCACTTTGCTTCAATGTATTTTCACTGCAACCTCTGCCTCCTGGGTTCAAGTGATTCTCAAGCCTCAGCCTCCCAAGTAGCTGGGATTACAGGTGCTCACCACCACACCTGGCTAATTTTTGTATTTTTAGTAGAGATGGGGTTTCACCATGTTGGCCAGGCTGATCTTGAACTCCTGGCCTCACATGATATGCCAGCCTTGGCCTCCCAAAGTGCTGGGATTACAGGCGTGAGCCACCGCACCCGGCCTTGTTTACTCTTTTTGTGGCCCAGTAGGATCCAAGCCTAGTTGACCAAGGACTATCATTTTCTGGCAAAGAAAATTTCTCACGCCCCGTTCACAGAGGGGAGGCTGCCTAATGAATTTTTAAAGCACTGGAGTCTGCAGTTCAAGTACCCACTCTGCCACTTACTGGCTGTGTGATGTGACCTTGGGCAAGTTACTTTGGGGCTCCATGGCAGCTCCAGCTCCTTCCCCTCACCCCAGCTCCAGTCTCCCCCACAGGGGTGAGACTTTGTCTCCCAGGAGCAGGAGGGAGGTGATTTGAAGGAGACGAGAAGAGCCGCTCACTCTGCCCAGAGTAACTGGTGGTAATCCCGCAGCCGGGCCTATCTCCTCACTCCCAGCTGCGCAGACACTGTGGCCTCATCATCCATCATTAGCTGGGCTCCCCTGGTGGCTCAATTGTACAACATGATTTTAGTAACTCTGGCAGGAGGGGATTATTTTTCTTTTGTCACTTAACTCCGATTCTGTTGGAGAAAGACAAGACACGAAAAGAGAGAAAGACAGGCTGACAGAGTAAAATGGGGTACTAGGGACAGAGTCAGGGAGGGAGACGCATCTAGACAGCTGAAGAGGGCAGAGCTAGGGAGAAGCAGGGTGAGGAAGTGGCCCGGTGTAAAAAGAGTGGACAGAGAGAGGAGCTGGGCACTCCTTTCCACCCTGTGGTTCCCAGGGTTGCTCTCTCATCCTGGTCCCCGTCCCTGGCACCAACAGCAGAATGGAGTGGTCAGGTTGCGACATCCCCTCCCCCATCACACAGGCACACTCCTCCCTTGGGCTCAGCTTAGGGCCTTGAGTGGCTGGACAAAGAATCCCAGTGTTGGGGTGAGGGAGGCTAGGAGAGTTCCTGATTTGGGACTTTTAGTCTAAGAGCTATAATTCCTCTGGGATGCAGCTATAGTCCAGTGCAGGGGTTGATAACACACAGGGGCATCCGACAGGCGTGGGCGGCACTCCCAGCCCTGCTACATGCTAGCTGAGTGGCTTTGCTGGCCTTTCCTGACCTTGGTGTTCTCATCTGTACGACGGGCACCTACTTCACACAGTTGCTGGTGAATATAGGATCTGATGGGTGTGCCGCGCCTAACACAGTGCACGTTACAGAGAACAGACACTCTGGGCAGCCGAGAGGCCTCTCAGGGCAGCGTGAGCTGGGGCAAGGAGCACGCAGGGAACCTGTATTCAGACTTCTTGAGGCCTGGCTCCGCTAACCCTGAGAGGCATCCTGCCCCACCAGATACCACCAGCAGAGGCAGTAAGGGGGCCACAGAGGGACTTTGGCAAGATTCAGGGGGCCCTCCAGGGCTGCACCCGAGCCTCCCGCCTGGGCAAAGCAAACTTGCAGAGCCGAGACCCGAGGCCTGCAAAGCTGGGGGCACAGCGCCTCCTGCTGGCCATTAGGAGGAAACTACAAGAGACCTTTGTCTCCCAGTGGCCAGCTAGGATGGGGAGACTGGAGCTTTAGGAAGGCACTAGATTGGATCCCTGGGTCCTTCTCCCTGCCTCAGACCCCACCAAAATCTCCTGGACAGGCCCAGGGGAAGGTGGTGTCCAGGCTCATGGGGCAGGTCACAGTTCTCCCAGTCTGCATATTTCCTTCCAAGTCCCAGGATCTGGGCCCAGCCCTGGAAAAGAAACATCTTGCATTCAAGTCTGAAAGACTTTTCTGTGGACAGGGGGCCACCCAATTTCTAACATGGGGAAGCCACAGTCTGGTTTGGGAGAAGAGACTGAAGGCAGCACCTGGGGGTCAGGGGGTTCTGAGGCGTGCAAGCCGGGGAGCACACAAGCAAAGGCCTGCCCGGAGGAAGAGCCTGGACCTGGGGCAGTCGGGGTGCAGCTGGGGACGTTGCAAGGAAGAGGGACCCCATCGCGAGCCACTAACTCAGGAAGACTCATTTCCTCCGAGGGCCAGGCCTGTGGATGGGTTAGCCCCTGCACTATCTGGTGACCTGAAATGACATCCCCTCTCTAGGTCTGTGGCATGGGTGTGATGGGACAAGGTGGAGGCCGAGGTCTGTGTCCTGGGCCCAGGGCTCATAGCCCAATGGTGCCATCTCTGATTTCTGCTTTCTCACATCCAGGAGGAAGCTGTGCTGCTCTCAGACCTGCAGGTAATTCCTCTTTCCCAGGAAAGGCAGGCAAGCCCTGCAGTGGGCCGAGAACCCTGGGCAGGGAAAGACGTAGGTCTCGAGGGGAGTGGCTCTGATGTCCATCAGGGCCGAGGTCTGAGCAGGGGTGGGGAGGGACTGACCAGCATAGCCACAGGTCAGGCAGCAAAGGCTGGAGGCCCGCAGACCAGTGGAGTGGGGTCCCTATGCCTGAGGAGCATGGGTCAGGGTATCCTAAGATGCTGGAGAACTTCAGGGACCAGATCGGAGCACAGGCATCTGGCCAGCTGAAGCCTTCATCCCCAGGCTCAGGCCAGTGGCAGGCCTTGACTTGTCAGACTGGGACCAGAGCTCCAAGGGCTCACCCATACCTTTCCATCTGTGTGGGGCTCCCCTGGACACCGCCACCTGCCCCTTGACTCCAGGGATCTGGCAGCCCAGAATAGGGTGGGAGGCAGCCTCCACAGCTCCACTTGCCCCTCCCCCAGAGCCTGCTCTCCCTGGAAGCTTCTCTGAACCAGGCATGATGTGTGACATAGGGACTTGCCCTTAGAAGCCCCTGGGGGTGTGGCTGCCTACATCACACACGGGTACCTGGGACCATCGTTGTTTCCTCCTTCTATTTGACAGAAAATGTATCCCATGTCATGTTCCCCTGGTCGCAACCAATCAGTGTCTAAGTCCTACTGATTCTCCCTCCTTGAAATCTCTCAGATCCATGATTTTCTCTCATCCTATGGCCTGGGCCACCTATAATCGCCTCTGTGTCTTGTCCAGTGTCTCCCTCCACACCACTACAGAGGTACCTTCCAACTGCTGTGCCCCTGTCCAGTCACAAAGGACAGCTCCAGGAGCTCCTCTGCCACCTCTCCCAGGCCCACCAGGTCCCTGTGGTCCCCCGAGGGTTTAGGGAATCCTGGAGGATCGCACACTCACGATGGGTAAGGACTGCATGCCCCGGAGGATCACACACTTGCGGTGTGTAAGGACTGTGTGTCCCAGAGGATCACATGCTTGTGCTGTGTAAGGACTGTGAGCCCAGCAGGGACCTCATCCCCTACCAGGGAGCAGGGCACCCCCAAGACACGGCGGACACGGGGCTGGGTCAGTCCTCTGGTCCTAGGCCTTGGCAGGACACTCTAGCAGCCCACAGGCAATGCCCTGGTATGCACCACAGTCGGGAGATAGCCTGCACTGCCAGTATCCCCAACAGCTTCTCCTCCTGTGTCTCCCCATATCAGTGCCAGACCTGTGTGCCCACAGAGCCCCTCCTTGGCCTTTCTGTACTCTAGCGGGAAGCTGATCCCTGCAGGCTGTGTGTCCCAGGCTCCTGGCCTACGGGCTTCTGACTGGATTTGGCCAATCAGAAAGGCCTTGGTGGGAGATTGGAGGATGGGAAGAAGGGCTGGGGCATTTCCCAGCCTCCCTCCCGCCTCAGGTAGCACCTCTGACAGCCACTGTTTTCCTCCTCACTGCCAGGCCCACCACGAGGCTAACTCAGCCTTTGCATTCCAGGAACCTGGCCTCCCTTTGTCTCTCCTGCCTGAGAGTGGCCGTGGCTTCCAGCTGTTCATGGCCTCTGGGTTTGCCTCTCTGTCGCCTGGTTGGTCATTCCCTCTGTAGGGCTGCCCCCCACACAACCCTAGTTCTGCTTCTTTCCTCTCACAAAAATGCTCGAAAGAGAATTTAAAGGATCATCAGAAACCCCCATGACCCCCAGTCCTCCCAATATGAGTGTGCACACGCACACACTCGCTCCCTGAGTGCTGAGGGACAGCTGACCCTTAGAAACAGGAAGGGTCCTGGCTCCTCCGTGGAGGTAAAGGAATATCTTTCCATTTCTTCCTGCTGATTCTTCACCGCTGCTGCTGCCACCACCCCCCCACCAGGACAGGTGAAAGGGCTCCGGAAGAGAAGAAAAATGCTCCCGCCGTGTTAGACTGTCTGCAAGATATCATCTCAGCACCCTGCAGAGAACGTCCACTGCCTCTCCCATAGGCCCTGGGAAGAAAGAGCGAAAAAGGGTGGTCGTCCAGGCTGGACACCAGAGTCCCTCTTCTCAGCTGAGTCCCCCAAGACAATCACTGCCACGCAAAACAGAGGACCTCGTCGTGTGGCCACTCTGCCCCGAGGCCACGGGGAGGAGAAGGATCCTTATTGGCTTTTTTGGCTCCCTGATCTGGAGGCCTTTCCTCATCCTCACTGTGAGGAGATACTCCCCTGTCAGCCATGAGTTCTGCTATTTTCCCATCCACCTAGGTGGGCACTTCCGTTCAAAAGGGTTAAGCTGGCCGGGCGTGGTGGCTCACACCTATAATCCCAGCACTTTGGGAGGCCGTGGCAGGCAGACTACTTGCAGTCAGGAGTTCGAGAACAGCCTGGCCAACATGGTGAAACCCCATCTCTACTAAAAATACAAAAAAAATTGACAAAGCATGGTGGTGTGTGCCTGCTGTGATCCCAGCTACTTGGAAGGCTGAGGGAGGAGAATCGCTTGAACCTGAGAGGCAGAGGCTGTGAGTCAAGATAGTGCCACTGCACTCCAGCCTGGGAGACAGAGCAAGACTGTCTCAAAACAAAAGCAAAAACAAAAAGAAGAAGTGGGATTAAGCCACTGCATGGAGAGCAGGAGGTGCCCAGCCTAAGAGGTCATTGCCCCCATATCACAACCCTGACTCTCACTGGCCTGTCCTCACCTTTCGCCTTCCACTCCCTACAGGGTTGGGGTAACACTTCTCAGGTTCTATCTAGGGGTACCCCCATTGTCCACCATAACGGACCTCATCTACCCTGAGTTACTTAGAGGTACTTTCTCATCCTCTGGGCAGTTGGTCACGTTTCCTGTGGCTCGCCCCAATCTGCCGTGTCCCCCTCTACCAGCCCTTGAACACGAGCAACGTCCGAAGTCTCCCTACCAGGTAAGGGGCAGCTGCTAGTGCTGAGTGGCTTTGTGCTTCCTGGGCAGCCCCAGGTTCTGTAGCAACACTCATAGCCCTTCCAGCAGTGACTGGCATCACCTGGGCTTGTCTTGTTTAGGCTGCAACAAGGGACACTCAAAGCCCAATAGCGCGGTTTCTTAGCTGATCCCAGAGATTGGTGGCCTGGGTAACCCACCCTCCAGCCAAGTGAAGGGCAGCAGCGGAATCCTATGGCAGCAGCCCCATGTGGGTGACAGAATAGTGCAGGAGATGACAGCACACACCTTAAATCGACTGCCTAGGTTCCAGTCCTGGCTCAGCCACTTACTTGCTGTGTAACTCCAAGTATTTCACTTAAACTTACTTGTCATCTATAAAACAAGAGCCAGCCAGGCACACCTGTAATCCCAGCAGTTTGGGAGGCCAAGGCAGGCAGATCACCTGAGGTCAAGAGTTCCAGACCAGCCTGGCCAACATGGTGAAACTCTGTCTCTGCTAAAAATACAAAGAAAATTAACCCGGCTGTGGTGGCAGGCACCTGTAATCCCAGCTACTTAGGAGGCTGAGACAGGAGAATCACTTGAACCTGGGAGTCGGAGTTTGCTGTGAGCTGAGATTGTGCCATTGAACTCCAGCCTGGGCAACAAGAACGAAACTCCAACTCAAAAAATAAAATAAAATAAAAATAAAAATAAAAATAAAAATAAAAACAAACCCAGGAGCCACTGCTAGTTGTTCCACAGACTCTTGAAAAGGTTAAACAAGTTAATACATGGAAAGTGCTTAGTTGGAATGACTTAACACATAGCAAGCAATATACGAACATCATATGAATTTTAAAAACTGTGGCAATGGGTCCCATTGTTTTATTTGTTGAATATGTCTTCTACATGTTTATCAAAATTCCATTAAGCTCCCCCAGTTGACACATGTGCTCTCCTCCCACATAAAACCCACATGTCCTAGCCTCTCTTGCAGCCAAGTCTGGTCATATCACCATGACTCTGGATCTGAGTGTTTTGTTCTTTGGGGTTTTTTTTCGGGGGGGGGGGGATTGGGGGAAAGGGTCTTGCTCTGTCACCTAGGCTGGAGTGCATTGGGGGTGATCATGGCTCACTGCAGCCTCTAATTCCTGGACTCAAGTGATCCTCCTGACTCAGCCTCCCAAATGGCTGGGATTACAGGTGCACCACCCTGCCTGGCTAATTTGGGGGGGGTTATATTTTATTTTTGTAGACATGGGGTCTCACTATGTTGCCCAGGCTGGTCTTGAACTCCTGGCTTCCAGTGATCCTCCTGCCTCAGCCTCCCAAAGTGCTGGAATTACAGGTATGAACCACTAAGCCCAACCTGGATCTGAGTGTTGTGTGGCAACTTCTGGAACCTAACTACAAAGAAGGCTGGGGCTGGCCTTTTGCACCTCTTCTGCACACTATCCTCCAAGCTGTTTCTGGAGCGGCCATCTGCGACCACAGGAAAGAGTCCGCACCTTGGGGATGAGAACAATAAGCTGGAAGGAGCCTGTGCCAGGGACACTGCAGAGCCCCTCTCCAGCCCTGGGCTGCTCCGAATGGGCGTCTACATGACATAGACAGAAGCTTTCCTTTTTGTTTAAGCCCCCAAGCAAATACACTTTCCCAGTAGCCACGAAGATGAAAACAGTGGCCCCAGACTTGGGCATTCCGGCTGGGAACGCCAGTCGGGAACCCACACGCCACAGGACAACTCTCTCACACCACAGGAGCCACTGCGCGTGGCTTCCAAATCCCAGAAGGACAAACCTGGGCATTGTAGGCAAGCCACCTGCCTCAACCCCTGGGCTTTGACTCTTACAGACGAGAAATGTAAGGACTCATCCTCTGTGGCTCACTGCCTCAGTGAGTTTCTCAGGTGGGCCTCTGCCTTTAGAAGTCAGGTTTTGGCTGGGTGTGGTGACTCGTGCCTGTAATCTCAGCACTTTGGGAGGCTGAGGGCAGAAGGATCGCTTCAGCCCAGGAGTTCAAGACCAGCCTGGGCCACATAAGGAGACCCCTATCTCTACCAAAAAAATTTAAAAAAAGAAAAGAAAAAAAAATTCCCTATAAGTGTTTGGGGTCCAGGTGGTGTCTGGTTACATAAGCTCTTTCGTGGTGATTTGCGAGACGTTGGTGCACCCATCACCCGAGCAGTATACACTGCATCCTATTTGTAGTCTTTAATCCCTTGCCCCCTCCCGCTCTTCCCCCCAGTCCCTAAAGTCCACTGTTATCCGTCTTATGCCTTTGGGTCCTCATCGCTTAGCTCCCACATATCAGTGAGGACATACGATGTTTAGTTTTCCATTCCTTTTTAAAAATTATCCAGGGGCCGGGCGCGGTGGCTCAAGCCTGTAATCCCAGCACTTTGGGAGGCCGAGGCGGGTGGATCACGAGGTCAGGAGATCGAGACTATCCTGGCTAACATGGTGAAACCCCGTCTCTACTAAAAATACAAAAAACTAGCCAGGCGTGGTGGCGGGCGCCTGTAGTCTCAGCTACTTGGGAGGCTGAGGCGGGAGAATGGCATGAACCCGGGAGGCGGAGCTTGCAGTGAGCCGAGATCACGCCACTGCACTCCAGCCTGGGAGCACAGCGAGACTCCATCTCAAAAAAAAAAAAAAAAAAAAAAAAAAAAATTATCCAGGTGTGGTGGCATGTGCCTATGATCCCAGCTAGGGAGGCTGAGGCAGGAGGATCATTTGAGCCCAGGAGGTCAAGGTTGCAGTGAGCCATGATTGTGCCACTGCACTCCAGCCTGGGCAACAGAGCAAGACCTTGTCTTAAAAAAATAAATAAATAAATAAAAGAGGAAGTCAGGCTTCTTCCCATTTGTGTTTGACATTCTCTGTCACCTGGGAACAGAAAAACTGAGGCTGAACTCGCTGGAGTTCTGTCCCTCTTTAGATGGTCAAAGTCATCTTGTGGGGCTCATAAGGTCAAAGGATGGTATTTGGGGGCATCTCCATTGTTCCCGCCACCCTTCACACAGTTTCTCATTGTGTGACTTTGTCTGCCCCAGTGCCCACAATGACATGGCAGTGCACCTAGGGAGGGTCCTGAGCCTTCTGGCAGGCCCCTGCCCCTCCCTTTGATCCACACACTCAGAACAGAAGGGAGCGTGAGGGGTCTGGCAGCTCTGAGCAGTTGCTGTCTGACCACTCCTGAAACTCTTGCTTTTTTTTTTTTTTTTTTTTTTTCTTTTTTTCCAACAGTTTCTCTCTTATTGCCCAGGTTGGAGTGCAAATGGCATGATCTCGGCTCATGGCAATCTCCGCCTCCTGGGTCCAAGCGATTCTCCTGCCTCAGCCTCCTAAGTAGCTGGGATTACAGGTATGCTCTATCACATCCAGCTAATTTTTATATTTTTAGTAGAGACAGGGTTTTACCATGGTGGCCAGGCAGGTCTCGAACTCCTGACCACAGGTGATCCACCCACATTGGCCTCCCAAAGTGCAGGGATTACAGGCATCAGCCACCATGCCCAGCCAACTCTCACTCTTTCAAGAGCCCCATTTACCCTGAGGATTCCATGAGTGGCCTGTGAACTAGTCAAACAGAACAGAGCGGCAGCACCCCCATTTCCGAGCCTACACTGACATGTTTGACAGCCCAGGAGCTTGCTGGACCTAAGAACCCTCGGGTCCAGGACGCCCCTGAAGTGAGTGGAATCATCACTCTTCTGTATCATGAGACCTCACCCACCATCCTTCTGGTCTTCACTTGAGAGGAATCCACACTCTCTATGTGTGTCAAGTCCCTGCTGCTTAAGCTCTTTGGCCTCCCTAGAGGACAGCCTGGCAGGACTCGCCAGGCACTCATACCCTAAGGGTATCAGCAGCCACTTGGCAGGATGGCTGGAGGAGTGGATCCCTGTATCCATCACAGGTGCCACAGTTAGGCTGTTAGGGCACCTGAGGATCTCGGGGGCCATCCAAATGACCATGAATGTGCACATCTTGCCACCACCCCTTATCCTGCCCATCAGGGTCCCCTGCATGGAACTATCCTCCTTGCTTCCTTCAAACTGGGTCTTTGATCACTAGAAGATGGGCAGGGAATGGGGATGGCATTATTCATGCTGTATGATTGCGAGGAATCAACTAACTAGAATCATGTCTGGGCGAGAGCAGAGATGTGGAATCTCTCCACAGGAACTAGCTTGTGGCAGGAGGTACTAGCCACTTTGTGACTTGCAGGGCTTTATGTGAGGTGTGTCAGGTTATTGGCCCCATAAACCTACCTAGGAATCTGTTAAATGGGAAGCCATGAAAAGTGAACTACAAACTCTTCCCTGTTGAGGTGGTGATACGGTCTGGCAATGTCCCCACCAAAATCTCATCTTGAATTGTAGCTCCCATAATTCCCATGTGTTGTGGGAGGGACCCAGTGGGAGATAACTGAATCATGGAGGCGGTTTCTCCCACACTGTTCTCACGGTAGTAAGTCTCACGAGATCTGATAATTTTATAAGGGGAATCCCCTTTCGCTTGGTTCTCATTCTCTCTCTGCCTGCTGCCATGTAAGACGTGTCTTTTGCCTTCCACCACGATTGTGAAGCCTCCCCAGCCAAGTGGAACTGTGAGTCCATTAAATCTCTTTTTCTTTATAAATTACCCAGTCTTGGGTATGTCTTTATCAGCAGTGTGAAAACCAACCAATGCAGGTGGTCTGCCTAAAAAGGGTGATCTCATTTCTGGCTGATAGAGGGATAGAGGAAGTTTTGTTATATTAATTCATAGTTGGTCCAGTGGAGACATCACTGCACCAAGACCTCCCTCAGATAAATTATTCCTCTTGACTTCTCTCCTCATACAGAGAGCTGTTTGTGGGAAACGTTGAGGCTATTTTCTTGTTTCCCCTTCAACTCCTAGTCTGTTGCTTGTCTTTTGACTTTGTTTATGGTGTAGTCTTATTGAAGATTTTTATTTTTATGAGGTCAAACCTGAAAGTACCTTCCTTTATGACTTCTGAGTTTGTGCCTTGCTTAGAAAGGCCTTCTTCATCCCAAGAAGACATTTTTCAGGAAGCATCACTCCAGGTCCAGGGGAGGTACCTGAACCCTGTCGAGGGCAGACAGGCTACCAAGACGCTGCAGGGAGGCTCCCCTGGGACATTCTGGAGGCTGATGGAACATCTCAGGGGCCTAGAAATAATGACAGTGATTGTAGCAAAATGTGCGTTCTTCTTTTCAAAAAACTTTTTATTATGGAAAATTCCAGACAGCAGGGTAGCAGAGGACTCTGAGCTCCTATGTTATCCCTGCTCTCACAATTCTCTGGGCAGGTGAAGTCCTCCTTATGTTACACACCCTGCCTCACACTTCCCCTCACAGTCTTTCTGCAAGTGTGTGGCTCACACTGGCCTTCCTGCTCAGATCCACTCTGACACCCAGCTCTTTTGCTTCTCCCTTGTGTCCTGCCTTGGAGCACCCAATCTCTGCCCCAGCAAGGACCTCTCTGATGGTTTTGTTCCCCACATGTCACCTGTTGGAAAAATTCTGCCTTTTCAGCACCAGGCTTGGGCCCAAAGGGACTCCTGATCCCATTCTCGATTTCTCAGAGTTGCTCCACCAGCCCCCACCACTCCCACCCCACCAGGCTGCCAGTCAGAGGAGTGTCCCATGCTGGTCTTCCTGGTTTCCCTGGATCCCCATCCACCATCAGACCATGAAAAGCTTGCAGCCTTGGGGAGCCATTGGAAGGTCTGGGGCACGGGAGTAGGCCCCTCCACTGGGGCACTGGCGATAGGGTCGGGACTGTTGAAACAGGAGCAGAATGACGTAGGCCTGGCCCTCTCTGTCAGCCCTCAACTCGCCCTCCCCAATACCAGCAATCTTTCTAAATTAACCCCTCCCAAATGAGGTTCACAGTCCTCCATCTCAGTGCTCAGCAGGTTCGATGGGCACCTACTCTGGGCCACACACTCAGGGGGCAGGGGCCACACTCCAAACTGCCCCTGAAACAAATCACCTGCCCCATCACCCACAGCTTTGCTGTTCCCTCTGAGCCTGGTGTGGACCACTCCCCTCTGTTCTACTGCCCCACATCCTCTCCCACCTGTACCAGAAGGCGTCCTTCAAAAAGCCAGCTTTGCTCAGCTGCCCCTCTCCTCCAAATCCCGAGGGCACCCTGGGATTCAGCCTATGGTGTCTGCTGCTCAGTTCCTCTAGAGACTGCCTGGGTCGCCCAGTGAGACCGCAGATTGCCCTCAAGGGCAGTGGCAGCCTTCTACCTTTTCATGTACCTGTCCCCCGAAGTCCATCCCCTCCACCATTATCCCCACATATCTTGGCCACACCACTGAAAGAGCCGTTGGTGCAGCTATAGCAAAACCAAAAACCAAACCCAAGGCCAGATGAGGAATGACTCTGACTCTCCATTATCCACCCCTCACGAGAAAGAGTGGCCCAGCTAGGAGTTCCAGGAGGGCTGAAGGGCACAGACTGGGAGGGGCAACTCACTCCAAATGCCCACTCCCCATACCCTGTCTAGCAGGAGCCCTGGACTTTCTCTCCACCTCTCCTCCTGCTCCTTCCCCTGCCCCATGAGGTCAGCACCTGTGACCCCTGATTCCTCCCCTTCTGTGCCCAGAAATAGCTCTTGCGTAAGTCACCTGCTCCTCACTAAAGCTGTTCTCTTTGTCTTTAACATCCTTTGCTTCTCTTCGGAATTCTAAGAGCTTATTTTACAGATGTGCTGAGGCCCAGAGGGGGCTGCAACTAGTTACTGGCTCCCTGGTACATTAGCTGAAGGGCTGGGGCTCCACCAGACACTTGCACACAAGCCCTGAGTGAGAGGCAGAGCTAGGATTTGCACACAGGCAGTCTGGCTTCAGCTCTCAATAGTATCCTATATGGCTTCCATTGACAATGCTATTGTCATAATTTTGAAACGCATGTATTCTTTAACTTTTTCCCAAAACGACACGAAATGGCATTACAATAGGAAAGATTAGTTCATTCAATGGATTCTTACTGCTCAAGAGGAAAAATAGCAATCTTAAGGGTTGCCACAGATGCTGTGATTAATCTGGAAATTTGGATTTGAGCTTCCTGGCAGCAATGGCAAAAACTGAAACACTCTTACTATCAGAAAACAGGAAGCAGATCAGTTCCTCCACAGGGACAAATATTTCCAGGAACAAATTCTGAAAGAGGCTTCTCACATGGGGACTCATGTTGGGACATGGTGTGACATCATAAAATCTTCTAAATCTTCTAAACAATTAGACAACAAGAACAGATGGAGGATTTTCAGTATAAGCAGAGGGTAGGCACTGGGCACTGTGTAGGGCAAGATTGGAGATGACAGGCTCAGGGATCCCAACATATGGACTGCCTGTTGCCTAGAGCTCAGAAAAGCTAGAATTTTCTCTACATGTTTCAGCTCTTGGCTAGATTTTATCTTTTGAGAATAGACAACTGTAGTTGGTCTTCTAACAGCTTTCAAAGTACTGCCAGGGGTGGGGTGGGGGCTGCAGAACCCCAGGCTATGGAAACTAGAAATGCTCCAAGAAGGGTAGTTCTGTTTGGAAAGATGAGATGTCATGCGCACATTCACTTATCAGATCTCTGTTAAAGGTCCCTTTGTGCCAGATGTTGCACTAAGTGGAGTGGAGACCAGTGAAATAAATAACAAAGGATTCCAGCCAGGCACGGTGGCTCACGGCTGTAATCCCAGCACTTTGGGAGGCCAAGGTGGGTGGATCACCTGAGGTCAGGAGTTCGAGATCAGCCATGGTCAACATGGTGAAACCCTGTCTCTACTAAAAATACAAAAATTAGTAAGGCGTGGTGGCGCATGCCTATATTCCTGGCTACTCGGGAGGATGAGGTAGGAGAATCACTTGAACCCGGGAGGGGAGGTTGTAGTGAGTCGAGACTGTGCCATTGCACTTCAGCCTAGGTGACAAAAGAGAAACCTCATCTTAAAAAATAAAAATAAAAATATTTTTAAAATAACAGGGTTCCTAACCTCAAATAATTTAATTCTTAACAAGAAAAAACAAAACAAAACATATGTTTTGAGTAGCTACTACGTGTCAGGCATTGAGCTGAGTGCTTTCCATCTAGTATCTCACTTATTATTTATTTATTTATTTATTTATTTATTTATTTATTTATTTTAGACAGAGTGTCACTCTGTTGCCCAGACTGCCGTGCAGTGGTACAATCTCTGCTCACTGCAACCTCCACCTCCTGGGCTCAAGCAATTCTCATGCCTCAGCCTCTTGAGTAGCCGGGATTACAGGTATGCACCTGTAATTAGCACACCCAGCTAATTTTTGTATTTTTAGTAAGACATGGGTTTTTGCCATCTTGGCCAGGCTGGTCTCGAGCTCCTGAACTCAAGTGGTCTGCCCTCCTCAGCCTCTCCAAGTATTGGGATTACAGAAGTCAGCCACCATGCCCAGCCCCATTTAATATTTCTAACAATCCTATATAATAAGCACTATTATTGCTACCCACAACATAGCACCAGGCAGCAAACAAAGCCTCTCTGAAGGACAGCATCCCCAACTTAGGCACTCAAGATTGCCAAAGAATATACAGTTATCTCTTGGTATCCATGGGGAATTGGTTCCAGGACCTCCACAGATACCAAAATCTGTGGATATGCAAGTCTCTTATCTTAAGTGACATACTGGGCTGGGCATGGTGGCTCATGCCTGTAATCCTAGCATTTGGGGAGGCCAACGTGAAAGGATGATTGAGTTCAGGGGCTTAAGACTAGACTGGACAACATCGTGAGACCCCTGTCTTTAAAAAGTAATTAAAAGTTAGCTGGATGTGGTGGTGTGCACCTGTGCCCCTGTAGTCCTAGCTACTTGGGAGGCTGAGGTGGGAGGATCACTTGAGCCTGGGAAGTAGAGGTTGCAGTGAGCAACCGGATTGTGCCACTGCACTCCAGCATGGGCGACAGAGTGAGAGTCTGTCTCAAAACAAAACAAAACAAAAAGCCATAGTATTTGCATATAACCTACACACACCCTCTCACATACTTTAAATTATCTCTAGGTTACTTATAATACCTAATACAATGCATATACATTACTCTGTTCTGATGGATTCAAAATAGTACTTGGCACACAGCAAATTCAAGTTTTGCTTTTTGGGACTTAGTGGAATTTTTTTTCCAAGTATTTTCCATCCTCATTAGGTTAAATCCAAGATGCAGAACCCACAGATACAGAGGACCAACTATATATATAAATCCACAATTTAAAAAAAAATCACCAAACACACAAGAGGCAACTGTTAGCAGAAACAACATACAATAGATATAGATCCCTAAGGATAACAGAAATTGTAATTATTAGAATTACAGTAAATGAAATAACTATAACTGAAGCTTTTAAAGAAATAAAAAATGAAATCACAAAAGTGATCAAATCACAAGAGATAATTTTTTTAAATAGATCTGGAAAAGAACAACATAGAACTTTTAGAAATGAAATAACTTGTTGAAACATAAAATTCAACAAATAAGTTAAACAGCATATTAGACACAGTTGATGAGACAGAGTGAGAAGATTAATCTGAAGACATTACACAATTTTCAGCACAGAGACAAGCAAATGGAAAATATGAAAGAGAGGTTAAAAGCAATAGCAGGTAGAATAAAAGTCCCAGAAAGAGGATAGAGGGAGAAAGAGGGAGAGGTAATATTTGAAGAGATAATGGCTGAGAACTTTCCAGAACTGGTGAAAGGCATGACTTCACAGACACTGGAAATGTAATATACATCTAATAATGTAAATAAAAGGAAATTCACAGCTAATCACAGTGTGGTGAAACTGCATAACACCAAAGACAGAGATCTTAAAAGCAGCCACATAGGAAAGACATGCCACTCACAAAGGAAGGATAATTAGATGACAGGACACTTCTCAAAAGCAACAGTGAAAGCTAGAAGACAGGGACGAGCTTCAAAGTTCTGGGAGAAAATAACTGTCAACCTAGAATTGTGAACTTAGCAAAACTATCTTCCAAAGCTGATGGTGAAATGGAAACATCTGGATTTTTTTTCAGAGAAAGAAAAGCAAAAAGCATTTACCAACAGCAAATCTTTACTGAAGAATGTGCTACAAGAAAAGAGGGAAATTATGCCAGAAGGAAGGACTGGCATGCACAAAAGAATAGTAAACAAATCAATTGATAAACAGATAAATCTACACAAATATTATATAAAATAATGACAACAGGCGGGAACAGTAAGGAAATAATTCAAAAACTGCACCAAAAAGAGAGTATGTAAACCTGTAGGGGAAGATCACAGCCAAAGGGTTCAAAAGTCTTCCTATTATTTAGGAAGGTGGTTGAGATACTAATAAACTGAGACTTCTTTAGGTATGCAGGATAGAATTTCAAAAGCAATCAAAAGAATCTATCTATTTTAATAGAAATATAGAAGCAATCTATCTATTTCAAATAGAAATATACAAGTAGGATATATAAATTCCAAATCAATAAAGGAGGTAGAAAAGGATAGAGTAAGAAAATAAACAAACTCAATAAATCCAAAGGAAGGAAGAACAAGTAGCAAGAGAAAGAATAGGGGGAGGGGGAATAGGATAAGAAAGATAACAAAAATAACTCAAGATGTGTCTGTAATCACAATAAACTAAAACTCTACGTGTGCTATTTAAAATACATTGTTAGATTGGATTTTTAAAAATCCAGCTCTGTGCTGCATATGGTATCATATCTAAAACACTAAAACATAGATAGATTGAAAGACCACACAAACACTAATCAGAAGAAAGCTGGAGGCCAAATGCGGTGGCAGAAGCTTGTAATCCAAGCACTTTGGGAGGACGAGGTGGGAGAACTGCTTTAAGCCAAGAGTTTGAGGCCAACCTGGGCAACATAGCGAGACTCCCATCTCTACAATAAAAAATAATTAGCAGGCATGGTGGTGTGTGTCTATAGTTCCACCTACTCGGAGGCTGAGGTGGAAGGGTTACTTGAGTCAAGGAGTTTGAGGCTGCAGTAAGCCATGATCACACCACTGCACTCCAGCCTGGGTGACAGAATGAGCGAGATCCTGTCTCTAAAAAAAAAAAAAAAAAAAAAATTAAGAAATTTTTTAAAAAAGGAAGCTGGGAGAGCTACACTAAAATCAGAATAAAAACAGACTTTAAGATGCAAAGCATCTTAAAAGGGATAGAAAAGTTAGCTTTTTCTGGAAGGCACAGCAATTCTTAATCTACATGTAAAGTAGCCTCAAAAATTAGAAATTAGCAGTGTGGATCCTGACAAGCTAATTCTAAAATAACTTAGGCAAGCAAAGGCACAAGAATAGGCAAAACCGAGGAGAAAAACAAGGTGGGATAGCATGCCCTATCAGATATCAAGACTTATAAATATAATGTAATTGAGACGGAATGAGATTGACACAGTAGACCAATGGAATAGAATGAAGAGCCTCAAAATGAGTCACAAATATATGGCAACGTGATATATGTCACAGAGGTAGTATTGCAGATACATAATGCATTTTAAAATCTATATCTAGGACAATCTGAATAAGATCTGAAATCTGAATAAAGTCTGTAGACTAGCTAATAATATTGTAGAAATAATGACTTCCATACTGTGGTCATATGTGAGACGATGTCCTTGGTTTTTAGGAAACACGCAATGGAAGAACTTAGAGTGAAGGAAGATCACATACACAACTTACTGTCAAACAGTTCAGAAAAAAACTTTACGTATGAACACATGTATACACACACAGAAAGAGATAAAGCAAATTTGATACAATGTTGGTAACATTTCAAGGATTTGGGTGAGGAGTATACAGGAGTTTTCTCCCACTATTCTTGCAAATTTTATATAAACCTGTTATGTCAAAATCAAGCACTTAAAATCATATGTGTATATAGTTATACACACTTATAGGTACGGTTAAAAATTGCAATTAGAATTTTACAACGGTGTATATACCTTATTCATCAATAAAAGTTTACCTTAAGAGTTCAATCCAGACCAGGCATGGTGGTTCACACCTGTAATCCCAGCACTTTGGGAGGCCAAGGTAGGAGGATTGCTTGAGTCCAGGAGTTTAAGACCAACCTGGGCAACATGGCCAGAACCCATCTGTCCAAAAAATATATATTTTTTAATTTAGCCAAGCATGGTGGTGTGTGCCTGAGGTCCCAGCTACTCAGGAGTCTGAGGTGGGAGGATCACTTGAGCCAGAGAGGCCGAAGCTGCAAGGAACCATGTTTGTGCCACTGCACCCCAGCCTAGGTGACAGAATGAGACCCAGTCCAAAAAGAAAGAATCCAACCCATGAAGCTCTGCTGGGCAGGGAGATGGATGGACAGGACTGCACAAATCCTGGAGCACAAGTGAGAGAATCTTCAGTGAATTAATGCTGGGCTCCCCAGCAGGGAAGAAAGGAAGGGAAGTGAGGAGGAGGTGATAGATGAGGAAATAGAGGGAGCAGAGCCTGGAGGCCTCTCTGAGTTTAGAGAGCAGGAGCTGTCAGGGTGAGTGGGTGAGAGATGGGCAGAGGGAGGCCTATGGTCAAAGAGGAGGTGTTGGATGGAAGGTTCTAGAGGTTGAGCAGATCCAGGTGATGGCAAGGTCCATGATGTAAACAAGATATTGGGTGTCTAAAATGGAAAAGCCCTTAGAGATAACCCAGTCAAGGAATTGAAAAGCAGTGTGCGAGCACAGCACCCTGTGGCCAGTAAAGTTCCCCCAGATGGTGGCAGGATGGGAGTAGAGAGAAAGACTATGAGGGGATACCTGTGTCAAGAGATAGAAGCCGGCCAGGTGTGGTGGCTCACGCCTGTAATCCCAGCACTTTGGGAGGCCGAGGCGGGTGGATCACCTGAGGACAAGAGTTTGAGAACAGCCTAGCCAACATGGTGAAAACCCATCTCTACCAAAAACACAAAAATTAGCCAGGCATGGTAGCAGGCACCTGTAATCCCAGCTACTTGGGAGGCTGAGGCAGGAGAATCGCTTGAACCCAGGAGGTGGAGGTTGCAGTTAGCCGAGATCATGCCACTGCACTCCAGCCTGGGTGACAAGAGCAAAACCCCATCTGGAAAAAAAAAAAAAAAAAAAAAGGAGAGAGACAGAAGCCAAGTAACTGGAGGCCAGCAGGAGGGTGATGGGGAGCCATAGAGGGTGGTGCAGCTTCACAGGACAAGAGCTTTAAATGAGGATACTGAAGTCACATCTGCATATAACACATCTGGAATCAAGAAGAAATCCAAACACATTTCTAGATCCTGTCATTTCTGGTTCCTGGAGTTTGGGAGAAGGGGCTGCCTCCATTCATAAGGGCTGCAGAGAAATAGTGTGGTATCCTTAGGGATGGCAGGCATTCAGAGGTCCTGTGAGAAAGTTTGCTTGTCACACACCATTCTAGCCTGGGGCTTTGTTTACACACTACCCTAAGGTCCAAGTGCAGGACCTGATTGGTGGTAGGTGCTCAAAATTTTTTACTGGATTAATGACTGGATGGGTGGATAGGTAAGTGCATAGGTGGTGGTTGGGTGAATGAATGGATGGGTATGATGGGTAGATGGATGGATGGATAAGTGGTGGATGGATGAATAGACATATGGACAGATGGATGCATGGATAATGAATGGATGAATTAGTGGGTGAATGGATGGGTGGTAGGGTGGATGGATATATGGATAGACAGATGGATGCATGGATGGTGGATGGATGACTGAGTTGGTAGTTATGATGGATGACTGGAAGGATGGATGGGCAGATGGATGGAAGGACAGATGGATGGAAAGATGGACAGATGGATGGATGGATGGATGGATGGGTAGGTGGATAGATGAATGAATGGGTAGGTAGATGGGTGAATAAAGGGGTGAGTGAGAGGATGAATAGAAAGAAGAGCTCGTGGGGCATGGGAGTGGGTGAATTAAAAAGTGCATGAATTGAATAAACGGGACATTGCAGGAAACACAGAATAGCCTGAGAGGTCAGAAAGGTGATAGAGATAACACGTCCAGCCTCGCCTCAGTCATCTAGACCACTCATAAGAACAGTATAACCACATGGAGGTTGCAAAAGCCACCATCCCTCTGCTCCCTGGTGCCCCCCAACCCAGAGGCTTATCTATGGGCGGGAGCCCCCATCTGTATCCCCAGGTTCCAGGCTGCAATGGCAGAGGACATGGGACCAAGGGAGCAGACTGGCTACCTCTGGGAACCCCTCTTCCTTCTCAGGATCCCGATCAGACTCCCCAGGAAGCAGGGGAGAATGCAGGCCTTAGGCTCTGATCCCAGAAGCTCTGGACCTGCCTTTGCCTCTCTCTGTCCTTACACAGGTCATTTGACTTCTCTTGGCCACTCTTCCTGGCAAGAATTGTAGGAAAAATGGCCCTGTCTTCTCCCTTCCACCTGCCCATCCCAGTGCTGTGGGGACATAAATCAGCTGTCTGATGGGGAAGGAAGCCTCAGACCCTAGAAAGATGAGTCCAGCTCCCTCACCCAAGGAAGCCCACGAATAGGGCAGAAACTAGCCTGGCCTAGCGACTCTTTCCTGCACCCAACTCCATCCTCCAGCCACAGGGTTGTAGAGGGAATAGGTTTCCTCCGAGCCAAGGTAAACATCTGAGCTTTATCTCCCTTCAGTTTCTGATTCCCCATTATCCTGACCACCAGGACCATGCCCCTCCCCAGCCATACCATGGCAGGCCAGGCCTGGAGAGCAGAGATAAGGCCCTCCTGGCCAGAAGACCACAAGCAGGGGATTAGAGGGAGGGGAAGTTTTCTCTTCTGCCCACTCAAAGCTAGAATTCTGCTTCCTTCCCCAGAGGCACACTCCAGGAGAGCATCTGGGCAGCCATCCCAGCCTCTCTGAGACTGGGGAGAGGGCCTGGGGTGTTTTGCCCACCAGTATTCAGTATCAGCGATGTCCTGATTAATTCGTTTCTCATTTGGGGGCACCAATCAAAGGCAGAAAATCCTGCTCAGCTGAGCACCAGGGAAGCAGGAGAATGCAGCGCTGGTTGCCACGCGTTGGAAGAGACTCCTTTAGACCTCTCAGTAGGTAACTGGATGGCCACAGGGGCCCCAAGGCCTGAAAATCCAGGTCCAACATCCAAATTGTACAGCAACCTTTCATGGACAACTCCTCCATGCCAGGCCTCATGCTGGGTACTGAGGTTATGGATCCATCCCAGCCTTCACAGAACATCTGGGAGCAATGCCTAATGCAGCCTAGGAAATCTGGGAAGGCTTCACAGAAGAGGTGACATGCTACTTGGATTTTGAGGGATGAAAGAGATTTCTTCAGACATAGAAATAAGGGAAGAGCATTCCGAAGCAGAGGGAAACTATGGGAAAAGGCCTGGAGCTATGAAAAAAGTAGCACATGATTAGATGATGATGGTAACTGGAATGGTTGAAGTGTCAGGTTCATGAAGCGGAAGAGGGCCAGGCGCGGTGGCTCAGGCCTGTAATCCCACCACTTTGAGAGGCTGAGGTGGGCAGATCACGAGGTCAGGAGATCCAGACCATCCTGGCTAACACGGTGAAGCCCCATCTGTACTAAAAATACAAAAAATTAGCCGGGTGTGGTGGCACATGCCTGTAGTCCCAGCTACTTGGGAGGCTGAGGCAGGAGAATCGCTTGAACCCGGGAAGTGGAGGTTGCAATGAGTCAAGATTGTACCACTGCACTCCAGCCTGGGTGACAGAGCAAGACTCTGTCTCCGATAGATAGATAAATAAATAAATAAATAAATAAATAAATAAATAAATAAATACAAAATTACCCAGGTGTGGTAGCACATGCCTGTAATCCCAGCTACTCGGGAGGCTGAGGCAGGAGAATTGCTTGAACTCAGGAGGCAGAGGTTGTGTGAGCCGAGATTGAGCCATTGCACTCCAGCCTGGGCAACGAGAACGAAACTCTGTCTCAAAAAAAATAAAAAATAAATTAATTTTTTTTAAAATGAGGAAGAGGAGTTGGAAAAGGGAGTATCAAGAGATGAGGCTCTTGGATCTACCCAAATAATCCAAGATAATCTCCTCATCGCAAGATCCTTAACGTTAATCACATTTTCAAAGTTCTTTTGACATGTAAGAGACATATTCACAGGTTCCAGGGATTAGGACCTGGACAAAAAAGAGAGAGAGATGAGGCTCCAGGGTGAAGAAGGATTCAGGGTCTGGTTTTAAAGGGCCTCAAAGGACTTGAGGAAGACTTAGAACTTTATCCCATGGACAGCGAGGAACCAATGGATGGATGATTTTATTTTTTTATTTTATTTTTTGAAGGAATTTTACTTTTGTCGCCCCCGCTGGAGTGCAGTGGCACAGTCTTGGCTCACTGCACCCTCCATTTCCCGGTTTCAAGTGACTCTCCTGCCTCAGCCTTCCAAGTAGCTGGGATTACAAGTACCTGCCACCACGTCCGGCTAATTTTTGTATTTTTAGTAGAGACGGGGTTTCACTATGTTGGCCAGGCTGGTCTCGAACTCCTGACCTCAGGTGATCCACCTGCCTTGGCCTCCCAAAGTGCTGGGATTACAGGCATGAGCCACCGTGCCCAGCCAATTTTCAGTTGGGTGGTGACATACTGGAATTAGTAATTTGGAAGAAGCTCTCCAGCTAAGTATAGCAAGGGTGGTATCCCAGAAATGAAGGCAGGGAGACCAGGAGGAAGCCAAGACATCATCCAAGGAGACAATAATGATGGCCTGACTTCCTGCAGGGGCCGTAAGGTGGGAGAAAAGGGGCAGATCCCACGGGAAGGAGCAACAGACCGGATGTAGGGGGTAACCGGCAGGGAAGGTGTTCAGGACCAGTTCAAGTTTCTGGATTCACCAGGACAGAAAAGCTCGTTTTCAGGAGAAAACATGGAGGAGCTCAGCTGGGAGGCGTGTTTAGTTTGGGGTGTGTGTGGAGCTTCAAGGGGAGCTGGGGGTCTGACAGTTAGGACTATGAGGTGCTGCTCAGGGTCATGCAGCATCAATGTCATCTGTGGGTCTAGAATGCAGGCCCTCCCTCCCCACCACCACCACCACCACCATTCCCAGGCCTGGGCCACCTGCTACCTCTGTTACGGCACCCATTCCAGCCTCCATGTCTTGGTTCTCACTGTTCCCCTGCCCAGCATACTTCCCTCCTCCATACAAGTCCCACCCATCCCTCTAGTTCCCACTTTAACCCAGGGGTTAGAGCAAAGGTCCGAGGTCAGAGGTGGATGGGGCCTGAAAGAGGGGTGGTGAGTGTGGCAGAAAATGCAGAGGTCTCATTTAGAGCCCAGCTCAGCCTCAAAATGGCTGTGGGACATGGGCAGATTACATTCCCTCTCTGGGCCTCAACTTCCCAACCTTTCAGAGGTGAATAAGGAAAGATCCTTGAACCCACGGATCTGGAAAGCGCCATAAGGTAAAACACTGTCAGGACACTAAAGGTATATCACAGGACACACTACAAATGAGGGGATAGCTTATGAAAAAAGACTTAGTGACCCGGCAAGGTGGCTCACGCCTGTAATCCCAACACTTTGGGAGGCCAAGGCAGGCAGATTGCCTGAGGTCAGGAGTTTGAGACCAGCCTGGCCAACATGGTGAAACCCCTTCTCTACTAAAAATACAAAAATTAGCCAGGTGTGGCGGTGGGCGCCTGTAATCCCAGCTACTTGGGAGGCCGAGACAGGAGAATTGCATGAACCCGGGAGGAGGAGGTTGCAGTGAACCAACATCGCGCCACTGCACTCCAGCCTGGGCAAGAAGAATGAAACTCTGTCTCAAAAAAAAAAAAAAGAAAGAAAGAAAGAAAGAAAAAGAAAAAAGCGTTAGTGGCATTTTCTCTGGGCCTTGAAGAATGAGTAGAATTTCAGCAAGTTGAGGTGGAGGTGAGGGAGGGCACTCAGGGCAGAAGGAATAGCCTGAGCAAAGGCCAGGAGGCAGAAAGTTCAGGGTGGGTTCAGGGAAGAAGGAGTGTCCAGTTTCTTTCTAAGTCAACAGCTCAAGGTTTTATTTTTTATTCCGGCTGCTGCAGCTCCATTTCCTGGTGCGGGTCCCCAACAGAGAATGGAGCACAAAGGAGATCAGTAGAATCTCGCTCCTAAATATTGAATTACACAGAAGGGAAAAAGGAAAGCAACTTCACTGAACACCTACTATGTGCTGATTACCATACTAGGCATTGTATTTCTGATAGCTCATTTAATTATCACAAAATCCCTGGGAGGAGTTATTATCGCCATGACAGATTAGGAAACAGAGGCTTGGAGAAGATAAACACCATCTCCAAGGCTCTGCAGTCCAACAGATATGCTTCAAGTATCCCCTGTGTGTCCAGCACTGCACTGAGGCTGGAAAGACAGAGGTGAGAATGTGGTTTCTGCCCTCAAAGAGTTCACAGTATAATGGAGGAGGCATGTGACCAAGAGCCTACCACAGTATTACAGGATGAATGGGGAGGAGGGCCCCTGATTCAGCTTGACTAAGGTGTGGAAGCCCAGAGGGATGCTGAGCTCAAGCTGGATGCTTGAACTGGGTCAGGAACAGGACTTAGCCAGTGGGAGGTGACAGGTGCTCCGCAGAAGAAAGGCACAGGGGGCTGGGCGCGGTGGCTCACGCCTGTAATCCCAGCACTTTGGGAGGCCGAGACGAGTGGATCACGAGGTCAGGAGATCGATACCATCTGGCTAACACGGTGAAACCCCGTCTCTACTAAAAATACATTAAAAAAAAAAAAAATTAGCTGGGCGTGCTGGCAGGCACCTGTAGTCCCAGCTACTCAGGAGGCTGAGGTGGGAGAATCACTTGAACCTGGGAGGCAGAGGTTGCAGTGAGCCGAGATTTCACCACTGCACTCCAGCCTGGGTGGCAGAGCGAGACTCCATCTCAAAAAAATATAAAAATAAAAAAATAAACTGACTGGAAGGCCAGGTGTGGTGGCTCACATCTGTAAAACCAGCACTTTGGGAGGCTGAGGTGGGCGGGTCACTTGAGGTCAGGAGTTCAAGACCAGCCTGGCCAACATGGTGAAACACCATCTCTACTAAAAATACAAAAATTAGCCAGGCATGGTGGTGGGCACCTGTAATCCCAGCTACTTGGGAGTCTGAGGCATAAGAATCACTGGAACCTGGGAGGCAGAGGTTGCAGTGAGCCAAAATTATGCCACTGCATTCCAGCCTGGGTGACAAAGCGAGACTCTGTCTCAAAAAAAAAAAGAAAAGAAAAGAAAAGAAAAGAACTGACTGGACATGGGAATGTGGAGAAGGGGTTGTAAGGAATGACTCCTGCCTGAGTCCCTGAGCTGTGTGACTAGGGAGAGGAGGGAATGGTGGCTAATTCACCATGACAAGGTATGTGGGGATTGGAGACAGATTTGGTGAAGTGGGGGAAGATTCATCCAGTTGATCATTCATTCAACAAACACACATGGAGGCCTTACTGTGTGGCAAGCAGTGTTATAGACACTGGAGATAAGGTTTTGAACAAAACAGACAAAAACTGTTGCCCTTATGGAACTTTCAGTCTAGTGGGGATTGAGACAGCCAATATCAGATGGTAAAAAGGGATATGGGGGAGAGAGAGAGAGGGAGTGGGAGGGAAGGGGCTTGTAAATTTTGAAAATGGTGATCAGAGAAGGCCTCGATGAGAAGTGACATTTGAGCAAAGACCTAAAGAAGGGGAGAGACCAGCCCATGTAGCTATTTACCGGGGAAAGAGTCCAGGCAAATGAAACAGCAAGGGCAAAATCTCTGAGGCAAGAGACAGCATAATGTTGAAGCAGCAAAGAACACAGAGTGGCTGGAGCAAGGCAGCAAGGGAGAGAATAACAGGAGAGGGATCCAGGAGGTAATGGGGGTACCAGGTTGTGTAGGGCCTTGTAGACCATTGAAACGGCTTTGACTTTGACTCAAAATGAGACAGGAGCTGTTGGAAAGGTTGGGATGAGGATGGCCTGATCAGACTTCTATTTGATTGATATCGCACTGGCTATTGAAGGAACTACAGACAGGTGGGGGAACAAGGATGAATGGAAGCAGAAGAGCAGGGAGGAGGCTATTGCGATGATCTAGGCAAGAGATGAGGGTAGCTTGGAGCTGGCTGGTATTAGTTTCAGTGATATTTATATTTTCTAATATATTATCATACAAATATTTGAATGTAGAGCCAAGTCGAACTTTACAGTGAATACCCAGGATTCTGGTTATATTTTGAAAGAAGAGAGTCCATGGGACTCACTGAGCGAGCAGAGCCTGTGGGATATCTTGGGAGGGTTGCAGCAGGCAGTCAGGTCGTTTGACCTGGAACTTATGCTGCAGCCCTGGTCTGCAGCATCTCACCAGACCCAGATGCCTAAAAACGATTATATGTTAAGGACAGTCTGCTGGTCTGTTGGTACCTAACCTTTACTGGGTTATGAATCCAATAAACTATGAGCAGTTTGAACTTTTCTGAGAAAATGCAAATAAAGTTATTTGTAGTTGCAGAGAAATCATGAATACAGACAATAAAAGACATCAAATGTAGTTAATTTCACTCAGTTACAAAATATTCAGTGTTGCAGGACCATTGTGGGTAAACATTACTGATTTTTAGTGAACATATAAAGACCCTGTGCCTCACCAAGACATCCTCCTGTCTTTCTCCCAAAATTCCTGTCTCTCCATCTGCCTGGTCTATGGGCAATGCACAGACTGTGTAATGAAGAGGGGAGTAGTGAGTATTGGGTTATAAATTTCCCTGGAACCTGGAACACACCCTTCTGAATACTGTGAAGATTTGGGTCCCAAGGCTAGAGCTGAAAAGAGGTTTGGGGCCGGCTGGGTGAGCCTTCCAGCCCGCGTTTGCCTCCAACTGATGCTCCCCCAGGCAGGGGACATAGGGATGGCACCCAGCCAGGTGGGAGCCTGGACTCTGCCCAGCCTCAAAGCTTTGAGCTCAGGAAATCCGGAGGCAGGGGAGGGGGACATCATTGCCACATTCCCCAGCCCTTTAAGACCCCCGAGGCAGGAAGGCTGCCCGGGCCTCACCGGCTTCTCTCACAGGCTCCTTCCTGGGAGGAAAGGGCTGCCTGTGCCCTCAAAGACTCAAGGGAGGGCAGGAGGGAGGTTCGGAAGGTGTTGCAATCCCCAGCCCCCGGGGCCTGTCAGAGGCCGAGCCATTAACGACGGAGCTCGGGGAGAGACGCTGGACTGTAGCTGGTTTCAGGAACTTCTCTTGACGGGAGAAGAGAGACCAAGGAGGCCAAGCAGGGGCTGGGCCAGAGGCTCCAACGTGAGCAGGGGATCCCTAGAGAGCCTTGGGCTTGATGGAGAGCTGGAATCCTGAGGCCACTCCCCCCAGTTCTGCCAAGTGTTCATGTCCGGGGTCCTAGGCCTGGGGCCAAGGATTCCTCCTTTAGAACCCCAGCCCTGGACACTGAGTCTCTTTTCACAGGATGTCCCTACTTTTGGGGGTATTGCACCAGGGAAGTCACTCACAGCCAAGTATCTCCTTGGGGACACTGAGCTTGGCTGGGGACAGGCATAATAATTCTCCCCTCCCCATGCCTCTGTCTCTCAGGACGTGTGTGTCTGTGAGTTCCAGCCGCACAACCCCTCCCCATCTGGGTCTCTGTCTGTTTCACTCTCTGTTTCCATCTTTCCTCCTCAGCTTCTCTCTGGCTTGCTGTCTCTTTGAGCTTCTCTGTCTCCCGTATTTCCTGCTATCTCTTGAATCTTAAACCCTTGGTAACAGACTGCTTCCTGGGCTCCAGACCTCCGAATGCCCTCCACTCTCTGGGTCGGCACACACTGGGCCCTTTTTCTCTGTCTCTCGACATCTCTCTGGCCTCCATCGTCCTCTCGGTGGGTCTCTCTGTCATTTCGGTCTGTGCAGATTTCAGTCACTGCCTCGCTCTGTCACTCTTTGTGTCGCTCTCTCTTTTTCTTTATCTACAGCACATATGGAAAGGCCTCTCCCCTCTGTTTATTCCCAGCACCCCGCTCCCTCCCCACCCTTCCCACAGAAACAATCTTGAGGTGAGAGTAGAAACGGCAAGGGAGCGAGGGGTGTGAACTGGGGAAGAGAGTGTGAGGGGAGAGGGTTGAGTATGATGAGGGAGAAACAGAAAGAGGGGATGTGAGGATACCCAGCCAAGCAGGCATCAAGGTGTGCTGGGCTGCAGGAGTGAGCACCTGCAGAGCCCAGCGGAGATGGCCGCAGTGACAGGAGGACCAGGGGGCCAAGGAGCTAGGAGGAGGGGATCCAGAAATGGTGCCATCCTCATCAGCTTCCCTTATGTCTTGATTACTCTTCGTTCTACCACCCCAAGGTGGTTCTCTCCAACCTCCTTCCTCTTCGATTGCTCTCACACAGAGGCCATCATTTCACAACATCGTGCTGGGCCAGAAGAACAGTAACCAGGTCTCTTCCCATACCAAAGCAGCAACTATTTCAGGATCTCATCTTCTGCAGCCATTCCACCACGACATGGAATGAGATGGGAAATGAAGAATGCCAATCACTGAAGGGGTAGTCAGGGGCCTCTCATCAAGATCCCTGCCCTTCACCATTCTTTTGCCAACTTCATCTTCTCATCAGGGAACATAAGGCAACTTTCTTTAATAGCTTTTAAGGTTTCAAACAAAGCATGGCCAAGTGCTAAGCAAACTCCACAGGGATGCCTCCCACAGGGAGACACAGGAAGTATAAGGCAGGTTGACAGGAGGTGGGAAAACACTGAAGGTCTCTGAGTAGGGCTTTTCTAACACTAGGAAAGGTGTGACCACCTCCTTGAGATGACTTATAGGTACTAGGGAATATCTTCCTCTCTACAAAATATCTCTCCTGAATGTCTTTTTGTTGTTGCTGCTGTTGTATTTTTTACAAAGTCTCATTCTGTCACCCAGGCTGGAGTGCAGAGGCACCAACTTGGCTCACTGCAGCCTGCGTCTCCCAGTTTCAAAGGATTCTCATGCCTCACCCTCCCGAGTGGTTGAGACTACAGGCATGCACCATTATGCTTGGCTAATTTTTGCATTTTTAGTAGAGCTGGGGTTTCACCATGTTGGCCAGGCTGGTCTCCAACTCCTGACCTCAAGTGATCCACCCACCTAGGCCTCCCAAAGTGCTGGGATTATACGTGTCAGCCACCGTGCCCAGCCCTGAACATCTTTAACAGATGGTAAAGACCTTCCTCTGCACCTTATTGTGAAATTGGAAAGAGAAATAAGAATGCCTTTGTCAGAGGATGGTATGAGTAATAAAAGCCACATACTCACACCCATCACTGACAAAATGACAAGCCTAACATGGTTTATATGACTATGAAAGCTCAGTGTGTGAATTAATAAAGTCTCTTTCTATTGTGTAGAAGAGTATAAAAGCATATAGTCCCCTAACAATACAAACTTTTGCCCCCAAAGTAAAGTCAAACATTCAAGTAAGGGAGAGGAGACATAGGTCAAGGTTTTAATCTATACACACACCAGTGAGGCTACTAACCCAAAGGGCTCTTATATACCTAGAGAAGCTCCAATGGCTACCATGGAGTTATGCTGGGAAGAGGGCATGCTGGTGGCATTGCTGTTAGATTCAGCCTTTTCTCCAGCAGATAGCCTCGTTGTTTATTTAGATTGGATTACAACATTGACACTAAACTAACAGAGATCGTAAAAATACCTTAGCGCTGCACAAAGATGGAGAATCCTGGCTATTCACCAAAGGGTTGCCAAGACCAAAGTCTTGTCTTTATGGAAATCCCCTGATATTCTAGTAGTCAGATGGCACCTTATGGGAAAGCAAGCACCTGAGGGGAGATGGAGACTGGAGCCTGAAACCCAGGAAGCATTGTAATTGCACCTCCAAACATATGGACAAGCCTGCCAACATTCTTGGGACGGCTAGAATAGCTTGGGAAAACTGTTCAGGAACTATAATTATCAAGAATATTTCAGGAAGGCTGGGCACGGTGGCTCACGTCTGTAATCCCAGCACTTTGGGAGGCAGGGGTGGGTGAATTGCTTGTGCTCAGGAGTTTGAGGCCAGGCTGCGCAACAAGGCAAGACCCTGTCTCTACCAAATAGGCAAAAATATAGCCAGGAGTAGTGGCATCATCTGTGGTCTCAGCTACTCAGGAGGCTGAGGTGGGAGGGTCATTTGACCCCAGGTTGTAGGTTGTGGTGAGCGAGATCATGCCACTGCACTCTAGCCTGGGTGACAGAACAAGAGACCCTGTCTCAAAAAATATATATATTTCAGGAAAGATAAGATGTCCCGTTTTAAAGAAGGAGATCTGTTAAACGGATTTGCACATGTGCTGCAGCAGTGGCAGAGTCTGCCATAATCTCTTCACTCTCTCCATTCTGGCCTGCTTTGAGTATAGCAGCTTGCAGATGACATTCGGGGCCAGAGGGACTGAGGTAAGGACAGGAACAGAGCAAATTACCTGACCCACCAGGGACCTGTACTTGAGACTTGATCCCAGAGCTGTGTTCAGCCTAATCACTTTTTTAGGGAATTAGTGAATCTTTAGGGCCTGCCTGCAGAGAATAACATCTCTCAGTTTAGACAGAGGTGGCGAGCATGTAGAATGTAGGAGCTACGGAGAGATTGATGGAGCTTTATTTTTCTTATCAAAGGAGCACTCACTGGCTAAATCCAGAGCAGAGGAGTCTTCCTGTGCATCAGAGAGGAAGGCATTGCTGCTGGGAAGCTAATGGGAGTCATGGCGGCTGGAATGAATCAAATACTGTTCATCTAGTGAGTAGTACTTCATCCATTTCTTCCTCCTGGACCTCCCCCCTGATCCTGGTGGAGTAGGCAAGACAAGGGATTAAACCAAGGCAGCCTGGAACCACAGCTTCATAGCTAGTTCTGATCTGAAGCTCATGGAAGAGGCACCAAGACCAAAGGGACCATCATATCAAAGAGGAAGTATACAATCCACTTTTGACTGGGAGTATAGTGAGTCGAGAGTTAGTATAGAAGTGAAAACAGCAAGTGATCAATGCGTTGACCTCATCACACACAGATAAGGCAGCAGACTCAACAACTACTCTAAAATACACTCAGGGCACACAGGACACAGAGACCCATACTATTGGCTTCAAAATGCTGTGTTCAGGTTTTATTTAATATGATGTGGAGTGGTCCATTGAATACTGGCTCTTGAGACAACGTAACATCCCAGGGCTTTTGCAGATTTTAGACCCCTAGCTCTAAATACTTGGTATGGTTTCAATTTATTTTTCAAGGTAATTTTCTGGCTATAAAATATCTGCCAACATAATTCAGGACAACTGTGCAGAAACCAGATAGGCATCTCACTGTGGTTTGTAACCATATAGGTTTTAAAGATACAGAAACCAGGGATCCCTGGTTAGTTTACTTTTCGGTAAGACTGACTAGTTAACTAAGTGTGAGAAATTACTAGGAAATAGGAACCAATACAAGAACTGCAAAGGGAACAGAGAACCGTTTTTAAAAGGACACATTGTATAATCAGTCAACAAAAAAAGGAACAATCAGCAGTTTCTGCTATTTCCAGATCTGGGACCTTTAACGTCTTGAGCCCTTGCTTCTGGAACCCTCTCTAGATTTGAGCTCTTGCTGCTGGAATCCTCTCTAGATTTGAGTCCTTGCTTCTGGAATCCTCTCTAGATTTGAGCCCTTGCTTCTGGAATCCTCTCTAGATTTGGTCAGTCTATTATCAGCCCCTTCGTCATTCAGAGTTACCTGGGAGCCAGTAGCTTTTGCCTGTCTTCATTTTTCTTACCATTGTGATATTCTGCAAACCAAAATTAGAAAGAGCTGGTCAGAAATTAAGCAGGTCCCATTTCACACATTGCACACACGGGGCCTATATGATCAGGGACATAACACTTTACATGTGTGTTCAGAATGCTCTGTGAGAATTTTTGCAGGAGGCCTCAGGTTGTGTCTTTAGAGAAGTGGCCTGGCGGGCTTGCCTGGGCCCACTGGACAGGGTGTTCCTGATGTGGTGAATTATCACCATGACATCAGCTGCCTGAAGCAGAGCAAAAAGTTTAAAATGTCTTTTGTTCCCCAGCTCAAAGAATACTTGCCTGGCTGCCCTTTGGACTTCTCCAGTTGTAACTTTCCTTCCTTCCACAGGCTGGTTGCCAAGACCATGACTGTTTCTCCCCTTGCTACTCACACACAGAACCTGCTCCAGTCTCGGAGAGGACATATAGCCCTGTCCTACCGCTACTCCAAAACCAGAGGACTGCCCAGGTGCCTTTAAGTCTGTCCCCGTTGTGCTTCCTCCAATGTTCTTGGTGGTAATTCTTTTTCTCTTCTTCTCAGTTAGTGAGAATTGGGGGTGATTCTATGAAAAATATTCCAGTATAAATCAACTTTTCCAACATCAGCTTCTACTATATCCAGTGGCTAAACTTACCCCAAAAGATTTGGACAGTTTACTGGGACTTGAAAATAAATAAATAACCCTGAAAGAGAAATACACTTATGAAAATTAAGACACTACTTCAACTGATCTGTACAGCAGCCGTGGAATTGTGATTTGACCCACTTTACAAATGAGGAAACAAGGCCGGGCGCGGTGGCTCAAGCCTGTAATCCCAGCACTTTGGGAGGCCGAGACGGGCGGATCATGAGGTCAGGAGATCAAGACCATCCTGGCTAACACGGTGAAACCCCGTCTCTACTAAAAAATACAAAAAACTAGCCGGGCGAGGTGGTGGGCGCCTGTAGTCCCAGCTACTCGGGAGGCTGAGGCAGGAGAATGGCGTAAACCCGGGAGGTGGAGCTTGCAGTGAGCTGAGATCCGGCCATTGCACTCCAGGCTGGGCGACAGAGTGAGACTCCGTCTCAAAAAAAAAAAAAACAAACAAACAAATGAGGAAACAGAAAATCAAGAAAGATCAATCACTTGCACAAAGTTAGTAAATACAGCGCTGAGGCTAGAGCCTAGGTAATTCTGATTCTTAGCCCAGGGGTCTTCCCAATCTAACAGGCTGCCTTCTCTCATACTGTTCTTTCTGACCACAAAGATTGAACGGAGACTTCAGCTTCTGGCCAAGTTGGAGTAATAGGGACCAGATTTGTCCTCCACCTTAAACAACTAAGAAACTGGAAAAAGTATTTTAAACTGTAGCTTCAACATTGGATATAGTGCAGTACAGTACAGTGATCCCTGAGAGAGAGAAAATAAAAGAGGTGAGTCCTGTGACTGCTCCAGTTTCCTGCCTGAGATTGTCAACTGCAGAGCAGGGAGGGAGGACCCAGGCAGAGCCTGGTAGTAAGCTTGAAGAAGTCAGGGTGGCTAGACATCACAGGACAGACTAGAGAATAGATTGCTGCACAGACAGAATGCCTTGGATAGCTGTCTTCAATCTTCAGCTAAGTACTGATTAGTACATGTATTTGAGGAAATTATGCAAAGCAGGGAAAATAACTTCCCAAAAGGAATAATCTCTGTAGCTCACACAGAGCTTGCAACACTTGATGTTTCCATCAGCTAGAGTGAAAATCCCTTTTAGTAGAGGGAGCATTGGTTAGAACAGGAGTCCCCAATCCCCAGCACTGGTCCATGGCCTGTTAGGAACGGGACCGCACAGCAGGAGGTGAGCAGCCAGCCAGAAAGCATTACTGCCTGAGTTCTACCTCTTGTCAGATCAGCACTGGCATTAGATTAGCATTGGAGCACAAGCCCTATTGTGAACTGTACATGCCAGGGATCTAGGCTGCACGCTCCTTATGAGACTCTAACTAGTGCCTGATGATCTGAGGTGGAACAGTTTCCTACTGAAACCACCCAACTCCCAACCTCTACCATCCCACCCCCACCTTGTCTGTGGAAAAATTGTCTTTCATGCAACCAGTCCCTGGTGCCAAATCTGTGGGAGATCACTGGCTTAGAACCTTCAAAAGAGTGTTGCCCCCAGTGTAAACTATGGACTTTGTGTGATAATGACACGTCAATGTAAATTCATCAACTGTAACAAATGTACCATTCTGGGGAGAGATGTTGATAGTCTAGGAGGCTATGCATGTGTGCAGGCAACGGGTATATGGGAAATTTTTGTACTCCCCACTCAATTTTGCTGTTAATCTGAAACTACTCTAAAAAATAAGGTCTATTTTCTTAAAAGTCATATTGCCTCCATAGTGGGAAAAAAATAGCCGTTGACTAATAGCTGTGCTTATCCTGCCTAAAAAAATTTAAAAGCCAGCTTGAAAAGATGCAAATTGTTTTTAAATAACTTTATTGTATATTAAAACAAAGCTAAAAGAATTTTAACACAAAATGCAGAGAAACGGAAAACTATATTCCATGATGAGAAGGAAAAAAATATCATCTACTTAAACTGACTTAGAAAGGACACATCAGGTGAGAACTAAAAAACAATAGAAAGGACACAGATGACAGAATCTGTAGACAAGGACATTGAAACAAATATAACTATATTCCTTGTATTAAAGAAGCTAGGCCAGGTGTGGTGGCTCATGCTTGTAATCCCAGCACTTTGCAAGGCCAAGGTGGGTGCGTCACCTAAGGTCAGGAGTTCGAGACCAGCCTGGCCAATGTGGTGAAACCCCGTCTCTATGAAAAATATGAAAATTGCTGGGCACGGTGGCTCAAGCCTGTAATCCCAGCACTTTGGGAGGCCGAGACAGGCGGATCACGAGGTCAGGAGATCGAGACCATCCTGGCTAACACGGTGAAACCCCATCTCTACTAAAAAATACAAAAAAAACTAGCCAGGCAAGGTGGCGGGCACCTGTAGTCCCAGCTACTCGGGAGGCTGAGGCAGGAGAATGGCATGAACCTGGGAGGCGGAGCTTGCAGTGAGCTGAGATCTGGCCACTGCACTCCAGCCTGGGCGACACAGCGAGACTCCGTCTCAAAAAAAAAAAAGGAAAAATATGAAAATTAGCTGGGCATGGAGGCACATGCCTGTAATCAAAGCTACTCAGGAGGCTGAGGCACAGGAATCACTTGAGCCAAAATCTCACCACTGCACTTCAGCCTGGGCAACAGAGCAAGACTCTGTCTCAAAAAATAGAATAAAACAAAATAGAGGAAAATATGAAATGATGAGGAGTTACATAGAAGACCTTAAAAAAAGACATACATTAAATTTAGATGAAAAATAAAGTCTGAGATGAAAATACACTGGATAGGATTTACAGCAGATTAGATGATGCTAAAGAAAGATTAATCAATTCCAAGACATGGAAATAGAAACAAAGAGAGAAAAAAAAGATACAACAAAAATAAACAGACCATTAGTCAGCTGTGGTAAAAATTCAAAGCAGCTAATACAAATATAACTGGAGTCTTTGAAGAAGAGGATAGAGAGAAAGAATAGAATGTATATTATACATATTTGATATATATGCCATATGTAATATATTGTATATGCCATATGCAAGACGTATATGTCATTATTATTCAAATTTGATCAGAACTATAAACATGCAGATGCAAGAAACTAAAGTAAAACAATATGTAAAAGATAAAACTATACAAGGTCTTATCATAACCAAACTGCTTAAAACCAGTGATAAATAGAAAATCTCAAAAGCAGCCAGTGAAAAAAGACATATTATGTACAGAGGAACAAAAATAAGAATTACGGTAGACTTCTTGTTGTTAACAATGTAAGCCAGAAGACAGTGGAATATCACTTTTCAAACACTTTTTAAAAACAAAAACTGTCAACTAGAATCCTACATCCAGTGAAAATATCTTCCAGAAATGAAGGTGAGTTCTTATGCTCATTAAGATGAAGTAATCCACTATACTCTATCCCTCTTACTGATTGAAACTGAGAACTCTCAGGCCAGGCACAGTGGCTCACACCTGTAATCCCAGCACTTCGCGAGGCCAAAGCAGGTGGATCACTTTAGCTCAGTAGTTCAAGACCAGCCTAGGCAACATGGCAAAACACTGCCTCTACAAAAAATCGTTAAAAATTAGCCAGGCATAGTGGCACATGCCTGTAGTCCCAGCTATTCAGGAGACTGAGGTGGGAGGATCACTTGGGTCCAGGAGTTTGCTGCTGCAGTGAACAAAGATCACGCCACTGTACTCCATTCTGGATTACAAAGTGAGACCCTGTATCAAAGAATAAAAACAAAATAAGTAATAAAAGGATTCTGGTCAATGTCTTAATATACTTCTTGCTGCAAACCAATTTTATACTGTCATCTTTTCTCCCACTGGGGAAGCATGTTAGTTTCTTTTTTCTGTTTGTTTGTCTGTTTGTTTGTTTTGAGATGGAGTCCCGCTCTGTCACCCAGGCTGGAGTGCAGGGGCACGATCTCGGCTCAATGCAAGCTCCGCCTCCCGGGTTCACGCCGTTCTCCTGCCTCAGCCTCCCAGGTAGCTGGGACTACAGGTGCCCGCCACCACGTCCAGTTAATTTTTTGTATTTTTAGTAGAGACGGTGTTTCACCATGTTAGCCAGGATGGTCTCGATCTCTTGACCTTGTGATCTGCCCACCTCGGCCTCCCAAAGTGCTGGGATTACAGGTGTGAGCCACCGCGCCCGGCCCCCGTTTCTTTGTTTTTTATAGACAGGGTCTAGCTCTACTGCTCAACCTGGAGTGTGATGGCGTGATCGCAGCTCACTGCAGCCTCAAACTCCCAGGCTCAAGGGATCCTCCTGCCTCAGCCTCCTGAATAGCTGGGACTACAGGCACATGTCACCACCCTCAGCTATTTTGTGTGTGTGTGTGTGTGTGTGTGTGTGTGTGTGTGTGTGTGTGTAGACAGGGTCTCACTATGTTGCCCAGGCTGGTCTCAAACTCCTGGGCCTAAGTTATTCTCACACCTTGGCCTCCAAAAGTATTGGAATTACAGGTTTAAGCCACCACACCTGGCCCATGTTGGATTTTCACTTAACTTGAGGATGTTTGATATTCATAACTTCTAACCCCACTCTCCTCTTCTATGTGTGGGGTGCTTTGTGTTATCATCTCTATATACATATTTTGTGCTTGTCACTTATGATTTTCATTCTAACTCCACAGGTTTTTTTTTTCCAATTTGTCACAATCACTGAAATAATTTATGTATATCTCATGTAGTGGCCGCCTAATTTGGAATGACTTATGAACTGTTACAATATGTTTGAAGCAGTTTTTATGGAACACTAATGATTTGCATTGAGCCAAAGTCATTGGCCTGAGGATATATCCTCAGACAGAGCATGGTAAAAATCAAGGTCATGAGTCTGTGGTGGTTGGTGGTGATCAACAGCATTCCTGTGCAATGGGGTTTAGTGGGATAGAAACTGAGGTTTTAAAGACAGGCATAGATAGACAGAAGAGAAGTGATCCCTGATGTACCTCTTCACTTCCTATGTATCAATTCCTCCCTGGTTTTGTGAGACTGAGATAGGGAGACTCTTATGGAATATCTGTCCTTTCCCTTCAGCTGCCTGACTTTCCTGGGCTACTGGCCTACACATGTATAACCATGGTCACCTCCACATTCATGACAAACAGAAGGAAGCAGGACCAACAAACTGCATACCCTACATGCTAACCTGAAACTATAGTGTGTGATAGTATTAGTTTTGAGATATATCAGAAACTATATTATTTTAGTCCTTTTAAATTTATTAAGATTTATTTTAAGGGCTAGCATATGGTCTATTCTATAGAACGTCCCATGTATACTTGAGAGGAAGTGTATTCTGTTTTGTTGAATGGAGTATTCTATAGATGTCTGGTAGGTTATATTGTTTAAATCTTTTATTTCTTTATTGATCTTCTGCCTAGTTGCTCTATCCATTATTGAAAGTTGTGGTATTAAAGTCTCCATCTACTGTTGTTAAATTGTTTATTTCTCCCTTCTGTTTAGTCAGCTTTTGCTTCCTGTGTTTGGAGGCTCTGTTAGATGCATGTGTATTTATAATTGTACTCTCTTCCTGATGGATTAACCCTTGTATCATTACAAAATATTCCTCATTGTCTTTGGTAACTTTTTTGTCTTAAAGTCTCTTGTTTATTTTGTCTGGTATAAGGATAGTTGTTACTGAAGCACCAGAGGTTTAAGTCTTGCTGCTCACTGCACAGAAAGCCAATCACTCAGTCAACTAGTATTGCCAGGGCAGAAGGCTTTCATCAGGTACTGCAACTTAGGAGATGGGAGATCAGTCTCAAATCCATCTTCCCGACCAATGAAAAGTCGGGGTTTAGATAGCAGGGAAGAAATGTAACTACATACAGAAAAACAGGAATTAGGGAGAGGTAAGAAAGAGGAATTGGTCAACAGGAAGCAGGTGCCCACTTAGGCATTTATGATGGGGTGAGGGGTCTGACATCTTATTGTGCAAATGTGGTACTCTGGTAAATTTCAGTTCTTTGCTGCTATCTGGAAGGCTCATGGTTGGTTTCCTGAGAAAGGAACTCACATAATACAAATGTAACTTTCTCAAATTTCAAGACTTGAGAGGGTCAATTTCTATGTTTATTCCAAAGAAACCGTAAACATCAGTTCCATGGGACAATTAGGTTGGTTTAAAAGTCACTTCAGCTTTCTCATGGTTGCTAATTACATAATTATGTTACATTGTATGTCAAAGGGATTTTGCAGACACAATTAAATTAATCTAAAATAGGGAGATAAGACAGGTTGATTATCTAATCACATGTGCCTTTAAAGTCTGGGTCTAGAGGTCAGAGGTCAGCGGTCTAGCAAGTCAGAGAGATCCAAAACATGCTAGTGATTCAATGAGGAAGAAACTCTTCATTGCTGACTTTGAAGACGGTGAGTGTCACAAATAAATAAAGTCCTCAGTCCAACAACTTCATAATTAGTGCTACCTGCAAATATGAGCTAACAATACTTTTAAATGCATTTACAATATGTGGTGAACAGATTCACATTGTCTCTGCCTGCTCTTCTCTTTCGCTTTGTCCCTGCATGCTACTATGTCTGTCTAGATGAGGGGACACAAACACCAGGGCTTTGTGCAGCCTTCTCTCTTCTCTTGGAATGCTATGGCTCTCTAGAACCAGATAGCACTGCTGAAGGTGGTTGAGTACAGGCAACTGATGGTGTTAGAAGCCATAGGCCATTGATTAATCCAGGCTCTAACCTTCACCCACCTCAAAGTCCTAAGAATCCTCCTTATAGCTTCCTATCAGATTTATACAGATTATTACCCACAAACCTTGCTCTTTCTTGGACCCCTAAGGCCAGGACTTCTAATATCTTCATCACTTTTGAGGTATCTGGTAACTCTTCTTTCTGGAGTTTCAGTTACTTCATCACCACTGCCGAGTGAAAAGTTACCACATGACCAGCCCAAAGCGTCATATGCAAGTCAGGGCTAAACAGTAGCTGGATGGTATTTTGTCTAGATCAGCCATGGGTGTTGTCAAATGTGACAAGAATATTATTTCTAAAAGTTCTACACTACAGAAACACACTAGAACTTACTTCCCACATTAAAAGACAACCTGGAGGAGTGGCTTTTATATCTCAGGCCAAGCATTAATCTTTCCAGGATTACAACTTGGCTCCCAAAGTTGCCAAGCTATTGCTTAGACAAATTATTTAATCTCCGTTATACCAAAATCATTGCCAGGTCCCCACAATTTGCACCTGGCTGCTACACCTCTATGAAGACTAGAATTACCTATGAGTAAGAGTCCAAAATAAGCTTTCTAAATCAATTCAGAGCTGTCTCACATAATTTTTGGTTTACAATTGATAACCATGAAGGAATTCTGAGTGGAGGTGCCCTGACCTTTGACAAATCTCCTATCGGTGCTTGGTACCAACTTGAGCTATCTTTTTTTTTTTTTTTTTTTTTTTTTTTTTTGAGACGGAGTCTCGCTCTGTCGCCCAGGCTGGAGTGCTGTGGCCGGATCTCAGCTCACTGCAAGCTCCGCCTCCTGGGTTCACGCCATTCTCCTGCCTCAGCCTCCCGAGTAGCTGGGACTACAGGCGCCCGCCACCTCGCCCGGCTACTTTTTTGTATTTTTTTTTAGTAGAGACGGGGTTTCACCGTGTTAGCCAGGATGGTCTCGATCTCCTGACCTCGTGATCCGCCCGTCTCGGCCTCCCAAAGTGCTGGGATTACAGGCTTGAGCCACCGCGCCCGGCAACTTGAGCTATCTTTATTGCTCAAACCAATAGGACAATTTGCTGAGGCCTCAGAGATCCACCCCCTCCAGAGAATCCCTGATTTCCCAAAATTTGGTTGAGATCTAAGGTTTATTTTGCTGTACAGCTCATTTTCTGGAGTTTTACTTGCTTCCAACAATGAAGGCAAGTTTTCCTGCTTCCGTGGTGATGGACAGCAGGCAATTCCTTTCTGGAGTTTCAGTTCACTTCTGACAGGGAAGGGGAGTTTGATTTTTCCTGCTTCTAGGATGGTACAGAGCAGTCTTCAGCCTGGGCCCCATTCCTATAAGTAACTGAATCTGTGTTTTGTCTTGGAAGTTCTCCTAAATGACCTAAGTTAAGATTAACAACCAACTGGTCATAATTTCTTCTTACCATGACAGTGCTCAGCAATCATACAAATTGTGTGATCATTAATTTTCTTAACTTTTTAAAAATTATTTGTTTGTTTCAGTTTTTGTTGTTGTTTCCTTCTTTTCCCCATTGGGTTTGACCAGTTCTATCTGACTTGATCAAATCCAAAGGAAAGTTCCAAATTATGGGGACAAGGCCTCTGAATTGGATACATCCCTGTAGAAAAATAAATAAATAAATAATAAAAATTTAAAAAGAGGGAGAGCAGGGGGAAACAAACAAAAAACAGAAAAAAGAGAAAAAAAAAGAAAAGAAAGGTTTTGACTACCTGAGTGGCCTAATTTATATAACAAGGCCACGTTTGCTGGCCAAACCAAACTAAAAGAGCAATGGTTGTCACCTCACACCCAGGCTGCAGTTCAGTAGCTAAGGTTCTGCCCATTTTTTCACCATGACAACCTGGGCTCGGTTCCTAAATCAGTTTCTCTCCAGTTTGATACTTGTGTTACTTTTGAACATTTTTTCCAGGGAGCTTTCTTAGCAGGAGCTTTGTTGGCTTTCACCCCAACTGTTACAGAACAGCTTGACCGAATTCAAAATCCAGAAGGTCAGAGGGTATCCTGGGAAGATGGTGGAATGAGAAGCATCTGGAATCTAGACAACAACTGCACTGGCAGGATCTGTCTGATGTAAATATTTCAGAACTCTGGAGCCTACTGAAGGCTTGCAACTTCCAGAGGAAGGCCCAGATGGTAGACTGTAGGTAATTTCAGCCAATTTCAGCCCTTAGCACAATAGCAGTTACCCAACACTACCTCCAAGGCAGTCAGCTTGTGTTCCTACGGTAAGCTGCACACATCTTTCAGGATCCAGAATTGGCAAAAAGGATGCTGTCTCCAAATATTGGGGGTCTGGGCCGGGTGCAAGGGCTCATGCCTGTAATCCTAGCACTTTGGGAGACTGAGGTGGGTGGATTACCTGAGGTCAGGAGTTGAAGACCAGCCTGGCCAACATGGTAAAATTCCATCTCTACTAAAATTAGCTAGGTGTGGTGGCAGGCACCTGTAATTCCAGCTACTCAGGAAGCTGCAGCACAAGAATCACTTGACCGAGGAGGCAGAGGCTGCAGTGACCTGAGATCATGCCACTGCCCTCCAGCCTGGGCAACAGAGCAAGACTCCATCTCAACACACACACACACACACACACACACACACACACACACACACACATATTGGGGCGCTGTTCTCTAATGGCTGACTGCAGCACAGAGACAAAGAGGCTGGAAGCTACTGTTGTACCTCCCCCCATTGTAGCAAGCTCCTCAACCCAAGCTGAAGCAACTTCCAGAAAGTTTAAAGGGATGGTTCCCTTTTTTCACCCTCCCTCAATTTTCCTCTTTTTCCCCTTTTGGGAGTCAGACGTTAAAGGATAAAATAATCAAGAATAACTGCATATATAGGTAAAATGAGGGAATGACCACACACCAGGGAAAGGTTCAGGCTCAGAAAACATCTGTGAAGACCACAAATTTATACCTCAGGCTGATCCTTGGCATAGAGACAACCTACAATAATAAAAAAACAAAACAATAACAACAACAAAAAAAGCAAACCCTGAGGAAGGGGGAGAATCTAATTTCTAGAGTTAACCACACTAGTAGATTCAAATGTCCAGTTTTCAACAACAACAATAAAAATAAATAAAAATTAAAAATGAACCAACAGAAACTTTTACTGAAAAATGCCTGATAGTCAATTTAAGATTAGGTCATGGGGGGAAAAAATGGAAAGAAAACTAATAGATAATTAAAGGAAAAAAAAAAAATCCTGCCGGAAGTTCTACTTGGCAGACTTTAAAAGAGCTGTCTTAAAGGCGCCCAAAGAACTAAAGGAAGATGTAGTAGAAGACAAGAAAACGATACATGAACAAAATGAAATATAAATAAAGGATAAAAAATCAAAAAAGAAAGAAAAAGAAGTGCTGGATCTGAAAAGTAAAATAAGTGAAATAAAAAATTAACTAGAGGGATTCAAAGTCAAATTTGAAGAAATCTGAGCAGGCAGAAGAAACAATCAGTGAACCCGAAGATAAGGCAATGGAAATCATCCAGTTTGAGGAACAGAAATAAAAAAAGATTGAAGAAAAATGAACAAAGCCTAAGTGACCATCAAGTGGACCAACATATGCATTGTGGAATTTCTTTGTTGTTGTTGTCGTTTTTTGGGGGGGGTTAGGGGATGGAGTTTCACTCTTGCTGCCAGACTGGAATGCAATAGTGCGATCTCAGCTCACGGCAACCTCTGCCTCCTGGGTTCAAGTGATTCTCCCACCTCAGCCTCCCAAGTAGCTGGGATTGCAGGCATGCACCATCACACCTGGTTAATTTTGTAATTTTAGTAGAGGCAGGGTTTCTCCATGTTGGTCAGGCTGGTCTCAAACTCCTGACCTCAGGTCATCCTCCCGCTTCGACCTCCCAAAATACTGGGATTACAGGCGTGAGCCACCGCACCCAGCCTTGCATTGTGGAATTTCTAAGGAAGAGGGAGAGAAGGGCAAGAGAGAATATTTGAAGAAACAATGGCTGAAAACTTCCCAAATTTGATGAAAGACATTAATACAAACACAGTAGCCTAACAAACCCCAAGTAAGAAAAACTTAAAGAGACCTACACCAAAACACATTATAATCAAACTTTCAAAAGTCAAAAACAGAGAATCTTTAAATCGGTAAAAGAAAAGCAACTGGTCACATGCAAGAAATCTTTAATAAGATTATCAACAGGTTTCTCATCAGAAACTTTGGAAGCTGGAAGGACAGGAAATCAAAAGCTGCCAACAGCCAGGAGTGGTGGCTCATGTCTATAATCCCAACACTTTGGGAGGCCGAGGCAGGCGAATCACTTGAGGTCAGGAGCTCAAGACCAGCCTGGCCAATATGGTAAAACCCTGTCTCTACGAAAAATATAAAAATTAGCCACGCATGGTGGTGGGTGACTGTAATCCCAGCTACTTGAGAGACTGAGGTGGGGGAATCACTTGAACCTGGAGGCAGAGGTTGCAGTGAGCCGAGATGGCACCACTGCACTCCAGCCTGGGTGATAGAGTGAGACTCTGTCTTAATAAACAAACAAACAAGTGAATAAACAAAAGCTGTCCATGAAAGGGAAAAGGATCAATAAATGGGTATTCCAGAAAGTCAAAAGCTACGCAAATATCAAGCCAAAATAAACTGGTTCCCTGACTGGAAATTGAACCCAGGCTATGGCAGCAAAAGCACAGAACTTTAACTACTGAACAGCAAAGTAGTGCAGACTTTATTGTGAATCCTGGAAGGGATCCAGAGCAGGCAGTTTGAGCTTATGAAGAATTTTAACTTTGTTTTGGGTCAAATTTTGCTCTTCAATTTAGTCAAGAGAATTTTTTTCCCTACACAACACAGATAATATTGTCAAGAGAATTTTTAAGGTTAGCCATGACACTAGTATGTGCCTTTCCTTTAATCTGATCTTCCTATCAATTGTTTAAAATAAGAGATCTCTAAAATCTTTTTTTCTTTTTTAATTCAGGTGTCTAATTTAAGGGATCCATCTTCAGTCCACTGGCAACTAGAATATCCAATGGTGTAATTATTCCAATAGCAATTCAACCAAATAGCCTCTTTGTGGAAAGCCCAGGATGTCATTTTCCAGGTTAACTTCCTGGGAAGGTTATAGAAGAGGCAATCCCAAAGATTCCCCTCCAAGAAAAAAGTTCAATGTAAGGAGTAGGCCACAGATGGTTAAGAGTGATGTTTGCCTCCAGTAACCCACAAATTTTGGGGGGCTTCCAGTCACAGACCTGTGAATCTGTGATACCATGTAGGCCCTCTTGAGATTGAGCTTTCCTAGGACTAATCAGGCAACAAGAGTTGAGACGACAAAAGCCTCAAAGGGATGGGATTTCTTAAGACAAACCCCAAGAACTTGACATAGTCAGAACAAAAAGTGTGCTCAGGTTCTCAGCCATTTTCAGACAGGCCACCTACTATGACTTGAAAATTACCACCTCTTACCACATACCGAAAACCAAGAGAAAGAGCTCCCACTTGGTCACAAGTCAAGCTCTCAAGGACATCAAATAAGATGAGAAAGAACCTCAACCAGTACCCTCTTTTATGACAGAATAACACATAGAGACAAAGACAAAGGAACAGACAATTTCTGGGAAGAAAGGGATTAAACAATATGAATTGGTACCACAAAGTACCAAAAAGCACACCAGAGTCACTACACCCAAGACTAGTCACACAAATCCTTTTCTCCCATTAATCAAGATTTTGGAGAGGGAAAAGAAACAGTGATTTTTCCTGTCCACTTGATCAGATTCCACATAGAGAAGGAGGCCGGGAGCCTGGCTGGTAAAAATTTATTACCCTATGACAACTGATCTGATCCTGGGTTCTTCACTGCAGCTTCCAGAAGAGCAGAGCTGTGTTATCCTGCTTACAGCTCCAAAACTGTAAGGGCCTATGGAATCCCTCCCTCTTAACCCTCTGAAATTTCACTCAAAAATCAAGTCACAAAAGGCAGATTAACTGGAGAAAAGGCATAAAATGTACTGACATGTACATGGGGAGGGCCACAGGGAGATTACCCTACCCTATCCACAATGGGATGCATAAGCTTATATAACATCTCGAGGTAACAGAATGAATGAGGGCTCAAAGCATGGCCAAAACCAGGTACCATCAGAGTTAGAGGTATATCCATTTATTGTGGGCAAGACAGGTTATGGGAGGGAGAGAAGAGGAGGCTTGGCTAGCAAAGTTGGTCTTAATATGTAAATGAAACCTTACAGGTAGCAGCGCTCAGAGAGAATAAACCCTAAAAGTTTCTTTCAGACCTTTACAGGTGTCAGGATTTCAGTTCATCTTTCCTAGATCTGGGCAAGGAAAGACTTAGCTGCATCAATGCAGACTCCCTACAGATGCAAATCTCTCCAACAAAAGACAACTTTGCAGGGCTACTTCTGCAGCTGGCTCTCTGAACAGACATCTTAAAATATGTCAAAGAAATGTACTTGGGGGTAAAATATTTTTAATTCCTTCACATCTACAGCCTGATGCACCTGCCGTTTCAAAGCACCATTGTTGGTGACAACTCCATTCTTCCCTACACTCAAGCCAAAAAAACAGATTCTCCTTGAGGCTAGTCTTTTTCTCATAGCACACATACTATTTTTCAGAAAAATTCTGTTTCCTGTTTGGTTAATTACAGACTTTGATCTGCCCAATCTTTCTCTTTCTTGGTCTCTGAATTTTGGCAAAGGAGTCTCCTGATACAGGCGAGATTGATTCTAATGACAAGGCTCAAAACCGTCAGACATTTAAGAGCCTTAATCTCGGGGTCAGGTTTGGGCCGCCCTTGAACCTTTTCTTTGGCCCACTCGTCAAAATCAGCCTGGTCAGGCCTGTCTTCAAGGCCCAGGGTCAGGGCCAGGTCCTCCCGATGCTTCTTGAAGCTTCTCCAGCGGGTTAGCAGCCACCCTCCCCTTCCCTGTGACCTGCAGAGAAGCTTCAGGGGGCATTTATTCAATTTGCTAGGAGCCCATGAGGCGCAGGTGCGAGGTGACTCTGTGGTTCCCACCGCACCCGCCGCCCTCCTTGGTCCTGTCGCTGTCTCTGGCGGGCAGTAACGTTCCGGGTGAGCCTGGGCTTCGAAGATACCCAGCCAGGGAGGGACCGGTAGGGAAGGGCACTGGCCCCTTAGGTCCTTCACAGTAGGGATCCGAAAAAGGTTTGAAGAAATAGAAAAGGAGAGTTGGGAGTAGATCAAAGGGAAAGAAAGAAATCCTAGGAGATTTCCTATCTGAAAGCACCACGAAGAGAAAGTCCGCTTCGTCTGGGTCAGGTCTTCACGTCGCTGGTGAACCGAGTTCTGGTCTCTATTGGAGACCAAATTAGTTGACTTTGGCTTGACTGCTAGTGAAGAAGCCACGCTTTGTCCTCCCCTGTTTAGCTCTTGATCCTGAAGCACTTGATTTTCTCTCCTGGGAGACAATCAATCTTCGATGGATTCCAGGGGTGCAACTGAGAAGTTTGTTTTTAATGCACCTACTTGAAGTAAGAATATTTTAAAGTATTTTTGCAAAGAAAAACGTTTCCTTTTGCACTGAAGACATTCAGATGTGAGGAAAATCACTCGGCTGGGGAAAGCAAATGCTATTGAGAATGTCTCACAAACATAAATTACACATCAGCAGGTAGGTTTGACCCTCAGGTTGGGCACATTTTAAGCGCACTGTTGGCGGAACTTAAGATGAATTAACGACATTCATGATTATTATTTTTAGTTTTTTAGTAAAATTTAATATTTTAAATTTAAATACACATTCTGAAAATTATATAACCAGCACAAGAAACCGGCTTTATGCCATATTTACAAACACAGGAAAGAAAGATGATATTTTAAATGACAATGCTTCACAAATGGCAACATTTTAAAAGTACCTAGACAAAAAAAGTTAACCTAGAATTCTATGCAAAAATAAAATTTCAAAACTGTGAGTGAAATATGGACATTGAAAAACATACAAAAGCTAAAAGAATTCACCGGCCGGGCGCGGTGGCTCAAGCCTGTAATCCCAGCACTTTGGGAGGCCGAGACGGGCGGATCACAGGTCAGGAGATCGAGACCATCCTGGCTAACATGGTGAAACCCCGTCTCTATTAAGAAATACAAAAAACTAGCCGGGCGAGGTGGCGGGCGCCTGTAGTCCCAGCTACTCGGGAGGCTGAGGCAGGAGAATGGCGTGAACCCGGGAGGCGGAGCTTGCAGGGAGCTGAAAACCCCCCACTGCCCCCCAGCCGGGGGGACAAAGCGAGACCCCGTCAAAAAAAAAAAAAAAAAAAAAAGAATTCACCAAACCACGCTACAAGAAATCTTAAGAGTCCTCCAGGCAGAAGCAAAAGGATCCTTGATAAAATGTGGACCTATACAAAGAAACCAATATTGGAAATGGCATTTAGAAAGCATGTACTACACGTTTTCTTATAATTTAAATCTTTTTAAAAATATTTGATGTAATAAATAAAAGTAATAATAATGAATACCAAAGCTTATAATGCATAAAGTAAAAATACATAATACTAGGATAAAGGCCAGAAGGGGAGGTATAATGACACTTGAAAGCAGACTGTGAGAAATTAAAGATGTATCCCAGAAACCCTAAAGCAGCCACTGAAATAAGAAAAGAGTTATAGCTAATAAAGCAAGAAGGAAATAAAATGGAATGAAATAAAAGCTGTGTAAACACTATGCTGGAACAACTGCTCTCCAGGCCTCCACCCTATAGAAATATACCAGTGGGCAATGAGAAGTGTACAAGAATGATGACTGCAGCATTATTTGTAATCATAAAATAATAGAACCAATGTAATTTTAAAGATATATGAAAAAGGGTTTATTTATTTATTTAACAGACAATTGAACAAACAAACAATGGAAGCAAGTCCTTTGCCAAAAGGAACACAGAGGGTCATGATGATGCTACTCCTCCAAGGATTTCAGGGTTCCCAGACGCCTAGTGCCAGACCCTGCTCCTCGCAAGGGGACCCACGAGCGACCCTCGCCACCATCCCTGCCCTGGTGGAGCCCCCGTGCGGGACACAGGATCCGAAGATGGCAGCGGAAGCGCCACAGCGGCCTCGAAAGCGACTGGGCAGGGTGGGCACAGGCTCCCTCACCGGATGAAGGCGGCGAAAAGAACGGGAAGAACCATCCCGGGAGCCCACCGGGCGTTCAGTTTCATTTGGTACCCGAGGAGCCTCGGGCTGGGTCGCCGACTGGGGAGTTTCTGGGAGCTTCTGAAGAAGGAGAGGGGCAGGGCCGGCGAAGGCCATTCGGCTCTCCGTCTGGCTCCAGAATCTCCTAACACGCAGGTGTCCAACGTGACCAGGGCGACTCACCGCTCTAATCTCTCTGGTTTTCCAAGGCCTTGCTCAGTAGTCCTGCCGGGCGGGCCCTGAGAATAGAAGGGAGGGAGGAAATTTAGTGAGTGCGGCCTTCCTCTATTGCCCAGCAGAGTGAGTAGTTCTTGTCTCTGTAGCGCAATCGGTTAGCGCGTTCGGCTGTTAACCGAAAGGTTGGTGGTTCGAGCCCACCCAGGGACGCCTAGTTGGAACTTTTAAAGCATGCACGCATTGTCAATCACTACATAAGTGGGGAAGATTTTATCTTCCCGGAGTACCAAGCCACTAATTTATGACTGATCCATGTCAAGGGCCGGCCCACCGGCCCGACCAGATTTTTTTTTTTTTTTTTTTTTGGGACGGGGCCCCGCTCTGTCGCCCAACCGTGCCCTGCTAATTTTTTGTGTTTTTAGTAGAGACAGGGTTTCACCGTGGTCTCGATCTCCTGACCTAGCGATCCGCCCGCCTCGGCCTCCCAAAGTGCTGGGATTACAGGCGTGAGCCACCACGCCCGGCTACCGGACCAGATTCTTAACCGGGTATCTCCTGAAATGCCGGGTTTCCACCAGTGTAACTCAGGAATCCTGAAACAGAGAACTAGGAACCCACTTCTGGTGTGATAAAATTCTAATTCAGTCCGTTCTACGCTTAAACGAGTAATTTATGTGCCTCCATTTTTTTCATATTTTAGTAATAGGAGTCCAGTAGTATCTCCAGGATATGCCTGGATTTACTGATTGTTCTATCAATAATGTGACCAGTGGAATCACTCATCATGTTAGTGATCCTCTCCATCATTTTTTGAAAACAGTATTTTTTCCTCAGTTTGTGCATTATTTAACCCTTTTCAAAATGTTTTTGTTAGCCAGGCATGGTGGCATGTGCCTGTAATCCCAGCTACTGGGGAGGCTGAGGCAGGAGAATCATTTGAACCTGGGAGGTGGAGGCTGCAGTGAGTTGAGATAACTACACTCCAGCCTGGGCAACAGAGTGTGACTCCATCTCAAAAAAAAAAAAAGTATTTGAGATGAGGTTGGTTTCATGGTTTTAGGATTACAAAGAATGCTGCAGTCACTATTCTTGTACACATATCTTTGGTCATTGTGGAAATGTCTACACTACAGATATTTCTATAGTGTAGAGAACTGTATGCATCATTGATACATTATAGTGTTTAATGCTTCTAATTTGAGTACATTCTGCAAATGTATCTTTCACGGGAGCAATACCTAATAACATTCCAATATGAATATTTATAAGAGGAAACATGTGCAGATGTGCAATTCAGCTTCGTGCCTCTCCATGGGGCCCATGTTCATAAAATGGTGGCATTAGCTATCTGAGAGTGGAGTTTGCGGCCCTCTGATGTCAAAAGCTGAAGCAGAGGACATGAAAACCCTCACTGCACATCCTCTGTAGTCTGGCCAGAATCATTCCTAGGTCGGTGGTCTCTTATCAGGAGGAAATGCTGCTTGCTTGCTTGGTCAAAACCACAAAAGGGAGGGAAAGTATTAGGCTGTTGGTTGATAACAGTAGTGAAGCAAGTCTTTCCAAAGGTAACCCTTAGGAAAAAAAAAATCCTAATTCTTAACCAGATGGTGCCGTGCAGTTCCAGGCTCTTGGTGTCCCAAACAAAGAACTGTACATGGCACATACAAAGCAGCAAAGCAAAACAAAAGTTTATTAAGCACAGTAACACTCTCGGAGTGGGGAGAGTGGGCTGACCTCTGGGAGATGAGATCAGTATTAGTTTGGTGTACTTTGGGTCTTTTTATGTGTGTTTATTTTTCTTCTCTTCACAAGGATGCCTCATCTTTAGCCAGTGTTTGCCTTTAGATTGATAGGTGGGTGGCTTACTTTGGCCCTTGTGTGCTTGCTTGTTGCCTCCATCCCATAATTTTTAGTACACACATGAGTTTTAATGAGCTGATTATCATATGAAGTCATGTTAAGGATACTTTTTTTCTCGAATGCACATGCCTATCTCTGAGGAGCTGCCCCTTTACTGGTTTGGATCTTGCCAGCCATGAGGTCCTTGCTTGCTGTTTTTTGGGGTTTTTTTCTTTTTTCTTGACAGAATCTCTCTCTCTTGCCCAGTCTGCAGTGCAGTAGCACAATCTTGGCTTCCTACAACCTTCTCCTTCCGGGTTAAGTGATTCTCCCACCTCAGGCTCCCAAGTAGTTGGGAGCACATGCTCACACCACCACCCCCGGCTAATTTTTTGTATTTTTAGTAGAGATGGGGTTTTATCATATTGGCCAGGCTGGTCTCACACTCCTGACCTCAGGTGATTCACCCACTTTGGCCTCCCAAAGTCCTGGGATTACAGGCGTGAGCCACCACACCTGACCAAAAAAAGAATTTTTAAAATTATTCTTTTAGGTCAGGTGAGGTGGCTCACGCCTGTAATCCCAGCACTTTGGGCGACCAAGGTGGGTCAATCACGAGGTCAGGAGTTGGAGACCAGCCTGGCCAACATGGTGAAATCCCATCTCTAGTAAAAATACAAAAATTACCCAGGTGTGGTGGCTGGTGCCTGTAAACCCAGCTACTCGGGATGCTGAGGCAGAAGAATTGCTTGAAACCAGAAGGCAGAGGTTACAATGAGCAGAGATCACACCACTGCACTGCAACCTAGGCAAAAGAGCAAAACTCCGTCTCAAAAAATAAAATAAAATAATAAAATAAAATAAAATAAAATAAAATATTCTTTTAGCCGGGCAAGGTGGCTCATGCCTGTAATCTCAGCACTTTGGGAGGCCGAGGCAGGCGAATCATGAGGTCAAGAGATCGAGACCATCCTGGCCAACTTGGTGAAACCCCTTCTCTACTAAAAATACACAAATTAGCCGGCCGTGGTGGCAGGCACCTGTAATCCCAGTTACTCAGAAGGCTGAGGCAGGAGAATCGCTGGAATCCGGGAGGCGGAGGTTGCAGTGAGCCGAGATCACACCACTGCACTCCAGCCTGGAGAAAGAAAGAGACTCTGTCTCAAAAAAAAAAAAAAAGAAAAGAAAAGAAAAAGAAAAATTATTCTTTTAAACTTGTGTCATGGCCAGCACAGTGGCGCACGCCTGTAATCCCAGCACTTTGGGAGGCTGAGGCGGGCGGATCATGAAGTCAGGAGATTGAGATCATCCTGGCTAACATGGTGAAACCCCGTCTCTACTAAAAATACAAAAAATTAGCCAGGCGTGGTGGTGGACACCTGTAGTCCCAGCTACTCAGGAGGCTGAGGCAGGAGAATCGTGTGAACCCGGGAGGCGGAGGTTGCAATGAGCCAAGATGGCGCCATTGCACTCCAGCCTGGGCAACAGAGCGAGACTCCGTCTCAAAAAGAAAAGAAACAAAAAGAAAAAGAAAGAGAGAAAGAGAGAAAGAAAGAGAAAGGAAGGAAGGAAGGGAGGAAGGGAGGGAAGGAGGGAGGGAGGGAGGGAGGGAGGAAGGAGACAGAGAGAGAGAGAGACAAAGAGAGAAAGAGAGAAAGAAAGAAAGAGGAGGAAGCTACTGATAGTCCAGTATGGTACACTGTGATAGACTGAAAAAAATGGTGGTTATATTTTGCAGCTTCTCTCATCAAGAGAGTCTATTTCTCCCCTGTTGAATCTGGGACTGGCTATGTGATTTGCTTTGGGCAAATGTTGGTGCCTTCCCAAACCTGACAGAAGAGAGGCTTGCACATAGGGGGATTGCTTGCTTTTTGCTTCATTTGAAATCCTGAGACCATGATCTGAAGACCGCCCCCAAGCAAGCCTGCTGGAGAGATCACATGAAGAAAAAGATCCATGCATCCCACTTGTTCCAACCAATCCAGCTATACCCCAGATGTGTGAGTGAGGCCATCCTAGACCATCCAGCCCCAAATGAATCAGCTTGGACCAGAAGAATGTCCAAGCCAACTCACAGAATCACTAAAAATAATAAATTATTGTTATTCTAAGTCAATAAGCTTGGAAGGGTTTATTATGCAGCAAAAGTCTATCAAAAGGGTGATGGTAGCTGCAGGAAATAAATATATACCTTTAATTTTATATGCATAAACATCTTTGGGATGATACCTCCAAAATATAAATTCCTATATTGAAAGAGCACACTGAGTACCCAGCATGGCGGATGAAAATAGATCATGAAATTTCAAAATAGTAGGAACAGGTAGAAGATTCTATAAGCTTTTGGGAGGGGAGATGGGAGACCAGTTTAAGGCAAACAACAAAGAATCAGAATGGCATTACACTACAGTGTTGATGTGCTCCAGTCTATAACCATCAGGAACAAACTTGTAGTCAAACCTGAGTATACTGGCTCATTGCAACAGAGGAGACAGCAAACACTATGGGGAAATTGTGGGACAATTCTTCCTTTGGGAATCTTGGTATTTTTATCTAGAAAGTGGGAGGAATGATTGCAGGACTAAACACATAATTGGTAAAGAATCAACAGTCTGGACAGGCACGGTGGCTCATGCCTGTAATCCCAGCACTTTGGGAGGTCGAGGTGGGCAGATCACGAGGTCAGGAGATCAAGACCATCCTGTGAATGGTGAAACCCCGTCTCTACTAAAAATACAAAAAATTAGCCAGGCATGGTGGCAGGCGTCTGCAGTCCCAGCTACTCAGGAGGTTGAGGCAGGAGAATCGCTTGAATCCGGGAGGCAGAGGTTGCAGTGAGTCGAGATTGCGCCACTGCACTCCAGCCTAGCCACAGAGCAAGACTCTGTCTCAAAAAAATAAAAAATAAAATAATTAACAGTGACTATTAGTAGCTGGGAAAAGGGGATATTTGATCATATTATGATATTATGGTTTGGACAGTGTTCTGTTTGTGATCAAATATGATTGTGAAATAGTCTTTCTTTCATCTTGGTGAGAGGGTAACTTTGTCTGATATTGGTGTTGTGAAATTTTTAGTTTTAACCGGAGAACATCATGGCCTAGGTGTTTGTCAGACCAGCTCTAGCTGACAACAGAAGAGGGTTACTTTTTTCTTTCTCAGAAACAACTATGGAAAACAGTAAACAGCAAGGGTCCGGTGCGGTGGCTCATGCCTGTAATCCTAGCACTTTGCAAAGCCAAGGGAGGAGGATCACTTGAGGTCAGGAGTTTGAAACTGTAGCAGGAGGAGTCCTAGACAAAATCCCTCAGACACCTGATCGTGGAAGGTAAGAGCTTTGTTCAGGTGAGAGCATCGGCAGACTCATGTCCTAGAAACGGAGCTCCCTGAATAAGTAATTCCTGTCCCTCTTAAGGGGCCGTGTGAGGGGGTCATGATTGATTGAGCAAGCGAGGGGTACGTGACTGGGGGCTGCATGCACCGGTAATCAGAATGAAACAGAGCAGAAAAGAGAGTTTCATAATGCTTTTTTATACAATGTCTGGAATTTATAGATAGCACAAGTGGTGAGATCAGGGGTTGAATTTTAACAACCAGGCCCGAAATGTGGCGCCCGGTTATCTGACCGTGATTTTCACTTCTGCCCATTCTTTCAACCTCCACTTTTTCAGCAAACAAGAAATTAAGAATAAGACAATATGAGGAGTGGTCTCCTCTCTCAAAACCAGCTTGGCCAACATGGTGAAACGTCGTCTCTACTAAAAACAAAAAAATTAGCGGGGCGTGGTGGTGGGTGCCTGTAATCCCAGCTACTCGAGGCCAAGGCAGGAGAATCGCTTGAACCCGGGAGGTGGAGGTTGCAGTGAGCCGAGATCCCGCCGCCCCACTCCAGCCTGGGGGACAAAGAGAGGCGAGACTCTGTCCAAAAAAGAAAAAAAGCAATGCCTTTAAAAATCTGAGAGAAATTATTTCAGCCTATCTCTTTATATCTCTATCTAGTAAAATATCAGTTAAGTATATGGGTAAAATAGATGTTTTCAGACACGCAGTGTCTCAAGAAGTTTATTTCTAAGTTAACCACTTTATAGGAGGTTTTGGAGGATATGCATCATCAAGAGGAAGGAGCGAGTGAGGAATGAACCGCCTTGAGATCCATGAAGCAGGGGATCTAACAAAAGAGAGAGGCAATGGAAATCCCAAGATGGTGTAGTAAAGAGAGATATTATGATAACAGCTCTGAGATAAGCCTGAAGAGCAAGTCATCCAGAATGGAGCAGGTAGAAACATGCTAGGAAAAATTTCTTTCTTTCTTTATTTTTGTTTGTTTGTTTGAGAAGGAGTCTCACTCTTTTGCCCAGGCTGGAGTGCAATGGCGCAATCTTGGCTCACTGCAACCTCTGCCTCCCGGGTTCAAGTGATTATCCTGCCTCAGCTTCCCGAGTAGCTGGGATTACAGGTGCCTGCCAGCCTCAGTTTCCCTAGGAGCTGGGAGTACAGGTGCCCGCCACCATGCCCAACTAATTTTTGTATTTTTAGTAAAGATGGAGTTTCACCACGCTGACCAGGCTGATCTCGAGTTCCTGATCTCAGGTGATCCACCTGCCTGGGCCTCCCAAAGTGCTGGGATTACAGGCATGAACCACCACGCCCAGCCAGGAAAAATTTCTTGAACAAACATATAAGCAAGCAAACCAACAAAAATGATTGTGTGTTTCTATGTGTTGACGGGAGATTTACAGAAATGAGGAGAAATTGGCTAATATTAAGTAATAAATACATGGAAAACTAACCAAATGGAAAAATAACATTATTATTGCCAAGGTAAATACTGTAAAAAAAAAAAAATCACTATCTAGAAGCTAGGAAGAGGACTCTCACCAAGAGCCAAACTTGCTGGCATCTTGGACATCTCAGCCTCCAGAACTGTGAGAAATAAATGTTTAAGTCACCCAGTAGATGGTATTTTGTTATGGCAGCCTGACATAACTAAGACATCCAAACCTCTGAAAGAATCAAAATAAGACTTTACCTATATCTATTTGAGAATCCATCCTCTATTTCTGTTTTCTTAGCTTTAAAGAAAACTTGAGGGGTGCTACGGCAATAGATGTAGGGACCACTGCAACAGAATCTTGCAGTGCAGGAGAGAGATTGGACTCAACTCCTATTTCTGTTTCTTACGACGTTTTCTTTAGCTACTTGCCTATCCAGTTCACCAGACAGTGTTTCATAGCAAGTACCATGTACCAGCATAGACCAAACAATTCCACAAAAGCAGTAGAATAGCCAATATTATTAAGTTCCAACAATAAAAACCTAAGAATGCAATCTCTCCTCTTGTTGCCACAATAAAATAAAAAGATCTATTATATAAAGTCTCAATTAGATGAACATTTAAAATCTCCCCTTTTCAATTTTTATTTAGCTAAGGACCAACTCTGTGCCAAAGTAAAGGTCCCGCTCTGGAGGGTTAGGTCCGAGTTCTTCTTCAGCAGCTGAAGTCCAGGCTCTCTGTCACAGGAACGGTGGAAACACCCATTGTCAGCACTTTTACAGTGAACCACTTTCCCAGAATTCCCAGGGGTCAGGAGAACAGAGGAGAACAGCGTAGCACCAGCTCCTTACCTGTGAGATTCAGGGCTATGTGTGAGACCAGCAAGCAATAACATTCCCCAAACAAAAGTGAAGAGTTTGTGCTGCTATTAAATGTCAGATAGTGTGGCCAAGGAAGGAGCATTCTCTTAGGGTGTGGGACTATGACTAGGCCCAACTTCATTAGAGATCAATTAACCATCAATTAGAAAAATTGGAAAGGCACAAATACTCTGACCAGGCAAGTCCATTTCTAGAAGTCTGTTTTAAGAAATCCTTGCACAAATGATGAAAGGTATTTGTAAAAGGATGTTCTCTGAGTTATTTTTTATAAGAATAAGCATTAGACACAATTTTGTGTCCATTAACCAAGGGCCATTTAAATATATACTGATTCATCCATACCATAAAAAGATAAGCAGTTGTTTAAAAGGCTGAGTATGAAAGTTGTGATGATGATGCCACTGAAAATAATTACAGCAGCTAACGTTTAATGAACATTTATTAGGTGCTTAAATGCTTTATGTGTATTTCTCATCAAATGTGTAAACCAAAAGTAAAATTCTAAGGTCCCCCAATCATCTGAATGGACCTCTCCTCTAGGTCAAGGGTATTCCAAAGTTAACCTGAAAAACTAGTTCAGGCCATGATGGGAAGGAGAGGTTGGACATGCCTCTGTATACCCTCCTTCCTTTTGGAACTCAGGAAAAGCCAACCAGCATTAACATCAACACAGACCTTAAGTCTCATAAGAAACATTTACAATCTATTTTCTCTGAAGCCTGCTACCTGGAGGCTTCACCTGCATGATAAAACCTTGGTCTCCACAACTTCCCTATCTAACCCAGAAATTCCCTTCTGGAATAATAACTCTTTCAACCAATGACTAATCAGAAAAATTTTAAATCTGCCTATGACCTGGAAGCCCCCCACCCTCTGAGTTGTCCTGCCCTTCCAGATTGAAGCAGTGTAAATCTTACGTGTATCAATCGATGTATTCTGTCTCCCTAAAATGAAAAAAAGCAAGCTGTACCCGACCACCTTGGGCACATGTTGCCAGGACCTCCTGAAGCTGTCACTGGTGTCTCCTTAACCTTGCAGAGTAAACTTTCTAAATTTATTGAGACCTGTCTCACATACTTTTGGATTCACAAATGTTAGATTAATCCATGAGGGAAGCATTATTTATTTATTTATTTATTTATTTATTTATTTATTATTTGAGATGGAGTCTGCTCTGTCTCCAGGCTGGAGTGCAGTGGTGCAATCTTGGCTCACTGCAACCTCTGCCTCCCGGGTTCAAGCGATTCTCCTGCCTCAGCCTCCCGAGTAGCTGGGATTACAGGCACCCACCACCACACCCCACTCATTTCTGTATTTTTAATAGAGATGGGGTTTCACCATGTTGGCCAAGCTGGTCTCAAACTCCTAACCTCAGGTGATCTGCCTGCCTTATCCTCCCAAAGTGCTGCGATTACAGGCATGAGTCACCACGCCCAGCCAGGGGAAGCACTGCATTTTTTTTTCTCTTTTATAAACGAAGAAGTTGAGGTACAGAAAATTCAGTAATGTTTTAAAAGTCATGTCATGAACGAATCAAGATTTCAACCCAGAAATTGAGGCTTCACCACCAGTGAAGATTGGGGTTTTCTTGAAAGTTTTCAATTATTGGGAGTTTTGGATTTCCAGGAATGTGCAATTGTAAAAACCCAGCTTCAGGAAGTGATGAAATAGGTGCAGTGGATATGGGGTAAGCTCTGAAGTCCCAGGCTCAGGCTCTATTGAAAAATTACTTTTGCTGAAATATTCCAGTTTTTAGGACCTTCCATGGAACTTAAGCCTTTGCGCAGCATATTTTGGCATCTGATTTAAAGCTAGTAGAGGTCCGGAGGATTCCCAGGATTAAAGTCTTTAAACAGAAAGCGTGAATCTTACCTAAGTAAAAGCTGCCTGTCCCTGGGTGGGCTTGAACCATCAACCTTTCAATTAACAGCCAAATGCGCTAACCGATTGCACCACAGAAACTCTAATGGGTTGTGTCTTAAACTCATTTGCTGATACCAGAAATGGCTTTTTAACCTCTGGCTGCAGATAATCTCATATGTTTGTGGCCTGTCCAATCCCGCGCACTCCAGAAACCCAGAACACGGGAGACAATGAAGCCAAGAGTCGAGTCTTTGGGCACGTTTGGACATCCTACCCGGCCAGAGTCAGCTGGGGGACTCCAACAGCCAAACGGCCGCCTGCTTCTCACCGTCTGCTCCTCACTGCTTCCCCCGCCTGCTCTTCACTGTCTCAAAAGTCGCCGGCCCCTCCACAGGCGACAACTGCAGCCTCTCCGGCGGAAGTCACTCGCTTTCCCATTCTTAGCCCCGCTTCACACCTTGCGCTCACAGTCATTTCCTCCCGGCCTGGGCCAGTGGACGTGCGCGTGGGAAGAACCAGAACCCGTGATGTCCTCACCACGCCGCCATTGGGCCTTCCTAGGTGGAATCCACCACCCAGGGACCTGGAGTTTACACAGGCTGCAGCCCAGAGCCCAGAGCCCGCCTAGCACCTAGTAGGCGCCCAGTAAATGCTCGGTGAAGGAAGGCATTCCACAGCAGGGGTTTAGGAGAACCATGAATTCCTGTGTGAACATTAAGCCTTTAGTCCTACTAGGAAGTCTGGAATATGGAGACCTGAAGTGTTTCTCAAAGGCAGCTGTTCTTGTATTCCCAGAGCTGGTTTAGAATTCAGCAAAGGTCCCTGCTCTGTGGATCCCACCTCTGGAGACCAGAGGATGGTGCGGTGCGGGGCACCGCGGGTTATCATCCTTCCCACGCTCACGTCCACCGGCCCAGGCCCAAAGGAAATGGCTGTGAGGGCAAGATGTGAAGATAGTTACAAATACCAGCTAGGGCCAGCGACAGTTGCAGAAATGAGGACTTGTAATAGTTATGAGTATTTCTTCATTATTTTGAGATGAATACAATACTTTTCTTGAGAATTCTCCTCTTCCATCATCCTAGCTAGGGTATTCATTAATAGTTAATTTTAAAACTCAACATCTAGACTGCTGCGATGCGCTACCATGAAACGCGGACCATCCATGAGCGGGTCACGCAATTCCGCCTGTAATCCCAGCACTTGGGGAGGCCGAGATGGATGGATCACAGGCCAGGAGATCGAGACCATCCTGGGACTAACACGTGAAACCCGCCCTACCAAGAAATACAGTACCAGTCACAGGTGGCATGGATGCCTGTAGTCCCAGCCACCACAGGAGGCCGAGGCCGAGAATGGCGGAACCCGGGAGGCGGAGGCTTGCATGAGCTGAGATCCCGCCCACTGCACCCAGCCCGGGCGACAGAGCCCAGACCACCTGAGGGAAGATTATCTAAAGATAAATAAAGGATTTCTATCCTGTTAGAGGTTGGTTATTTTCTACTGAATGAGAAAAAGTATGATTTTCCTATTGTCTTTATATGAACCTTAAGTATGGTTTTACAAGGAGGAAAAAAGAGGAGGAAGAAGAGAAAGAAGAGGAAGAGGAGGAAAAAAGGAGGAGGAAGGTGTACATTGATGCCACCTTGAGAAGAAGTGAACTGTGGTGGAATTGTAATGTATCAGTTTTGCTAAGCTTAATGCACGTTTCCCAGATTCGCCATCTTTAGATAGCTCTGGGTTAGCCTGGGCCACAGGAGACATTTGGAAGATAGAATTCAAGTGGCTGTTATACGCTTTTGTATACTGGGAAGGGTATTGTTACAGCTCAGGCATGATCTTCAGCCTCCCTGACTCTTGGACTGGTGGGTGTTTTGCTTCTTGATCTAACATTAAGGTTAGAAATTGCAGGATTCCAGCTGGGTTTTGTTACATTCAATTTGGTTTAAGTTCCCATATTATTAGGAAAGCCTTAGGGCGCTTCAGGAAAACAGTTTTAAAAAAATCAAATTTGGAAAATATCAAATGGAATTATAGGCAATAAGCATAACCCAGTGGAACCATGAATCAAACTCTCTAAAGCAGGGTTGTCTACATTTTGGCTTCCTTGGGCCACACTGGGAAAAACAAAAACAAAAACAAAAAACAAAAGAACACTAACTGCAATTGAACTGTGCCTGTAAAGCTTGTAAACAAAATGTGTCTGTAAAGCCTGCAAACAGGCCGGGCGCGGTGGCTCAGGCCTGTAATCCCAACATTTGGGACGCCCAGGCAGGTGGATAACTTGAGGTCAGGAGTTCAAGACCAGCCTGGCCAATATGGTAAAACCCTGTCTCTACTAAAAATTCAAAATATAAGCCGGACCTAATTTTTTGGTGGCCTGCGCCTGTAATCTCAGTTACTCGGAAGGATGAGTATTCTCTGACTGAGGCAGGAGAATAGCTTGAACGCGGGAGGGAGAGATTGCAGTAAGCCGGGTCCCGCCACGCATTCCCATGGACTGTTTGCTGTCAAATATTTACAATTGGCTCCCATAGGGAAAAGCAAAGCTTAGTTTTATTTCTATAGAACAAAAAGCTTAGTTCAGACGGATCCACCATATTTGCCCGCGCTGACAGACTGTTGGGATTACAAGCGTGAGAAACACTACCGGGCAATATCTTTAGTTTTCATGTTACAGACGGGAACAAAAGTCTGCTCTTGCTAGCCTCCATTGCCTACATGCCTACAACAAAGAAGAAAAACCTACTGTTAAAATAATCTAGGGAAAGCAGCTGGAACGCAGTCCCCACTTCACTGAAATTACGCAAGTCGGCTTCCCACATTTGGGGAAATCGCAGGGCCAGCACATCTCGGGAGTGCACGGATAAGCCCCGCCCCTGCAGAAAACCACCTCTGCGGGATCATCATGGTATCTCTGCTAGGTGGGTATGAGCTCCTGCACTCCGCCCTCCTGCCACAGCCTCTTTGCTGCCCCCACCTTTACACACACGGTCACTTGCCCCGCGCACTCCCGAGTCCTTCTTGCCCTGACAGACAACTGGGACTCTCAGGTCCGACCAGCGGTCCTGAACCTGCCTCCATGGCACGGGAACGCTCCTTCGTGGTGAAGCAGCAGGTGGGGAAGCAGCAGCCCCTGCGCTCCCTTATCTACATAGAAGTCGCCCTCTCCGTGATGTCACCAACAGTGCCTTTCCCAGTCCCCGTCTGCCTTTCTGCCACTCAGCGGACCAACCCGCTGCCGGAGCCCACAAGGGGAAGTGACGTCTGCCTCTCCCTTTTTCCCTCCCGCCCCCGCATCTGTTCTCTTCCAAAGAAGCTGGTCGTTAGCCTGTGTTGAGTAGCAAGCTTTCGGCGGCCAGATGGAGCCTGGGAACCCTTCTTCAAATACTGGCTTTTAATTCGCAGACTAGAACGTTTAGGATTACAAAAGAAACCGGTTCTCTTCACATCCTTATCTTTGGGATGTAGCATTCTGCTTGAAATTGGAAGCCGCTTAATATCAGAGAGAAACCATATTTATGAAAGTAAAGAGGCTGCTCAGATGACTGCAAACCAGCCTTCCTTACTGATTTTATCACTGGTAATGTTATAAAGACAGTTGTCCAGTTTCATGAATCTTGTAGTTTTTTTTTTTTCAGTATTGTAGCAAAATATGAAATTCACTTCATAACATCAAAACAAAAAACCCACACTGATGGCAAAAAAAAAAAAAAGCAAAAATGAGAGAGAGACCTGTCCTATAGCCATACTTAGTGGGTAAAAGCTAAAGAGTTCAATTTCTGCTCATGATACTTAATAGAACATAGGGAACATGAGCCAATAGCTCAGTGGGTTCAGATCTGCACCAAGTACTTGTTGGATGCAGGATTCTACTGTCTCCAATAATATGTCTCAGATGGACTAATTTTTTATTTTATTTTATTTTATTTATTTATTTTTTGAGACAGAGTCTCGCTGTGTCTCCCAGGCTGGGATGTACTGGCGCGATCTCGGCTCATTGCAACCTCCGCCTCGCGGGTTCACACACACCACCACGCCCGGCTTTTTTTTGTTTGTTTTTTTAGTAGAGACGGAGTTTCGAACTCAGTTGATCAGAAGTAGGTGAGGTCAGAAAACACATCCTGGGAGAGGCTGGCACAATGCCCAGAACCGCCATCGCTAGGCCTGGGATTTTCTTCTGTAGTGGATACTAGTACTCATGTGGTGCAGGGACAAAACCAATTAGATACTTCTGGGAGTTAAAAAGAGATGAATTTACATTGCCATTTGAGAAGGGGTATTAAGGAATTTGCCAGGGTACTGACGCGTGTCAGGTGTAAACCGCAGGTTGAGAGAGAGCTAAGTATTTTCTGTCCATGAAGGTGATCAGCCGGGGCCTGAAGAAAGAGGGAAGGGGGAGGACGCTGGCGCCAGAAATGGGAAAGGGCTGCTTGGGGGCGGGAAGGATGGGTGGGATGCTATCTAGAAAGCTGCCTGGCAATGGATGTAGGATGTGGAAGCAAGACATCAAACAAGAAGCTGTCGCTTGAATAAAGTCTGAAGAAAGATCAGATATGTAAATGGCAGGAAATAGTAGGGAAACTGGACCCGGCTCCTCGTAAAACTTCCTGCCTTACATTTCAGGGAGGATCGCAACGCATTTTGGCCAAGACATGTGAGACTGCGGTTCTGACCTGCGGGCCTCAATGAATATGCACTAGGGACCTGGGCGCTGGGAGAGCCGTTCCCCTACACAAAGTAAGCGTGTTATATATACAACCTAGCGGGGACACTAAGAGCCCCAAAGGCCCTGTTTTCTTCCCAGAGAACAGCGCCCGTGTGCGTAGTTTGTACCTGGCTCTATGAAGTGAGGCATCTCCCGCTAAAAAACCTACAAACTACCGTGGGGCTGCAGCAGCAGCTTCTACAAAAAAGGTGACTGGGGCCGGGAAAACACGAAGATTTTACAGATCGTGGAGAACCTGTGAAACACTGGAGACTATGGACTAATCTTCTGAGAAGGGTAGCCTGCATATAGAAAGGGAAAAGTTGTGCAGCCTCTTTCATGGTAGTTAATTTGATGCTGTAAGGGTTGATGCTTTATTTCTTCTGATAGAGAATTGATATGTTATTTAATATTCTCTTCTAGCCTTCTAGAGAATAATATTTATACGCTACATAAGACAAACTCCCAGCACGCCAAACCCATTCCTGGAGCCAACAACTCCAGGTTTTAAACGCAGTCCCCACTACCACAAATTATGCAGCCGAGCTCCTACATTTGGGGAAATCGCGTGGCCAGCACATCCGGAGTGCAATGGATAAGCCTGCCCTGGGAAAACCACCTTCGTGATCATCATGGCATCTCCCCTGCCAGGTAAGCATGAGCCCGCACCCGCCCCGCCACAGCCCCATACGCCCCACCCTCACATCACTGACGCACACCCCACACCCCGAGTCCCTCCGGCCCCTGACAAGACAACTAGGACTCAGGTCCGACCAGCGGTCCTGAACCCGCTCCCACAGCACGGGAACTCCTTCGTGGCGAAGCAGCAGGTGGGGAAGCAGCAGCCCCTGCGCTGCCTCATCTACATAGAAATCGCCCTCTCGGTGATGTCACCGACAGCGCCTTCCCGTCCCGGTCTGCTCTTCCGCTTCACCCTCCGCCACTCAGCGGACCAACCCGCTGCCGGAGCCGGGGGAGGTGACTTATGCCTCTTCCTTATTTTTCTCCTGTCCCCGCCCCTCGTCTCCCCAAAGAAGCGGGTGCTTAATCTGTGTCCTGTGGAGGTCCCCTTTGGCGGCCAGCTGGAAGCCCGTGCACCCTTCTTCAAATAATAGCTTTCAATGAGCAGACTAGAACGTTTAGGATTACAAAGGAAACGAATTCCTTTCAAACCTGGTTATCTTTGCGATGTGGCACTGTGTGCATATCTTCGTTAAAACGCATCAAAGGCCACTGCACTCCACCCTGGGCGACAATAGGTGACTGAGTATCAAAAAAACAAAAACATTTCCCCCTCACCCCCAAAGCATTAGACGTCAAGGCTGACCGCGATGTCTGTTCTCTTGAAAGTTCAACATCAAAATACTTGGAAATTAAACTAAAATAGTAGAAGCAAGAACAAAAATTAAGTTGAAGATAATGTCAAGAATATTTCCCAAGAACCAAAATAAGAATGTAAAAACAGGAGAGAAAAGTTCGGGAAGGTAAATGTCCAAGGTCCAAACGCGATTAGCATGCATTTCAGAAAGAGGATAGAAAAAATCAGTACAATTCAAAACACTTTCCATACCAATAGGTTGAAACTACAGTGAATTTAAACTATTGAATAACGATATTGAACTTTCAAGAGAACAGACATTCCCGCCAGCCTTGACGTCTAATGCTTTTGGGAGGAGGGAAGACTGTTTTTGTTTTTTTGAGACACAGTCACCTCTTGTCTCCAGAGTGGAGTGCAGTGGCCTTTAACGCGTTTTAAACAAGATGTGCACACGGTGCCACACCGCAAAGATAACCAGGTTTGAAAGGAATCGGTTTCCTTTGTAATCCTAAACATTCTAGTCTGCTCATTGAAAGCCATTATTTGAAGAAGGGTGCACGGGCTTCCAGTTGGCTGCCAAAGGGGACCTCCACAGGACACCGTATCCGCTTCTTTGCAGGAGACAGGGGGCGGGGACAGGAGGGAAAGAAGTACCCGCTTTGTAGGAGTACACAGAAGTACCCGCTTCTTTGCAGGAGACAAGGGGCGGGGACAAGGGGCGGGGACAGGAGGGAAAGAAGGGAGGGGCATAAGTCACTTCCCCCGACTCTTACAGCGGGTAGGTCCGCTGAGTGCTCCTGTCTTGTAAGCAGTTCTCGTATTTTCACCGTCTCTGACACTATTAACTGTACAATTTTTTTCTTCTGTACACAAAAAAAGTTTGTTTCAATAGTGTTATGGGTCGGGCGTGGTGGCTCACGCCTGTAATCCCAGCACTTTGGGAGGCCAAGGTGGGTGGATAGCCTGAGGTTAAGAGTTCAAGACCAGCCTGGCCAACATGGTGAAACCCTGTCTCTACTAAAAATACAAAAATTGGGCGGGCATGGTGGTGGGCGCCTGTAATCCCAGCTACTTAGGAGGCTGGGGCAAGAGAATTGCTTGAACGCAGGAGGCGGTGGTTGCAGTGAGCCAAGATGGCGCCACTGCACTACAATCTAGGCTACAGAGCCAGACTCCATCTTAAAAAAAAAAAAAAAGTGAAGTATGTATCTTCTACAGTATACTCTTCCAACTTACCAGATTCTGTCATTGACATAAGATGCTGCATCGTTACTTGTGTAAGGGGTTTAACACTACTACTATATATAATATATATAGTGTATATATATATATAGTATATGTATATTATATATATATAACACTACGGTTTATTAAAACAGCTATCAGTAAACAGATGCCCCTGATGTTCCAACAAAATAACCTACTATTATTAGAAACCAAATAAGCTCCTCCTCCTATGAGGAAGAAAGTAAACAACTTCTGGCTTGGCACGGTGGTTCACGCCTATATTCCCGGCACTTTGGGAGGCTGAAGCGGGTGGATCACTGAGGTTAGGAGTTCAAGACCAGTCTGGCCAACATGATGAAACCTCATCTCTATTAAAAATACAAAAATTACAGCGCGCCTGTAATCCCAGCTACGGGAAGCTGAGGCAGGAGAATCGCTTGAACCTGGGGGCGCGGAGGTTGCAGTGAGCCACTATCACTCCACTGCACTCCAGCCTGGGCAACAGAGTGAAACTCTGTCTAAAACAAACAAACAAACAAACAAACAAAAAACGTAAACAACTTCTGGAACAGTTTGAAAAAGCAATTTAAGTGAAAATGAAACCAAAAAGGGTAAAAAGAAAAAAGAGTGAATTGTAGGCCGGGCACAGTGACTCACGCCTGTAATCCCACTACTTTGGGAGGCCGACGCGGAGGAATCACGAGGTCAGGAGATCGAAACTATCCTGGCTAGCACGGAGAAACCCTGTCTCTAGTAGAAATGCAAAAAAAAAAAAAAAAAAAAAATTAGCCGGGCGTGGTGGTGGCGCCTGTAGTCCCAGCTACTCGGGAGGCTGAGGCAGGAGAATGGCGTGAACCCGGGAGGCGGAGCTTGCAGTGAGCCGAGATTGCGCCATTGCACTCCAGCCTGGGCGACAGAGCAAGACTCCATCTCAAAAAAACCAAAGAAAAAGAAAAAGGAGGGAATTGTAGGAAATAACCTATATGTGATGATTTATTTTCAATTCTAAGTGGCTTGGTATAGGTTTAGGCAGGCTACCTGGAAATAAAGAGATAAAGAAGCAGAATGTACTGAGCCACACCTTCACCTTCCTTCTCTCCCTTTCACCCAGCGGCCAGGTGTCTATCGGAGGGGCCCCCCTCATGTACCCCCTCCCCACTCCACCAAGAAATTTAGTTTAAGCTAGCTTGCAACATAGATAATTGTACCCCTTCTTGTCAGCTAAGTGCAGCCACCAGGGCCATAAGTCAAATGGTTGAAAAGTCCTGAGACATTCATAATGCATTGTGGGCTGCAATAAAATGCAGCAGAAAGACCCTAAAGAATATACTTGAAGAACAATCAGTAGGTGATGTCTGGGAAGATTGTGACCCGCTACTACTCAGGCTGTGAGGAACTGGGGAGGGACCTGTGCACTAGGGTATAAATTGCTTGTTGAAACTGTGCTGGATGTGCCTGCCTGCCAGACACCCGATCTTGCAAGACCCTCATTAAAAGTCTCACTTTCACTGTTCTCCTGGTCTCTGAGTTCATTGTTTGGGTTTAAACGGGTGAATTTGTTTCCCACAAACTGGATTGGATTGAAGGATGAAAGTATTGATCCTGGGCGTGTCTGTGAGGGTGTTGCCAAAGGAGATGAACATTTGAGTCAATGGGCTGGGGAAGGCAGACCCACCCTCAATCTGGTGGGCACAATATAATCTGCTGCCGATGAATATAAAGCAGGCAGAAAAACACGAACATGCAAGACTGGCTTATCCTGCCAGCCTACATCTTTCTCCTGCGCTGGATGCTTCCTGCCCTGGAACGTCAGACTCCAAGTTCTTCAGTTTTGAGATTTGAACTGACTCTCCTGCTCCATAAGCTTGCAGACAGCATATTGGTCCATATTGTGGGACCTTGTGATTGTGTAAGTTAATACTTGATAAACTCCTTTATATATCTATCCTATTAGTTCTCTCTCTCTAGAGAACCCTGACTAATACAGAGTCACATAAAAATATGAGCCTCAGGCCAGGCACAGTAGGTCATGCCTGTAATCCCAGCACTTTGGGAGGCTGAAGCGGGTAGATCATGATCACCTGAGGTTAGACGTTCGAGACAAGCCTGACCAACATGGAGAAACCCCGTCTGTACTAAAAATACAAAACTAGCCGGATGTGGTGGCACATGCCTGTAATTCCAGCTACTCGGGAGACTGAGGCAGGAGAATCGCTTAAACCTGGGAGGCAGATGTTGAGGTGAGCTGAGATCGTGCCACTGCACTCCAGCCTGGGCGACAAAAGCAAAACTCTGTCTAAAAAAAAAAGCAAAAAAAAAAAAAAAGCCTCAAAGAAGGCCATATGGTTGAAGTTTATATGCAGCACATAAAGGACTAGTGGCTTGGAGTTCTCAGGGGGTGGTGGCCACAGGTTTTGGGAGGTTGAGGGGAGGAAAGACATGGTGAGCAATGACTGTGTTGTGATGCAAATGAAGTCTCTCAAGAAGCAGCCCTCCACCGGATGTGGTGGCTCATGCCTGTAATCCCAGCACTTTGGGAGGCAGAGGTGGGCAGATCATTTGAGGTCAGGAGCTCAAGACCAGCCTGGCCAACATGGCAAAACCCCATCTCTATTAAAAATACAAAAATTAGCCGGGTGTGGTGGTGGGCACCCGTAATTCCAGCTACTCGGGAGGCTGAGTCATGAGAATCACTTGAACCTGGGAGGCAGAGGTTGCAGTGAGCCAAGATTGCACTACTGCACACTCCAGCCTGGGTGACAGAGTAAGACTCTATTTCACCAAAAAAAAAAAAAAAAAAAAAAAAAAAAAAAGTTTCTCTGTCAGACCTTTAGAAGTATGGGACCTTTTGTTCCCTTTTCCTGTGAGTTAATCTTATCTGGATCCAGATAAAGCAGATAAGAAGGTCTCAAAGAGAGCCTATTTGCAGTTGAAGTTTACTTCCTCTACACATGCTAATCTCCCTGACAAAAGGACAGCTTTTCACAGGTATTTCTGTGACTGTTATCTATTGCACTGCCTACATGACTTACCTGGACCCCTATCCAGATATTGTTGCCCATTGCAGTGCCTACGTGACATGGCTGAATTCCTACTCACCTTTAACTCTGCTTATTTTTAGGAAACAGGATGTCTGTGGTCAGAAGTTTCTTCTTGGGACTAAACCAGCTGAAGCTGGTGAAATCCATGACGGAAGCTTACGCAACCTCTGAAAAACATCTAGCTTTATTATAATCCAATTTCCATGCTAAATTGGATTATTATAATCCACTTTCCATCAGCACATGACAGTTGACAATCACTGTGACAATGAACAGAAGAGACCAAGAAAGGACGGAAAAGAGGTGGTTCCATGATTCTAGGAACTCCATCCGTTCCTAAGAAAACCATGAATATTCCTCACCTTGCTCATTCCCTTCATTAAAGATCCTACATATTTGTAACTTCCTGGTTCTCAGTAGCTGAGAAGGTGATTTGCAAACTATACTACTTCTCCAATTCCATGCTATGCTCCTAATCCTCCAGTGCCATTGAATAGAGCCTGCGCTGCTTGATGCTCACTCTTGCTTTCATACATTGGCTTTGCAATACTAAACAGGAAAGAGTCCCTTTTTGGGGTGAGACCCCTTAGTAACCTCTGCAGCCCCTCTAAATAGCCATCTCAAAATACACCAAAGAAGTGTATTTTGGGGTGGCATATTTTGGGTTTCCCGCATGGCTAAGCCAACATAATAGGATTCTTGCTGAACGCAGGGTGATCAGACATCACCTAGCGGATGGTGAAGGATGAGGAGCCCTATTAGATATTATGAGTGATCAGCTATTGAGGATGGGGAGTTCTGGCTAAATTGACTGAGAAGGATTCTTGCTGAGATTGAACAATGCAGAGAGGAACACAGAAGCTCAATAGTTGAGGCCTAGTGAGAAGAGGACTCAGAAGAGCCTGATTAGAGTTTGACCAAGGAGATGTCAACCCGAAATAATTGAAAGGTTCAGAATTCAGTGTTAAAGATTTTATTCATTCTGCTTATGGGAACTAATGGTAAATATTAAAAGAGTTTATTCAAATGAAAATTGGGGAATAGCCAATCAGGGCACATGGACTCCAGAGAAATGGGGTCAGTGCTGCAAAGTCAAAAGTCAAGTTCTTGCTGACACAGAAAGAAAAAAAAATTTAATAGGATCACAACATTTTCTATGCAAGGCTGCTTTAAGAGTTCAACAAATTAGTTGCAGAATTTTTTGTTTGTTTGTTTTTTGTTTGTTTGTTTTTTGTTCTGAGATGGAGTCTCATTCTGTTGCTAAGGCTGGAGTGCAGTGGTGTGATCTTGGCTCACTGCAACCTCTGCCTCCTGGTTTCAAGTGATTCTCCTGTCTCAGCCTCCTGAATAGCTGGGATTACAGGTGCCCACCACCATGCCCAGATAATTTTTTGTATTTTTAGTAGAGATGGGATTTCACCATATGAGCCAGGCTGGTCTCAAACTCCTGACCTCTAGTGATCTGCCCGCCTCGGCCTCCCAAAGTGCTAGGATTACAGATGTGAGCCCCACTGTGCCTGACCCTTTTTTCTTTCCATACTGCTTGTTTTCTTCTTTATAGCTGGCTCACATTTCCTTTCCAATTTAAAGGAGTGTGTTTAACATTCCATCTTAAGACAATGCAATAGCCATGAAGTCTTTATGTCAGCAAGGTAAGAAGGAAGTCCATCTATAATGAAAATCAGCAGTGAAGAGGGAAGCAATCTTCCCTGGCACCCTTCAGCAATTTATATAGCATGTTAGAAAACAATACATGTAAGGAAGAAGGCCAATCTATAATCGGAGAAACAAAGGTTACAACTCCCTAGTTTACAGGTAACTCTCATGTGACTTAGGCTTCATACTCACTTTTTAAAATTTTATTTACTTATTTTTTGAGATGGAGTTTCGCTCTTGTTGTCCAGGCTGGAGTGCAATGGCATGATCTCAGCTCACTGCAACCTCTGCCTCCCTGGTTCAAGTGATTCTCCTGCCTCAGCCTCCTGTGTAGCTGGGATTACAGACATGTGCCACCACACCCGGCTAATTTTGTATTTTTAGTAGAGATGGGGTTTCTCCATGTTGGTCAGGCTGGTCTCAAACTCCTGATCTCAGGTGATCCACCCGCCTTAGCCTCCCAAAGTGCTGGGATTAGAGGTATGAGCCATGGTGCCTGGCCAATACTCACATTTTTTAAAGGCTCAAAATAATTTGGAGTTCCAACAACTTACATTTTTAATTACTTATTTTCACAGAAAGAATCTTTGTCAGTTGTCACTCACTGATTCCTCCAAGGCCATAGTCCTGTCCAGTGATCCTCCTCAAGGCAATAGGTCTCTCTAGTAACTACTGGTTTCCTTTCCCATTTCAATTTCCACTCCAGTTGACTGAATTGTGTACACCAACTCCCACACTTAAATGTTGAAGCCCTAACCCCCAGTGTGATGGTTTATGCAGCTGGGGCCTTTGAGAGGTAATCAGGATTAAATGAGGTTATGAGAGTGGGGTCCTCATGATGAATTTAATTTCAGTCATAAGAAGAGACACTAGAAAGCTTGCTCCTCTGCCTTCCCCCTGGTGCACAAAGAAATGGTCACATGGGCACAGAGTGAAACTACAGCCACTTACAGGCCATAGAAAGAGACCTCAGAAAGAAATCCGCTTTGCTAGCACCTTTATCTCGGACTTTCCAACTTCCAGAAGTGTGAGAAATACATTTCCATAGTTTAAGCCACTTGGTGTATGGTATTTTGTTACGGCAACCTGAACAGACTTATACAACAATCCAGTCCTACAGGCAATACAACTTCTCCACTGATTCTAGATTCTGAGCACCTCTCAGTCCTTTGTTGGGTTATTTTGATCCTGTCCATATGTTTATAAATATTCTCTTCATAAAATTTTCTTTAAATCACACATCCGAGTGTGCTCCTTGTTTCCCATCAGAGCCAAGACTGATTTGAGATGATTTTTTAAGGTCAGGTTGATGTCTTTTTTTTTTTTTGAGACAGAGTCTCGCTCTGTCGCCCAGGCTGGAGTGCAGTGGCAGGATCTCCAGCTCACTGCAAGCTCCACCTCCTGGAGTTTCGCCATTCTCCTGCCTCCCAGCCTCCCAAAGTAGCTGGGACTGGCCCGCCCTCACCCGGCTAAGTTTTGTATTTTTTTAGTAGAGAGGCGGGGGTTTCCTGCGTGTAGCCAGGATGGTCTCGATCTCCTAACCTCGTGATCCGCCCGTCTCGGCCTCCCAAAGTGCTGGGATTACAGGCTTGAGCCACCGCACCCGGCCAGGTTGATGTCTTAATCCAGTTGTGCTGCTGTAACAAAATGCCAGAGAAGTAACTTATAAACAACAAAAATTTATTGTTCACAGTTATGGAGGATGGGCAGCCCAAGATCAAGTTGCCAGCAGGTTCAGTGTCTAGTGAAGGCCCATTCCTCTGTCACCCAGGCTGAATGAAGTGCAGTGTTGCAAGCTTGGGTCACTGCAACCTTCACTTCCCAGGCTCAAGTAGTCCTCCCACCTCAGCCTCCTGAGTAGCTGGGACCACAGGTGCTCACCACTATGCCTGGCTAATTTTTTTTTTTTGGTAGAGATAGGGTCTCACCATGTTTCTCAGGCTGGCCTCAAACTCTTGGCCTCAGGCAATCTGCCAGCCTTGTGAGGGAGTGCTGGGATTACAGGCATGAGCCACTGTGCCCACCTCCAAAATTCTACTAATATGTATGCATAATTAAATAGTTACCAGCCATTATTTTCTGATACTTTGGTTAGCAATTGGTTGAAAGAGTTTATCTAAAGACCTGGAATCCACAGAAGGGAGTCTCCTGTTAAGGGGTTGTTCGTATTATGCAGATGAAGCCTCCAGGTAGCAGGCTTCAGAGAGAATTGATTGTAAATGTTTCTTATCAGACTTTAAAAGGTGCCTGGATTAGGGAAAAAACCTGGAAAGGGATTCCCTATAGCATGTAGACTTTCCCACAAGAGACAACTTTGTAGGGACATTTCAAAATATGATAAAAAATATATTTTAGGGTAAAATATTTTTATTTCTTTCAGGGCCTGCTATCTGTCATGTAATGCTACACTAGAGTCAGGCTGGAATTTGGTGTCTTATTGCTACAAAAAGTGTTAAGATTTCTGTTGTAATGCCTGTTGGGCCTGGTCAGATGTGCTGGTCAGTTGTGCCTGAATTCCAATGGAAGGAGGGTATAACGAGGCATATCTCACCCCTACTTCCCATCATGGTCTGAACTAGTTTTTCAGGTTAACTTTGGAATGACCTTGGCTGAGAGGAGGCATGCATTCAAATAGTTGAGGGGCTTAGAATTTTATTTGTGGTTTACACTATAGAAAGTATTTTTCCAATATTACCTGGACAATAGGTCTCCCTGTCAGTATCCAGGGAATGGCATCTGGATCAAGCATTTAGTATTCAGTTGCTACCCTCTCACCTAATCCCTCATTTTCAATATTTTGCCATGTTTTCCAGTGACCTAACTGGCCACCATGTCACAGACTTTATGGTCTCCAAAGGAGACCCCTCCATTTCATGTTTTATGATTTGAGCAACAGAATAGAATCTACTTGTACATGTTCAATGGTGTTTGACTTGAGCTTTCCAATTTTGCTGTACTTCACAGTGTTTTCTGGGTTACATACAAGGAAGATGATCCAGTCATTTGTTAAGTGTCTCAAATAAGACATACCCTAGATATATTTTTTTTTTTGGTCTAATTAGGATTATTTGGTCTTTGGAGCATATAAAACAGTAATATGAGGTAAGCACTAAGGTTCTGAGATGGCCATGGAAGAGATGACAAAGTCCATCACCATGCTTGAGAGTGCCCAATCATCTCTGCAGGGGCCACATATTTTTGTATTACACCGCATTTGAAACAACAACAACAACAAACACCCTTCAAGATTCATGAAATTGGACAACTGTCTTTGTAACACTTCTAGTGGTAAAACCAGTAAGGATGGCTCGTTTGTACCCATCTGAACAGCCTCTCTGGTTTCATAGATATGGTTTCTCTCTGACATTGAAGGGCTTTCAACTTTAAGTGGAATGCTACATTACAAAGACAAACAGGTTTGAAAGCAACCGGTTTTCTTTGCAATCCTAAACGTTCTAGTCTGGCAGGGCCAGCTTCTCTCGACGCGGCTTCTCCCGCCAGGTCGGCAGCCACCTTCCCTTTCCCTGTGACTTGAAGAGAAGCTTCAGGGGGCGTTTATTCAATTTGCGAGGAACCAGCAAAGCGCAGGCAGCTGCGCCGTGACTCTGTGGTTCCCACCGCACCCTCTGCCAGGTTGTGGCTGGCCTGTGTCAATTAAACTCTTTACTGGGAGATAAGATCAGTATTAGTTTGGTGTACTTTGGTTTTTTTTTTTTTTTTTTGAGACGGAGCGTTGCTCTGACACCCAGGCTGGAGTGCAGTGGCGCGATCTCGGCTCACTGCATGCTCCGCCTCCCAGGTTCTCGCCATTCTCCTGCCTCAGCCTCCCCAGCAACTGAGACTACAGGCACACGCTGCCACGCCTGGCTAATTTTTTTGTATTTTTAGTACAGACGGGGTTTCACCATGTTAGCCAGGATGGTCTTGATCTCCTGATCTCATGATCCACCCGCCTCAGCCTCCCAAAGTCCTGGAATTACAGGTGTGAGTCACTGCGCCCAGGCAAGGATGCCTAATCTCTAGCCAGTGTTTGCCTTTTGATTGATAGGCGAGTTGCTTAGTTACTTTGGCCCTTGTGTGCTTGCATGTTGCCTCCATCCCATAATTTTAAGTACATGCATGATATGCAGTCCATATGCATCAGCTTTAATGAGCTGATTATCATATGAAGTCATGTTAAGGATACTTTTTCTCTCTAATCCACATGCCTATCTCTGAGGAGCTGCCCCTTTACTGGTTTGGATCTTGCTGGCCATGGGGTCCTTGCTTGACTTTTTTTGTTTTTGTTTTTTAAAGACAGGGTCTTGCTCTGTTGGCCAGTCTGGAGTGCAGTGGCACGATCTTGGCTTACTGCAACCTCTGCCTCCCAGGTTCAAGCAATTCTCCTGTCTCAGCCTCCTGAGTAGCTGGGAGTACAGGAATGCACAACCATGCCCAGCTAATTTTTTGTATTTTTAGTAGAGAAGGGGTTTCATCATGTTGGTCAGGCTGGTCTCCAATTCTTGAACTCAGACCATCCACCCACCTTGGCCTCCCAAACTGCTGGGATTACAGGTGTGAGCGGCTGCACCTGCACTTGCTTGTTTTTTTAATCTTACTTTTTGTTTTGGCTGCTCAACTTCTGCTTTTTATCTTGCTTCTTGCTCTCCCGCCCCATCACCTTGCTTCTGTTTCTGCTTTTACTAATTCTGCCTTTTATCCAACTTCCAGTTCCCTCTGCTGTTCTCCTGCCTCATAACGGTGGTTAGTGAGGGAGGAGTTTTAAGTGGGTATGTCTGACCTCCTATCCTGTCACAGCCAGAAACAGCTTTCAAGGGAGTCCGTTCAGTTGGTTGTAGGGCCTAGGGCTTATTTTTATCTCTCAATCCTGACAAGGGAAGGCTGGATTAATGCAGATTCTCTGCAGGTATAAATTTCCCCTACAAAAGACAGTTTTGCAGAGTTACTTGTTTGCTGGCTCTCTGACAGCCATCTTAAAATATGCCAAAGACACATATTCTGGGGTAAAATATTTTGATTTTCTTTATCTACATCTTCACCATGCTGACAGCCTCCAATGAGCATACCTGAAGCCTTTCTTTTTAAAAAGCTTTCCCACCCTTCTGCCTGCCTTCAAGTTTCTGCCAAAACACAAGTAACAGTGGCTGACTCTGTGCTATAGCAAGCTCAGAATAAATAGCCTTTGCGTTTTTCCATTCCATTGGTCTTCGTTTATTTGCAGAAGCTTCAATGTAGAGTTGACAAGGACTCCACCTTTGACCAAACGTTAGACCGTTTCCTCTGAGCCCTTTTCTCTATTAGTTCTTGGCCTGCCAAGTCCAGTTTTAGAAAAGAATACCGTTGAGCCTAGTTTAGCAAGAGTCCTCCCAACCACCTTTGGTAGCTAATCAAGTTCCTCTTAGTAATTTTCCATCCACTGACTTTCATCTTGATGGGTTTCTTTAACCAAGGAGTGGAATATTCATGACAATTCCTGGGTAAAGGTGGAGATGTCTCGGAACTGTGGTGCCATCCATTTTTACATCAAATACTGGTCTCAGAACTGTCATGGCACTGGTGGGTGTGTGATTTAGTATGTTAATGAGCATATAATGAGGGCCTAGGTAAAACCTCCATCAAGTCAAGCACCACATTGGGTCCAGTCAGTCTTAGACAACTTGGTCCACACCCTGGTTTTTCAGTGTCTTATCAGCCCATAGCCTCAAGTCAGGTAAACCTGCTGCCTAGAATTTGTTATCCTGTGACCACCCTGTATTATTCCTGTCTCAAATCTACTTGGAAATATTCAAATGGTCTTTGACTTGGGCATGCCAACTTTGCTTACTTCACAGTGTTTCTTGCTTTATAATCCAATATAAGAAAAGATGATCCAGACAAATGGATCCCAGGTATTTGTGTCAGATTTGGATTATTTTGGTTTTGTCTTTGCAGAATATAAAAAACTAACATGAGGTAAGCACTAAGGTCTGGAGATGGCTGTGCAAGAGATGACAAAGTCCAACACCAGGCTTGAGAGTGTCCAATCATCTCTTCAGGGGCAGCATATTTTTCTACAGTACTGAATTTGGAAAAACAGTAACAACAACATTAAAAAAAAAAAAAAAAAGGGATCAGGGTTGCAGGCTATGGCTCCGAAGGTTCTTCGTCAGTACTGGGATATCCCCGATGGCACCGATAGCCACCGTAAAGCCTACACCACCACCAGCATTGCCAGCGTCGCTGGCCTGACCGCCGCTGCCTACAGAGTCAGGCTCAATCCTCCGGGCACTTTCCTTGAAGGAGTGGCTAAGGTCGGACAATACACGTTCACTGCAGCTGCTGTCGGGGCAGTGTTTGGCCTCACATCCTGCATCAGCGCCCAGGTCCGCCAGAAGCCCGACGACCCCCTGAACTACTTCCTAGGTGGCTGCGCCAGAGGCCTGACTCTGGGGGCACGCACGCACAATTACGGGATCGGCACTGTCGCCTGAGTGTACTTGGGCATAGCGGCCTCCCTGGTCAAGATGGGCCGGCCGGAGGGCTGGGAGATGTTTGCAAAACCCAGGGTGTGAGCCCTGTGCCAGCCGGGACCTCCAGCCTGCAGAATGCGTCCAGAAATAAATTCTGTGTCTAAAACAAACAAATAAAAAAACTACAAGATTCATGAAACTGGACAACTGTCTTTATGTCTTTATAACATTACCAGTGATAAAACCAGTAAGGAAGGCTGGTTTACAGTCATCTGAGCAGCCTCTTTACTTTCATAAGTATGGTTTCTCTCTGACATTGAACCACTTCCAGTTTCAAGCGGAATGCTACATCACAAGGTTAAGGATGTGAAGAGAACCGGTTTCTTTTGTAATCCTAAACGTTCTAGTCTGCGAATTAAAAGCCATTATTTAAAGAAGGGTTCCAGACTCCATCTGACCGCCCAAAGGTTGCCTCGCAACACAGGCTAAATATCAGCTTCTTTGGGAAGAGAACAGATGCGGAGGCGGGAGGAAAAAAGGGAGATGATAGACGTCACTTCCCCTTGTGGGCTCTGCAGCGGGTTGGTCTGCTGAGTAGCAGAAAAGCAGAGGGTGGATTGGGAAGGGCACTGTCAGTGACATCACGGAGAGGGCGACTTCTATGTAGATGAGGCAGCGCAGGGGCTGCTGCTTCCCCACCTGCTGCTTTGCCACGAAGGAGTTCCCGTGCTGTAGGAGCGGCTTCAGGACCGCTGGTCGGACCTGAGAGTCCCAGTTGTCTGTCAGGGCTAGAAGGACTCGAGAGTGCGCGGGGCAAGTGACCGTGTGTGTAAAGGGTGAGGCATATGAGGCTGTGGCGGGGCGGAAGGTGGGAATCATACTTACCTGGCAGGGGAGATACCATGATCACGAGGTGGTTTCCCAGGGCGAGGTATCCATTACGCCTCGGATGTGCTGACCCTGCGTTTCACAAATGTGGGAAACTCGACTGCATAATTTGTGGTAGTGGGGGTCTGCGTTCGCGCATTCCCCTGGCTCTTTCTAGTTTAAACAACAGACTGTCAGCTGAGGGTTACATTTTTTTCCTACTGTTTTTTGTATTGGTTGTTGGTGTTACCATTATAGTACTGAACCCGGGGTAGGAAGAAACGTGTCGTCTCTCTGGCGAAGGAAAACAAAGAAGCATTAGGCTTACCACAACCTAGCTACCGCGAACACCAATGCTGCACAGCTCCACGTGGGGCTGCGTTGGTCCATGGTTTCCAGTCTCTTGCGCTCTCACGCTGTGTGAAAATCTTCGTGTTTTTCCCTAGCCTCCAGTCTCCTTTTACACAGCCTCCGCTTCTAACCGCAGCCCCCTCAGGAGTTTGTAGGATTTCTGTGCTAGTGGGGAATGTGTTCTCACCTCATAGAGCCAGGTACAAACTACGCAGACCGGCGCTGTTCTTTGGGAAGAAAGCACGGTCTTTGGGACTCTTAGTGTCTCCGTTTGGTTGTAGACATAACACGCTTACTTTGTGTAAGCGAACGGCTCTCCCGGCGCCCAGGAGCCCTAACGCATATTCATCGAGGCCCGCAGGTCAGAACCGCAGTCTCACCTTTCTTGACCGAAATGCGCTGCGATCCTCCCTGAAATATAAGGCGGGAAGTTTTATGAGGAGCCGGGTCCAGTTTCCTCACTATTTCTTGCCGTTTACATATCTAGTTTTTCTTCAGTCTTTATTTAAACGACATCTTCTTGTTTGATGTCTCGCTTGCATATTCTACATCCAGTATCAGGGAACTTTCAAGGTAGCACCCCTACCCATCCTTCCCACCCCCAAGCAGCCCTTTCCTATTTCTGGCGCCAGCGTCCTTCCCCGTCCCTCTTTCTTCAGGCCCCCGCTGATCACCTTCATGGACAGAAAATACTTAGCTCTCTCTCAACCTGAGGTTTGCACCTGACACGAGTCAGTACCCTGGCAAATTTCTTAATACCCTTTCTCAAATGGCACTGTAAATTCATCTCTTTTTAACTCCCAGAAGTATCTAATTGGTTTTGTCCCTGCACCACATGAATACTAGTATCCACTACAGAAGAAAACCCCAGGCCTAGCGATGGCGGTTCTGGGCATTGTGCCAGCCTCTCCCAGGGTATGTTTTCTGACCTCACCTACTTCTGATCAACTGAGGTCAGGAGTTCGAGACCAGCTTGACCAACATGGTGAAACTCCGTCTCTACTAAAAATACAAAAAAAAAAAAAAAAAAAAAAAAAGCCAGGCTTGGTGATGTGTGTCTGTAATTCCAACTACTCAGGAGGCTGAGGCAGGAGAATCTCTTGAACACAGGAGGCGGAGGTTGCAGTGAGCCGAGATTGTGCCATTGCACCCCAGGCTGGGTGACAGAGTGAGATTCTGTCTCAAAACAAAACAAAACAAAACAATCTAGCCCATCTGAGACATATTATTGGAGACAGTAGAATCCTGCATCCAACAGGCACTTAGTGCAGATCTGGACCCACTGAGCTATTGGCTTATGTTCCCTATGTTCTATTAAGTATCAGGAGCAGAAATTGAGCTCTTTGGCTTTTCCCCACTAAGTATGGCTATAGGACAGGTCTCTCTCTCTCTCTCTCTCTCTCTCTCATTATTGCATCATTATTTTTTGCCATCAGTGTGGGTTTTTGGTTTTGATGTTATGAAGTGAATTTCTGGGGACAATCTCTGATGGGTGGTGTTGACAAGGATCCAGTCCCTGTTTGGTGATACATGACAGCTAATCTGCTCTGTGAGTCTCTTTTATTGTCTAATTATTGTCCTGAGAATAATGGTATTTCCTGATATTTGAGACTGCAGCAATGATAAGTTGTTCATATCTTGTCTTTCCAAAGTTTGGTAAAAATTTTATGGGCCCAGTAGTTGTCAATATCTGCAAGAGTGGCATCACTATTACAAGAGTGATCTTACTACTCAATGTCCCCCCTCCCACCCAACTTCATTCCATAGGAGCTCTTGGCTTTAACAAATTTGCTATATCTAAAAGACATCTTAGTCCAGGAGGAAAACTAAATCTGTAGCATGTAAGGAGCAGTTTTCTTTGATTGGTATATTCGGGTTTCTAACCAGCTGAAAAATTCAAACACATGTCCTTTAAGGATTAAGTTTGAACCACACTACAGAAAGGAGAGAAAAGATTTATATGATCACATATAAGCAATGGAATCAGCAATATGAGCACTTTTCACAGCTATACAAATCAAACGTAGTAATCTCCAGAACGTTAAGGAAATTCAGCGATTAATGAAAATGAATGAAAAGAAGTTATTCACCCACTGTTCTATGCCCTGGAAAGAGAATGTCCTGCCAGACTCAAAAGGGTGTCACAAAATCACTCAGATTTTCAGCGACGAAGGCCCTCCAAGGATCTAATGATGTTAATATTTTCAGTTTGTTTCCTTCACTGATGAACATTGTTAATAGATACCATTGCCTCTGTTTTCACCTTAAGTGATGTTACTTAGTACAATTCGTTTCTTTAGAATGCCCCTTAGTTTGGTGGAAGGAATTTTTCTGCTTTATAAATATAGGATATTTTCTCATGAAACCAATTGGCATACTCTTTCAGTGAAGTGAATAGACAAATTAGGTCTCTGAAATTTTAAAGGAGTCACTGCCCCAATTATCTTAGGAACAATAATAATCACTAATATAAAATTAAAATAAGAATATTAAGCCAGGTATGGTGGCTCATATCTGCAATCCCAGCACTTTAGAAGGCTGAGGAGGGAGGATCAATTGAGGTTAGGAGTTGGAGACCAGCCTGGGCAATGTAGTGAAACCCCTGTCTCTACAAATTTTTAAGTATTAGTTAATATTTTAAAGTTGGCCAGGCATGATAATGCATGACTGTAATCTCAGCTACTAGAGAGGCTGAGGCAGGCTGCAGTGAACTGCCTGATTGCACCACTGCCCTCCAGCCTGGGTGACAGATTGAGACTCCCAACTCAAAAAAAAAAAAGAAAAAAGAAAGAAAGAAAATTAAGAATTTCTTGAAAATTGTTTTACTACAATGCTAGGCTGCATGTCTTGTGCCTGTACTCCCAGCAACTCAACAGGCTGAGGCAGAAGGATTGCTTTAGGCCAGCAGTTGGAGACCAACCTGGGCAACAGGGCAAGACCCCATCTCTAAAAATATACAAGGCAAGCTGAACCAGGAGGATCTCCTGAGTCCGGAAGTTCCAAGCTGGTCAGCTATGATTGCACCGCTGCACTCTAGCCTGGATAACAGAGCAAGACCCTGTGCCTTATTTTTTATTTCATTTTATTTTTTTTACTACTTATGCTTATTTATTTATTTACTTTGAGACAGAGTCTTGCTCTGTAGCCCAGGCTGGAGTGCAGTGGTGGGATCTCAGCTCACTGCAAGCTCCGCCTTCCAGGTTGAAGCTATTTCCCTGCCTCAGCCTCCAGAGTAGCTGGGATTATGGGCGAACGCCAACACGCCCAGCTAATTTTTATAGTTTTAGTAGATTTGGGTTTCACCATGTTTGCCAGGCTGGTCTCAAACTCCTGACCTCAAGTGATGCACCTGTCTCGGCCTCCCAAAGTGCTGGGATTACAGGTGTGAGCCACCTCGCCCAGCCTACTTATGCTTGAAATGTGAGGTTTCATTAGGGAAAAATTTTTTGTTGAATTTCTAACATGAAAAAATACTAGATTTAGCTGTAGATTAAATGAATGGTCTTGATAGTTTGGTACAACAAAATAAATGAAATGAAGTTGATAGCAGAGAGGAATCTTTGATGCTTTTGAACAATTTAAATAATGTAAATATTTAATATATAAAGAGATGAAAAGGTTCATTACATTATTTATTTATTTATTTATTTATTTATTTTTTATTTTTTATTTTTTGAGATGGAGCCTCACTCTTTCGCCTAGGCTGGAGTGCAGTGGTGCAATCTTGGCTCATTGCAACCTCTGCCTCCTGGGTTCAAGTGATTCTCCTGCCTCAGCCTCCTGAGTAGCTGGGATTACAGGTGCACACCACCACGCACTGGCTAATTTTTGTATTTTTAGTAGACACGGGGTTTCACCATGTTGGTCAGGCTGGTCTCGAACTCCTGACCTCGTGATCCACCTGCTATGGCTTCCCAAAGTGCTGGGATTACAGGCGGGAGCCACCGCACCCAGCCCATTACATTATTTTTTAAACATCAGTGTGACTCTTCTGACAAATTAGAATGGTTTAATAATCTTGGTTAGGCTGGGCGCGGTGGCTCACGCCTGTAATCCCAGCACTTTGGGAGCCCGAGGTCAGGAGTTTGAGACCAGCCTGGCCAACATAGTGAAGCCCTGTCTCTACTAAAAATACAAAAGTTAGCTGGGCATGGTGGCAGGCTCCTGTAATCCCAGCTACTCAGAAGGCTGAGGCAGAAGAATTACTTGAACCCGGGAGGCAGAGGTTGCAGTGAGCCAAGATCACACCACTGTACTCCAGTCTGGGCGACAGAGTGAGACTATGACTCAAAAACAAAAACAAAACAAAACAAACCCAGAAATTTGGTTTTAAAAGCAGACAAATTAAATGGCAGACTTCCAATGAGACCTAAAAGTTTCTAAATTTCTAACATTTCTGAAAGAACTGAGAAAATTGCCTCCACTGAGGAAGTAAGCTGAAGGAGGTAAACTGACACGTTTTCTGATTTGAGAAATATTGAGGAGGCTTTGTCTCTTTCGCCTCCAACTGTTCCTTCTCCTCCTGCCCCTGCGCCTGCATAGTCTTTCTTACCTGAGCCTTCCTGTCCTGCCTTGCCTCTTCTTCCATCACCATCACCTGAGGAAAGTCCCCAGGGCTCTGGTCCCTTCCCTGAAACTTCCGTTCTGACAGCCCCTTTCAAGGTAAAACCCAAACCCACAGGAAGAGGGGAGCCTACCATTGTGTATACCGCTTCACCAAAATGTGAATTAAGAATATTATAAAGGACTTCCCTGATCTAAATTTAAATACATTTCACTGTTTCTAAAGCAGGCTCCAAGATCCTATAGGGTTTGGCAGAAAATTTGACTTAACTGTTGAGTTGGGAGCAAGCCTCCCAAAATCTGGTGATAAACTGGCCCCAAAACTGTCCATAAGCAAAATCTCTGCAGCACTATAACATGTTCTTAATGGCCCTAACGCCCAAGTTGGAGGGTTGTGAGTTTACGGGAATGAGGGCAAGGAACACGTGGCCCACCCAGGGTGGAAAATCACTTAAAGGCAATCTTAAGCCACAAACAATTAGCATGAGTGAACTGTGTCTTAAGGGCATGTTCCTGCTGCAGTTAACTAGCCAAACTATTCATTTAATTCCAGCCATCCCTTCGATTCCCATAAGGGATACTTTTAGTTAATTTAATATCTATAGAAACAATGCTAATGACTGGTGTGCTGTTAATAAATATGTGAGTAAATATCTGTTCGGGGCTCTCAGCTCTGAAGGCTGTGAGACCCCTGATTCCCCACTTCACACTTCTATATTTCTGCGTGTGTGTCTTTAATTCCTCTAGCGCTGCTGGGTTAGGGTCTCCCCGACCGAGCTGATCTCAGCACTGTTGAAACATTTGAACCCAAATATTCTGACCTTTATCAATTAATTCACATGCTGGCGAGAAAGGCAAGGCCACTAACTGGTTGCAAAAGGCAAACTGGAAGGATTTTCAAAAAGAGACTGAAACAGAACATGAAAGTTTCACATTGTAGCCAAATATCTCCATGTTGCCATTCCCTAGGCCATTCCTAAAAATATAGATTGGAGAATAATTCAGCAATGTACTAAAAAGCCAGACAAATCTGTCTTTGCTTACTTAGAATGGCTTGAGAGCCAGGCATACTATCTCGTGCCTGTAATCACAGCACTTTGGGAGGCCGAGGCTGGTGGATCATTTGAGGTCAGGAGTTCAACACCAGCCTGCCAACATGGTGAAACCCTGTCTCTACTAAACATACAAAAATTAGCCAGGTGGCTACTCAGGAGGCTGAAGCAAAAGAATTGCTTGAACCCGGGAGGCGGAGGTTGCAGTGAGCTGAGATCTTGCCAGTGCAATACAGCCTGGGCGACAGAGCAAGACTCCATCTCAAAAAGAAAAAAAAAAAAATTTAGCAGGGTAGTAGAAATATAATGCACATGAGAATGATACTCATGAAGATAATCTGTACTCCAGAATAGCAAAGAAAGCTATTCCGTTAGGGAGCCAACTGAAAACATAAAATCCCAGTTCACACCCCAGGGTATAGTGTCATGCACCTGTAGTCCCAGCTATTCATGAGGATTAGTAAGGAGGTTTGCTTGAATTCGTGAGGTCAAGGCAGAAGTAAACCCTGATTATGTAACTGCATTCCAGCCTGGGCGACAGTGAGACCTTGTCTCAAAAACAAACAAACAAACAAACAAAAAAACCCCACAAAACCAAACAACAACAACAAATTGTCACCTCACTCTGAAATGACAGTGGCAAACATCACTTTGCTTTGGAAAACTAAAAGAAAAATATTCCCTCTTGCTATCAACCTGCCCTCTTGCTCTAACATGTCTGACTCATGGTTTAAAATGCCAAAAGCTGTACTCAAATTATAGTACACTTACCTGCACCAGCATTTATTTTTGTCTGGAGGAGATCACCATCCATGGTCCTATAAATGTCTAACAACATGGAATGATGGAGGGACGTGTCTTTTAGGATATTTGGATACATACATATATATATATATATATCTGAAGAAACCCAACATTGGGCGAGTTCCCTCAAACTTTTCACGAGGCATGACCATTTCTCTATTTTAGATAGAGATTCTGTGGGGCAAAACCTGAGAATTATGTGCCTGGCTATCAAGAAGATAGCTCCTTGCATTTTTTGGGGAAGAACACTTTTGCTTCAAGCATTTCCTCCCAGGATTACAAATCTTTCTGTAGCCACAGGGAACACTGCTGATGAAAACCAGGCATGTTGGCTCTGGCCTGTAATCCCAGTGACTTGGCGGCTGAGGCGGGAGGATCTCTTAAGCCCAGGAATTCGAGGCTGCAGTGAGCTATGATGGCGCCACTGCACTGTAGCCTGGGCCACAAAGCCAGACACTGTCTCTGAAAGAAACAGAAAAAGAAAGAAAAACATTGCTGATGGAACTGCGGCCTCTTTTGCAGCTCAGCAAAAGCTATTTATTCACTGGCTAAGGTTGTAGTAGATAATCACATCACTTTAGATGATATATTTAGCTGAGCAGGGAGGATGTATGTGTGGTGGCAAATACTTTTTGTTGCATATACATAAATATTTCCCATGCCGTAGAACCTTCTCTAGAAGAAATCAGAAAAGAAATCACTTGGCTACAAGAAATCACTAAAGAAGAAATGGGATTTGATGTTTTCCCTGATGTTTTCAGTTGGCTGCCTAATGAAATAGGTTCCCCTACTGTTCCAGGATACAGATTCTCTTTGTGACTATCATTCCTCTGTGCATTGTATTTCTACTATTCAAATTATTAATGTTTTGTATTTCTCATTGTTTTACTTCTTTTGAGAAAGTAAATTCATTGTACTTTGAAGACTAGAGATGATTCAGCAAGTGACAGCAACTATAGGATTGGCCGAGATCGCCCCTTCTCTCTCTCTGTCTCTCTTCCCCCCGCCCCCATTCTGTGATGCCACGCCAATGCAGCTTTTGGGCACCGTTAAAAATTCCTTAGTGAGAGGGCTCCTTTCCTCCCCTGCCCCCAATGTGGGACAGGACTATCTGGGAATGAGCCTTTCTGGCAAGGAGGGACACAACTTTTGATCGACAAGGCTTTCAAGAAAGACTTTTTATCTAAAGGGAGAATAAGGAAAGAAGAGGACTTTTATGAGGAGTGTGAGCCTTTTCAAATTCTCAGGCCCAGAGAGGCATTACATTGAGACAGCAACCACATTCTGCTTCCTTTTTGTACAATATTGTATTTGAAAAACAACAAAGCAAACCTACAAGACTCATAAAACTGAACAACTTTCTTTATAACACTACTATTGGTAAAACCAATAAGGATGACTGGTTTGCAGTCATCTGAGCAGCCTCTATAGTTTCATAGATATGATTTCTCTCTGTTGCTGAAGGGCTTCCAATTTTAAATGGAATGCTACTTCACAAAGATAACTAGGTTGGAAAGGAACTGATTTTCTTTGTAATCCTAAATGTTCTAGTCTGCAAATTAAAAGCCATTATTTGAAGATGGGTGCACAGGCTTCCAGCTGACCACCAGGAGTGTCCTCTGCAGGACACAGGTTAAGTAGTCACTTCTTTGGGGGAGACTAGATGCGGGGTCTTGGCACACCTCCCCAAAGGACAAGAGCGGGACAGAAAGGAGGGACAGGCAGACATCACTTCCCCTGCCGGTTCCGGCATGGGTTGGTAGGCTGAGTGGAGGAGGGTGGGGCGGAAGAGCAGAAGGGGACTGGGAAAGGCACTGTCGGTGACATAACCGACAAAGATACCAAAACAATAGGGCGTTTCTATGTAGATGAGGCAGCATAGGGGCTGCTGCTCCCTCAGGAAGGATTTCCCATGCTGTAGGAGCAAGTCCAGGACCGCTGGTTGGACGTGAGGGTCCTAGCTGTGTGTTAGGGCTAGGAGGGTTGAGCATTGGATGGTGCGGTGCTTGGGGCAAGTGATTGTGTGTGTAAAGGGTGAGGCATATGGAGCTGTGGAGGAGCGGAGGTTCGGGCACTCACACTTACTTGGCAGGGCAAATGCTTTATGGTCACCAAAGTGGTTCATCCTAACGCTGCGGCTCATCCATTGCACTCCTGATACGCTGTTTTCTGTTATTTCCCCTAATGTGGGAAGCTCTGCTGCATAACTTGTAGTAATGAATCAGAAGTTAAAAGGAAGAGACAGGTTTTCTTGCACTTAACAGACTCCAAGGCCAGCAGTAGATAGAGCCCTAGCAGATCCTTGATGACACTGTGGGAAAAGCCAGAGCCCTGAGGAATGAGTTCCAGATACTCTCTCAACACAGTCCGCCCCAGCAAGGATAAGAGAAAAAAACAACAAATGCCTTTACTACCTTCTCTTTCCCCCTTACCATTTCTCATTATTCCAGTTTCGTTAAGTTCCTGATTTCCCTTCAGTGCAGCTGCAAGGTCACCAGCTACGCTTAAGTTGCAAGACCTGTCACAGTTTGATTAGCTGCCTTCGTTCTGCTTTTGTAAGCCCTCTTGCTTACCCTACGAGTTTTACGCCATCAAATTCCCGCTGTGCCATTCAAACTAGCCAACCCTCTTTCAGAAGAGTGTATAAAAGTCAAGCCTTGTCTTTGATCAGGGCTCAGCCTTTGGATTTTAATCTGCTGGGCCTGAGTGCACGCAATAAAATCCTCGTGTTCCACCCATTGGTCTCTTCGTTATCCTGATTCCTGCAACAGTAGTAGGGGACTGCATTCAAAATTTCCTCTGGTCCTTCATGGTATGAATAATAGACAGCATTTTTTTGTTCCTTTGTTTGTTTGTTTGTTTTGCCTATAGTTGCAGGCTGGGTCTCAGTGATTGTATGGTGTGGTCAGCTGTTTTTGTTTTTGTGAGACCTTGTTTTCTTGTCTACTGTCCTGGGACAGATGTCTGCAGTCACTTGTTTCCTCGGAAGGCAAATTTCAGTCCCTGTGGGGGAGGTCTCTCATATTAGCTGCAGTGGTACTTGGCAGGCAGAGCTCAGGGATCTAGGCTTCCCTGCTTTGTAGATTGCTGAATGGTCCCCAAGGCCTATTGGCTTTTAACACCACTTGAAAACCTTAGTGTTTTTCCCCTGTCCCTAGAGTCACCTCTTACACAGCCTCTTCTTTATGTTTGTCTTTTTCCCTGAGACCGAGTCTCATTGTATCTGGTGGCATCTTGATTCAAGCAATCCTCCTGTCTGAGCCTCTGGAGTAGCACAGGCATGAGTCACCACAGCCGGCTAATTTCTGTTCTTGTTTTTGTTGTTGTTGTGGTTGTTTTGATTTTTTTAAGAGTTGAAGTTTTGCCATGTTGCCCAGGTTGATCTCTAACTCCTGGACTCAAGTGATCCACCCTGCCTTGGCCTTCTAAACTGCTGGGATTACAGGTGTGATCCATCACACCTGGCTGGCCCTGCTTTTCACTATAGCATTCATGGGAGTTTGTAGGATTTCTGTGCTGGGGGGAACGTGTACTCAGCTCATAGAGCCAAGTAGAAATTGTACTTGGAACTGGTGCCGTTGGGTTGTAGACATAACATGCTTGCTCTTTGTATGGGAAGGGCTTTGCTGGTGTCCTGGTACCCTTGTGCAAGGCATCGAGGCCTGCAGGTCAGAACAGCAGTCTCACCTATGTGTTTGTGTAATACGAAACAATTCTCCCTGGAATATAAGATGAGAGGTCTTGTGAGGTTCCTACAAGTAAGACGACAAATTTCCCTGCAGTTGGTATTGACAAAATTCAAAATTAATAATAACAGCCCAACCTCTTGGATGACAAATCCAATGAGGCAAGCTGCCCTGCTTGCCTCAGCTCCTCCATGCAGGTGCAGCCCTCGATTCCCTCCACACAGGTCATTTCCTCCCTGCTTTCTCCAAAAGAGGGAGACAGTGGTTCTGCAGGACCACAGGGATCAAGGCCTTCCAGGGCCAAAAATCTCAGAACAAGTTGCCTCGTCCTGCCTGTACCTCACCACTGACCTAGAAATGGCCTTTGCTAGGAGCAAAGTAGGGGGAAATGGTCGCTGGAGCTGGGGCCTGGGTACTGGGCCAGGTTGCCCTGCAGGAGGGGAAGTACTCAGGATTAGAGGGGGCCAAGCACCAAGACCTTAAAAGGTCCAAAAGGACTCAGAGAGATGCAGAAACTGAGACAGGGGTCCTCTTTCAAGGAAAGAGACTTTCGAGGAAGACCCCAGGGCTCTGAACCAAAATCCAGATTTTTCCCCATCTGCAACTTAATTCCACCTTAGTTGGTGCAACTTCATCCTTCCCCTATGCTCAGGACAAAAAGCAGTTTTTCTATAGGCTGTTCATTCTCTGGCCCCATACATCCTATTGGTCAGAAAATTATGTTTCTTCTTTGGTTAACTGCAGACTTTGGTCTGCACAGTCTTTTTCTTTCTTGGTCTGAAAACCACCCTATAGTCCCAATATGTAGCATTTTTGGATAAACCTAGAAATGGACCCTTCTGGTCTTAAAGCATGAAACTTAATATTTGTTTTATCTGAGTTCTGTCATCAGGAAATGACCTGCGGGCCTCTCAAAAAAGCTGTCAAGGAACTGAAATTCATCCATACAATGAGATGCTGGGACCCCTCATTTGTCATGGTTGCTTCCTTGCTCCTCCCTAGTTCTTGTTTTCTTACACATTGTTACATTTCTTCCCTGCAATCTAAACCTCTGGTTTTGGTTGGTCAGGGAGATGGATTTGAGACTGAGTTCTCATCTCCCCCACTGCAGCACCCTATTAAAGTTCCTTCCTTGGCAATAATCATCTTGGTGATTGGCTTTCTGTGCGGCAAGCAGCAGGAATCCCAGATCTCTGAATTTTGGCAAAGGAGTCTTCTGAAAAGGGGGGTGGATTCTACTGACCAACATCAAAACGATCAGACATCTGAAAGCCTTAATCTCAGGGTCAGACTTTGGGTCACCCTTGAGCCTTTTCCTTGGGTCTACCCATTAAAATCAGCCTAGCCAGACGTGTCTTCAAGGTCCAGGGGTTGGGTCAGGTCCTCCCGATGCTTCTTGACGCTTCTCTCACCGGGTCGGCAGCCACCCTGTCCTTTGCTGTGACCTGCAGAGAAGCTTCAGGGGATGTTTATTCAATTGGCTAGGAGCCCACGAGGCACAGGTACATGGTGACTCTGTGGTTCCTACTGCACCCGCCACCCTCCTTGGTCTTCTCACTGTCTCTGGCAGGCAATAATGTTCTGGGTGAGCTTGGGCGCTGAAGACACATAGACAGGGAGGGTAAGGAAGGGCACCAGTCCCGTAGGTTCTGCACATTAGGGATCCAAAAAAGGTCTTGAAGAAACAGAAAGGGAGTGTTGGGAGAAGATCAAAGAGAAAGAAAGAAATCCTAGGAGATTTCCCATCTGAAGGCACCATGAAGAGAAAGGCCGCCTCCTCTGGGCCGCGTCCTCCCGTTGCAGGTGAACCGAGTTCCGGTCTCCATTGGAGACCAAAGCAGATAACTTTGCCTGACTCCTAGTGAGGAAGCCACGCTTTGTCCTCCCCTGTTTAGCACTTGATCCTGTAGCACTTGATTGTCTCTCCTGGACTTTCTATAGATTCCAGGGATGCAACTGAGAAGTTTGTTTTTAATGCACTTTTACTTGAAGTAAGAGTATTTTAGGCCCAGTGCGGTGGCTCACGCCTGTAATCCCAACACTTTGGGAGGCCGAGGTGGGCAGATTACTTAAGGTCAGGAGTTTGAGACCAGCCTGGCCAACATGGTGAAACTCCGTCTCTACCAAAAGTACAAAAATCAGCTGGGTGTGTTGGCGCAGGCCTGTAGTCTGAGCTAATTGCGAGGCTGAGGCAGGAGGATCCTGTGAACATGGGAGGTGGAAGTTGCAGTGAGCTGATCTCGGAAAAAAAAAAGTATTATAGAATCTTTTGGCAAAGGAAATGAATTCTGACAGGTTTTGCACTTAAGACATTCAGGCGTGAGGAAAACAAGAGAACCACTATGCTAGGGATGCTAGGGAAAGCAAATGCTGTTGAGAATGTCTCACAAACACAAATTACATGTCAGCAGATAGGTTTTACCCTCAGGTTGGGCACATTTTACTTTAAATGCACTGTTGGTGGAACTTAAGATTAATCTAGGATATTCACGATGTATGTGTGTGTGTGTGTGTGTGTGTGTGTATATATATATATATATATATATACACACACATATGACAGACAGAGAGATAGGGTCTTGCTACCTTGCCCACACTAGTCTCCAACTCAGGGCCTAAAGCCATCCTCCTGTCTCCCCCTCCCAAAAGTGCTGGGACTTCCAAAGCCTCCCAAAGTGCTAGGACTACAGGCGTGCATCACCTTGTCCAGCCCATTTTAATGTTTTTAATTTAAGTACACATTCCAAAAATTATATAACAAGTACAGGAAGCCCACTTTATGCCAGTTTTACAAAAACAAAGTGGCAACATCCTAAAGTACTGAAAAAACTAAAAGTTTTCCTAGAATTCTATGACAAAATGAAAACTCTTTCAAGAATGTGACTGAAATAAGGACATTTAAAGACATACAAAAAATGAGAGAATTCGAGCCGGGCACGGAGGCTCATGCCTGTAATCCCAGCACTTTGGGAGGCTGAGGCAGGCGGATCACGAGGTCAGGAGTTCGAGACCAGCCTGGCCAACCCAGCCAGGCCAATGTGGTGAAACCCTGTCTCTACTAAAGATACAAAAAATTAGCCACGCTTGGTGGGGTGCACCTGTAATCCCAGCTACTCAGGAGGCTGAGGCAGGAGAATCACTTGAACTCGGGAGGTAGAGGTTGCACTGAACCGAGATTGAGCTATTGTACTCCAACCTGGGCACCAGGGCGAGACTCCGTCTCAAAAACAAAAACAAAAACAAAACCAAACCAAAACAAACAAACAAAAAACAGAATTCAGCAACCCACACTGCAAGAAATGCAAAAGGAGTCCTCCAGGCCTAAGGATAAGGATACCAGACAGAATCTGGATCTACACAAAGAAATGGAGACTACTGGAAATTGGTATGGACATAGTTAAATATGTATGTTCTTACTATTTAAATGTTTTAAAATAATTTGACTGATTAAACAAAAGCAATAATAATGGATTCTGGGGTTTATAACATGTCTAAAATCAAATTACACGACAACACTAGCATAATGGCCAGAAGGGGAGGTAGAATGTCACTTGATGGCACCGATGAAGATTTAGGTTCTGGAAACCCTAAAGCCATCACTGAAAAAGCAAAAGCAGCGAAAGAAGTCGGAGAGTGGTGGACCAGAAGACAGAAAGAATTGTAGCTAATAAACCAACAAAGGAAAGAAAATAGAATGATAAAAAAAAAACCCATGTAATCACTATGCTGGAGCAACTGCTCTCCAGGCCTCTACCCTATAGAAATACACCAGTGGCCAATGAGAAGTGTACAAGAATGACGACTGCAGCATTATTTGTAATCATAAAATAACAGAGCCAATGTCCTTTCAAAGATATAGGAAAAGGGTTTTATTTATTTAACAAACACACACAATTGTACAAACAAGGGAAGCAAGTCCTTTTGCCAAGAGGAACACAGAGGGTCATGATGATGCTACTCCTCCAGGGATTTCAGGGTTCTCAGAAGCCTAGTTTTCTGTCTAGTTCTTCTGGAAGATGTTATTCTTGGGGAGTTATAGGTCCTTGCGTTTGGAGCTCTTTCATGTTCTCTCTGAATTTTCCCCAGTTCCTCCCCATTCTGCTTCAACAACAACAACAAAAAACAATTCTCACCTCCAGAAGATCCAGCCTGTGCCTCTGCATGAGCCTTTCAGGAGGTCTGGATGTCTGTTCCACGGCTCCCCGGCTTCTTTCCCTGCTTTTGCTTTTCCCCTCCCCCGCTCCTACCCTCCTGCCCCACAGCCCGGCCACCGCCCATCTGAGTCCCTGCGGCTTCACCGCAGAAGGTGCACTGGAGGCCCTGCCCGTTGCCCTCCCCGGGGGATGCCTAGAAATCAATGTGAATAAAAGCTTTGAAAAAAGAACTTCCCTATGGAAAAAATCTCATAATTTCTATTCTTGGGGTTCTTCAAGGGACTAAAAGGTAAAGGCGACGATGGCCCCGGGAGGTCGAGGCTGCAATGAACCGTGTTTGCACCACTGCACTCCAGACCAAGCGAGACGCTGTCTCAAAAAATAAAAATAAAAATAAATAAAATAAAAAATTAAAAAATTAAAAAAAATCAAAACTTCCCCATGGTAAAATATTTCATGATTTCCATTTTCAGGGCTCTTCAAAGGACTAAAAGCTAAAGGTGACGATGGATTCATTCAAGTCCTAGTCGTGCGCCGTGGTGAGGGCCAGACCCTGCTCCCCGCGAGGGGCCCCACGAGCCACGCTCACCACGATCCCTGCCCCGGTGGAGCCCCCATGCGGGACACAGGATCCGAAGATAGCAGCGGAAGTTCCGCAGCGGCCTCCAAAGTGACTGGGCAGGGTGGGCACAGGCTTGCTGACTGGGTGAAGGCGGCACAAAGAATGGGAAGAGCCATCCCGAGAGCCCACAGGGCGTTCAGCGTCTCTTGGGCCCCCAGGCGGCTCAGGTCCGGGTCGCGGGCCGGGGCTTTTCCAGGGGCTTCTGAAGCAGGCGAGGGGCAAGGTCGTCCTGGTTCCAGAATTTCCCAACCTGCGGGTCTCCGACGAGACCAACACGATTCACCGCTCTAATCTCTCCAGTTTTCCAAGGCCTTGCACAGTTGTACGTCTGGTGGGCTCTCAGGATGGGAGGGTTGGGGAGTGTATGGGAGGGTTGGGGAGTGTTTGGTGAGTGCACCCTTCCTATAGCGCCCTGAAGGAGGTAAAACTACGTGTCTCTGTGGCACAATCGGTTAGCGCGTTCTGCTGTTAATCTAAAGGTTGGTGGTTAGAGCCCACTGAGGGACGCCTGCTTCAGGTTGTTTGTTTGTTTGTTTCCTGAGACAGAGTCTTGCTCTGTCACTCAGGCTGGAGTGCAGGGGTGTAATCATGGTTCACTGCAGCCTCAACCTTCCCAGGCTCAGGTGATCCTTCCACCTCAGCCTCCTGAGTAGCTGGGACTACTAGCATACACCTCCATGCCTGGCTAAATTTTGTATTTTTTGTACCGACCGAGTTTCGTCATGTTGCCTAGGCTGCTGTCCAACTCGTGAGCTCAAGTGATCCTCCGGCCTCCGCCTCCCAAAGTGTTGATATTACAGGCATGAGCCACTGTGCCCAGCCTGTAATTGTTTCCTGTGGTGACCAAGTCACATTGGTCTGGAGAAGACAGGTCACAGTGACCTCTTTGATAGCTTTCTATCAAGTTGCTTATCCAAAGGTAGCAAAATCACAATAGTCCCAGTCATTTTTTTCTCTTCCCCTTTCCTCTTTTCTTTATAAATCTTGATTTTACTTTTATTTGATGAAAACAATCTAATGCTAGTTTCCCTTCTATATTAATAGAGAATGAGCATGTAGATAAGTGTCTCTATATTATTCCTCGACTGATTTCTTTCAGGGGCTATGTCCATAAAAATTAATCCATCTGAGACCCATCATTGGAGCCAACAGAATCCTGCACCTAACAGGCCCCTGGTGCAGACCTGGATCGTTAGAGATATTGGCTCTTGTTCCCTCGGTTCTTGCTTTCATGAGCAGAAGTTGAGCTCTTTTGCTTTTATATACTAAGTATGGTCACTGGGCAAGTCCTTCCTCTCTCTATCTCCCTCTCTCTCTTTCTCGCATCATTGTTTTCTGCCATCAGTGGCATCAGTGTGCATTTCTGGTTTTGATGTTATTAAGTGAATTTCTGAGGACAATCTCTATTGGGTGTTGTTTGACAAGGATCCATTCCCTGTTTGGTGATACATGACAGCGGATCTAGTCTGTGAGTCTCTTTTGATTGTCTATTCATTGTCCTGAGGATAATGGTATTTCTTGATATTTGAGACTGCAGCAATGAGAAGTTGCTCATATCTTGTCTTTCCAATGTTTGGTAACAATTTTTTGGGCCCAATAGCTGTCAATACCTGCAAGAGTGGCATCTCTATTACAAGGATGATCTTACTACTCAATGTTCCCCTCCCACCTAACTTCATTCCATAGGAGCTCTTGGCTTTAACAAATTACTATACTAAAATAAATCTTAGTACAGAAAGAAAACTACGTCTGTGGCATGTAAGGAGCACTTTTCTTTGATTCGTATACTCAGGTTTCTACTAGCTAAAAAACTCTAACCAGCTGAAATACATGTCCTTTAAGAATTAAGTTTAAGTCACACTGCAGAAAGGAGAAAAGAGATTTTCTCTTTATACACTTATAATCACAAATAAGCAATGGAGTCAGCAATATAAGCACTTCTTACAAGTATACAAATCAAATTTTTTTTTTGCTTAAGACAGAGTTGCGCTCTGTCACCAAGGCTGGAGTGCAGTGACATGATTTTGGCTCACTGCAGCCTTGGTCTCCCAGGTTCAAGTGATTCGTGTGCATCAGCCTCCTGAGTAGCTGGGATTACAGGCATGTGACACCATGCCTGGCTAATTTTTGTATTTTTAGTAGAGATGGGGTTTCACCATGTTGGCCAGGCTGGTCTCGGACTCCTGAACTCAAAAGATCTGCCCACGTTGGCCTCCCAAAGTGCTAGGATTACATGCTTAAGCCACTGCATGTGGCCACAAATCAAATTTAATAATCTCCAGAACATCAAAGAAGCTGAGTTCGTAATGAAAACGGATGAAAAGAAATGATTTACTCACTTTTATATGCTCTGGAAAGAGAATGCCCTGCCAGACTCAAAAGGGTATCACAGAATCACTCAGATTTTCAACAGTGAGTGTTTTCCAAGGATCTAATGATGTTCATTTCTTCAGTTTGTTTCTCTCACTGATAAGCATTGTTAATAGATACCACTGCATCTGTTTTCACCCTAAATGATGTTACTTAACACAGTTATTTGCTTTTGAATGCCCCCTAGATTGGTGGAAAGAAATTTTCTGATTTATAAATATATTTTCTTATGAAACCAATTGGCATACTCTTCCAGTGGAGTGAATAGATAAATTAAGTCTCTAAAACTTTAAAGAGATTACTGCCCCAATTATCTTAAGTAATATATGCAATAATTACGTATATAAAATTAAAATGTGAAAATTAAGCAGGGTGTGGTGGTTCACACTTGTAATCTTAGCACTTCAGGCAGCTGAGGAGAGAAGGATTGAAGCCAGGAGTTTGATACTAGCCTGGGCAACATGGTGAGACCCCTGTCTCTACAAATTTTAAAAAATGAGCTAACTTTATAAAACTAGCCTGCGCAGTGGCTCACGTCTGTAGTCCCAGCTGCTTGGGAGGCTGAGGCAGGAGGATTGCTTGAGCCCAGGAGATCCAGGCTGCAGTGAACTATCATTGCACTCAGAGTAAGACTTCAACTCAAAATAAAATAAAATAAAATAAAGAATAATTTTTTGACTTTTTTTTTCTTTTTCTTGCACTGCCAGGCTGGTTGACTCACACCTGTAATCCCAGAAAATCAGGAAGCTGAGGTGGGAGGATTGCTTTAGGCAAGGAGTTGGAGACCAGCCTCAGCAACAGGGCAAGATGCCATCTCTAAAAAATTGCTTGAACCTGGGAGGCGGAGGTTGCAGTGAGCCGAGATTGTGCCACTACACTCCAGCCTGGGCAACAGAGCGAGACTCTGGCAAAAAAAAAAAAAAAAAAAAAAAAAGCATAAGTGGGAGCTCCCAGGCAGGAGAGGGGTCTCTGGAAGGATAAAGGGAACAAGTTTCTTCCAGAAACACGCTTATGATATGGGCCCAATGATACAGTGATCCACCCCTTTGGCTTCTATACCCTTTTTTACACTAGTTCATAAGCTGACTTACTAGAATTCAGATAAAATGTTAGCAGGGGGAAAGCAACGGTATTGAAAATCATTGCCTATGATTGCAGAAAAGAAAAGGTTTATTCTTGCGGTACTGTTTGTCCAATCACCAATCAATGATATTTATAGCCAATCACCAATCAATGATATTTATAGCCAATCACCAATCAATGCTATTTCTGTAAACCAATGAGAATTCCTGACAGGCAGCTTTCTATCAGCCCACTGTCTGTCCCCGCTTTTGACTTTTAAAAACCTGCTTGTGGGCCGGGCGTGGTGGCTCACGCCTGTAATCCCAGCACTTTGGGAGGCCGAGGCGGGCGGATAATGAGGTCAGGAGATCGAGACCATCGTGGCTAACACGGTGAAACCCTGTCTATACTAAAAAATACAAAAAAAAAATTAGCCAGGTGTGGTGGCGGGCGCCTGTAGTCCCAGATACTCAAGAGGCTGAGGCAGGAGAATGGCGAGAACCCGGGAGGCGGAGCTTGCAGTGAGCAGAGTTCGCTCCATTGCACTCCAGCCTGAGCGACAGAGCGAGACTCCGTCTCAAAATAATGATAATGATAATAATAATAATAATATAAATAAAAAATAAAAACCTGCTTGTGACAAAGGCCATAGGGAGCTCAGATCTAAAGTTCCTTGAGTGTGAGTCGTCCAGGCAGCTGTCTTCATGTTGGCTCAAGTAAACTCTAAATTATATTTTGTGCTTCAGCCTCCTTCTTTTAGGTCAACATGTTCAACAACAGCAGAATAAATAAATAAATTAATGTGTATTCATACAAAGAAATACACATAGAAACAACCATATGAATAACATGAAAAATTCATAGACATAAGACTGAGTGACAGAAGTCAAACCTATGCCCCTGCTTCTGAAACCGCCTTTGCAAAAATTACAACTGGGACAATTATCACAGCGAAAGAGATCTGACCTGACGCCATCTTGTTTCTAACGTCCAAGCTGTCCTTGTTCATTCCTGGCCACAGGCCGAAATAACTTTAGGAGGAAATTAGTTTATGGTTTAGCTGTGAAAGAAAGATGACAATATCCGTTTCCCAAAGCAAACCCCCTTCCTGCCTGAGGACTAGACTGCCTTTGCAGGACTAACAAATTAGCCATCAGATTAGAAATTATGGTTTAGGAGTTACATTAGCCTCTGACTGCAAGATTCTAAACCTCCCCAAATTGTTCCTGGAGATCACGTCATTATTGGAAAACCTAAGATGAGTGCTTGAGATATTTTGCCGACCCTGCACTTAGTGGATCGGATGGTATCAGCTAGACTGATAACGTGGCTCATCTGGTCTTGTGGCCCCCACGCAGGAATGACCCAGCACAAGAGGACAGCTTCAGCTCCCTGTGATTTCATCTCCGACCTGACCAATCAGAACTCCCAACTCACCAGCCCCCATCCACCAAATAAAGAGTGCAGCTCTTCATTGCAATTCCCCTGTGTCAAAAAATTGGCTCTGTCTAAGCAGCAGGCAAGGTGTACCTGTTGGGCAGTAACACTACCCCCAAAACCCACTACACACGGAATGACTCAGTTTATAGGAAAGTAAAGGGCAGGAAAACTTGCCTGATAAATTTGCAGAGACGGGGGTGGAAACCATTAATAAGTCTGTGGAGTATTGTCAGAGTTTGGTGCTGTAGTCTACATATTAAAAGTAATCAGTTAAACACCTGAAATAAAATTTCCCCCAAATATTTTTGCCAAATTTGGATGACTTTGTTTCTGTCTTTGCAGAGTGTAAAGTGTTAACATGGGGTAAGCGCTAAGGTCTAGAGAAGGCAGTGGAAGAGATGATAGAACGACTCCAGCACCATGCCTGAGTGTCCAGTGTGCTCTGCTGGGGCTGCACATTTTTGTACATTGCTGTATTTGAAAAAACCCTACAAGATTCATGAAACTGGACAACCATCTTTATAACACTCCTAGTGATAAAACAAGTAAGGATGGCTGGTTTGCAGTCATCTGAGCAGCCTCTCTAGTTTCATAGATACAGTTTCTCTCTGATACTGAACGACTTCCAATGTCAAGCGGAATGCTGTATCACAAGGATAAACGTTTGTCAAAAGAACCGGTTTTCTTTGTAATCCTAAACTTTCTAGTTTGCGCATTAAAAGCCATTATTTGAAGAAGAGAGCACAGGCTCCAGCTGGCGGCCAAAGGTGTCCTTGGCATCACAGGCTAAGAACCTACTTCTTTGGGAGAGACCAGGGGCGGGGAAGGGAGGGGAAGGAGATAGAGGCAGGCGTCATTTCCTCAGCCGGCTCCGACAGCGGGTTGGTCGGCTGAGTGGCAGAGGGGAAGAGCAGACGGGGACCGGGAAAGGCGCTGTCGGTGACATCACGGATAGGGCGATTCCTATGTAGATGAGGCAGCGCAGGGGCTGCTGCTTCGCCACGAAGGATTTCTTGTGCTGTGGGAACAAGTCCAGGACCGCCGGCTGGACGTCATCGTCCCAGCTGTGTGTCAGGGCTAGGAGGACTCGGGGTGGCATGGTGGGGGCGGTGGGGGGGTGGCATGCGCGTGGCAAGTGACCGTGCTTGTAAAGGGTGAGGCGTATGGGGCTGTGGCGGGGCGGAGGTGAATGAGCTCATACTTACCTGGCAGGGGAGATACCATGATCACGAAGGTGGTTTTCCCAGGGCGAGGCTTATCCATTGCACTCCGGATGTGCTGACCCCTGCGATTTCCCCAAATGTGGGAAACTCGACTGCATAATTTGTGGTAGTGGGGGACTGCGTTCGCGCTTTCCCCTGACTTTTTTGTATTGCAAAAAGCAGAATATATGCGAAGCGGTGCTTTTGGGTTTTATTGCTGCATTGTGAAGTGACATGTGCTGTTTTTCTCGCTGGAGAGGTATGAAGTTCTCGTGATCACATTTACCACAAACTAACTAGCGGGAGGGCTGCATAGGCTCTTCCCTTTGTACATAAGGCGGTTAGGCTGAGGGAGGCGAATCACCTGAGGTCAGGAGTTTGAAACCAGCTGGGCCAATATGGGGGGTGCCTGTAATCCCAGCTACTCAGGAGGCTGAGGCAGGAGAATCTCTTGAACCCGGGAGGTGGAGGTTGCAGTGAGCTGAGATCGTGCCACTACACTCCAGCCTGGGTGACAGAGCAAGTGATGCTGCTCTTAAAAAAAAAAAAAAAAAAAAGGAAAGGAAGGAAGAAAGAAAAAGGCTGGGCACTGTGACTGAAGTCTGTAATCCCAGCACTTTGGGAGGCCAAGGCAGGCGGATCACAAGGTCAAGGGATGGAGACCATCCTGGCCAACATAATGAAACCCCATCTCTAGTAAAAATACAAAAATCAGCCCATCTGTAGTCCCAGCCACTTGGGAGGCTGAGGCAGGAGAATCACTTGAACCCGGGAGGTGGAGGTTGCAGTGAGCCGAGATCGAGCCACTGCACTCCAGCCTGGGCAACAGAGTTAAAAAAAAAAAAAAAAAAACTCCGTCTCAAAAACAAAAAAACAAAACAAAACAAGAAAACTCACTGCAAAGCATAATGCATTCTACTTGATTTAATGTATGTTTAGCTTTAGAGGATTCGTTTAGAAAAGTGCCTCTCTAAATGTGATTGAGAGTTCAGGAATTCCTTCATTTCTGTTTCTGTCTCTTTGTCTTCAGTTAAATTCATGCACTATTAAATGGAATATTTGTAAAATAAAAATAGAGTCTAAGCTCAATTTTACAAAAGCATATACATATATACATGTGTATATATATAAAATATATAGCTCCCATATATATGTATATATATAACATATAGTTCATATATATATCTTTATTGTTCTGTTTTTTCTTTTGTGGGGGCGTGGGGGGGGACAGTCTAGTTAAAATATGTATTCTTCTCTCTGTAGATATACCAGAAGAACATGACTCTATCAGTGTTGCCCTGATGTTAACAAAAGTTATTTTGAACTTAGGATGATCAGAAATTTTACATATCTGTACTTTTTATGTATTGCTGATATGGTCTATGCTAAGCATGTATATATTTTTTTTTAAAAATGAGAGTAACTTTAAAATGATTTGGAAGAAAAAATATGTACATATATGAACAGTACTTAATTCCAGGTGGTGGGAATATGGATGACTGGTTATCTTCTTCTTTCTGTATCTTTTATATTTTTAAATGGAAAAACTCAATGACCTGGAATTGAAAGAAACAATTTGGAAGGGGTGTAGGGCAGGTGAGAGGAAAATGCAAGGAAAGGACAAACCCAGTTCTTGCAGGACCGTGTTTAAGTTGAAGGTTTCTGGGGAGCAGTTGTTGGGATAAGAAGGATATGGGGGAGGCAGGAGAATCATGAAAATATTTGGGACAGTGTATTGCCTGTCATATCATTCCTCCTCCTTTTGTGTTTCTTCAAAAGAAATATACAGACTTACGTTTCTTTTCAAGCATATGTACCATTTGTGTTTCTTTTTTATTAATGTAACTGGTGAGTTTATCTTGCTGGTTGTCCAGAAAAGCCAATGGAGCTGAGAACAGCAAGCTTTCTGCAATAGAGAAAGAATCTAATAAATACAGAGACAGCTAAGTGACCAGGACAGAGGTTTATTGTTACTCAAATCTGTCTCCCCCCAAATTCAGAGGGTACTTTTTTTTTTTTTTTTTTTTTTGGATAGTTTGGTGGGCAGGGGGCTAGGGAATGGGGAAAGCTGATTGGTTGGGTTGAGGATGAAAATCACAGGGAGTCATAGCTTATCTTCCTGCACTGAGTCAGTCCCTGAGTGGGGGCCACAGGACCAGATGAGCCAGTTTACCAGTCTGGGTGTGCCAGCTAGTCCATCATAAGGCATAAGGCAGGGTCTGAAAAATACCTTGAACACCAATCTTAGGTTTGACAGTAATGATGTTATCTATAGGCACAACTGGGGAGCTTAGGAATCTTGTGGCTTCTGGCTTCATGGCTCCTGAGCCATAATTTTCAATCTCCTGTCTAATTCGTTAACTTTGCTAAGGAGGTCTGATCCCCAAGAAACGAAGAAAGGAAGAGGTTTGTCTTGGGAAGGTGTATCATCTTTGTTTCAGACTCAGACTTGGGACTAAACTCTGGTATTTAGCCTGGCCTATGTCCAGGAATGGACGAGGGAAGCTTGGAGGTTAGAAGCAAGATGCAGTGCTCAGGGTCACTTAGCCAGGGAACAAGGATTTGAAAGCAGGAACTTGAAGTGAAAGCAGCCTGGCTCCAGAAGATGTTCTCAGAACCACTGTGTATGTATTTCTCCTAACAAAAGTGCCCTTGCAAAAATTATGACAGTGAGAAAAACCTGACATAGGAATAGTATGATAGTGAAAGAAATCTGCCCGGAGTGACCCTGGGCAGGTAACTTAAAATCTCTGCATCTTAGTGTTCTCATACTGAAGATGAATATGATGGTGTGACCTTGGCCTGTGGTAAGGACTAAATAAGTAATCATGCGCACTCATTGACTGTGCCTGACATGTGGCCCTTGGCATATCAGGCAGAGTTGATGATGTGCATATGTTACTTATTTGCATGTTAGCTCTTGTATTTTGCCTGCAACACTGCACAAAGAGCAGATGTGGCCAGGTGCGGGGGCTCATGCCTATAATCCCAGCACTTTGGGAGGTCGAGGTGGGCAGAGCACCTGAGGACAGGAATTCGAGACTAGCTTGGCCATCATGGAGAAACTCTGTCTCTACTAAAAATACAAAAGGTAGCCAGGCATGGCAGTGCACCTGTAATCCCCGTTACTCAGTAGGCTGAGGCAGAAGAATCACTTGAACCCGGGAGGCAGAGGTTGCAGTGAGCTGCAATTGTGCCACTGCACTCCAGCCTGGGTGATAGAGTGAGACTCCATCTCCAAAAAACAAACAAAAAGAGCTGATGTGATGAAAATTTGTTGTATTGAAGTTGCAGCAGTGATACTTTCCAGTGGCGGTGCACCCTCCCAGGGAGACTGCAGCAATCCTCTCACCAGCAGTAACCTCCTGGGCTGGGAGGTCCCAGGAAGGCCCCTCAATCTCCAGCAGGTTTGACCCTCTAGGAGCTTCAGGAAATGAGCTAGAGAAGTATTTCTATCTGGGAGGAACTGGGAGTTCATTAGCTCGTCTATTCAGCTCATCCAAAGGGGAACGATGATTCAATTTCTTGCTTCAAACCTGCCCCAATAAAATTTTTATCATTTTACAGTAGAAGACATTTGCACATGTAAGGGAGGAAATATGGCTTTTCCTAACCCAGCCTAGGTTCACTGCTGAGAACCTTACAGCAAAAGACAGACTAACGAGAGAAGAGAGCATATCTAGTTATTTAATGTAAGTTTTACATGACAGAAGAGCCTTGCTAAGGAAATGAAGGCCTGAAGAAATAGCTAAATTTCAAGGTTTTTAAAATTTATTTTATTTTATTTATTTTTTTTAATGGTAGGTTTGATGAATACTGGATAGCTATAGAGAAGTGTGATATGATGAAAGGAGTATGATCTAATGGTAATAAACTGGGGGAAACGTAGCCAGGCCTGTATGTTCAGACTCTGTGTTGCTGTGTTTTCAGACACAACAATGCACATTTCTTCTGGGTACAGAGTGGGCACCTCTCACATGAGAGCCTTATGATCAGCTTCAGGAAAGAAGGGCATGGGGAGAGTGACAGTGACCTTCCTGCTTCTGTTGTTTTCTCAAATTCCTTTAGCATAAAATATTCAATACCCCGAATTGTTATATTTTGGAGTAGTGTGTCCTGAACCCCACCATGTACATGCTATAAAACCCAGAATCTTTGAAGAGTAACACTTATGACTATAAAATACTTAAATTCAAAATACAAATTATGGCTGGGCATGGAGGCCAGCACAAAATCCCAGCACTTTGGGAGGCCCAGGCAGGCAGATCACTTGAGTCCAGGAGTTCAAGACCAGCCTGGCCAACATGGCAAAACCATTGTCTCTACAAAACATACAAAATTAGCTGGACACTGTGTTGTACACCTGTGGTCCCAGCTACTTGAGGAGGGCGGGCTGAGGATCAACTTGAACAATATCATATGTAAAAATAAATTTTTTTTTCCTTTAAGTTTAGTCAAGTGAAGCAGTGAGAGTGGAGAAGAAACAAAGAAATCTGTAGCTAGTTGTGATAATTGGTTGTAAACAAGAATGATTTTTTATGCATTATACATGGTTATCAAAGTTACATATGCTCCAAAGCTGGTGTTGGTGCTGCTGCTGCTGTAGCAGTGTCCTGGTCCCTCTTTACACACTTCTCTCTAGGGGCCATGGTGCAACACGCCCTCCCCCCTCCCTCCCGTCCCTCCCTCCCCTCCCTCCCCCCTCCCCTCCCCATCCCCCTCTCCCTCCCCTCCCCCTCCCCTCCCTCTCTCTCTCTCTCTTTCTTTCTTTTCTTTCTTTCACCCAGACAGAGTCTTGCTCCGTCGCCTGGCTGGAGTGCAGTGGTGCGATCTCAGCTTAAGCTCACTGCAACCTCTGCCTCCCAGGTTCAAGTGATTCCCCTGTCTCAGCCTCCTGAGTAGCTGGGGTTACAGGCATCATGCAAGGCAGCCTGGCTAATTTTTGTATTTAGTGAAACGGGTTTCACCATATTGGCCAAGATGATCTCCATCTCCCGACCTCGTGATCCGCCCACCTCGGCCTCCCAAAATGCTGGGATTATAGGCATGAGGGATAACAATTTTCAATGCATGCAGCCAACCTCTACATATTGGTACTCTTTGACTGTTCAATTTTCCATCCCAGGCCCTGCAGTCCAGCTTGGAAGGGGAAATGGAATTTGTGTGTTTTCCTTCCTGCCAGTTCACTCCAAGGAGCCAACAAGGCACCTCTCTCCCATCCCCCACCCCCACACCTCCGCACGCCCTCCAAACTGAGCCCTTCAAAGACTGCGGGGTTTTTCAGTCCTTCGTAACCGCTGAAAATTTTCATATTTGCACAATATGAAAATCAGGGCGATGGTCCTGAGCGCCTGGAGGGACATCTTAGCTTGCTCTCAAGACCCACCATGAGCCACATCCACAGTGTTCTGCCAAGCAGAAGAAAAGATTTTTGCATCTGTCACGTCCTTGGGGCAAGGTCCTGGCTGGGCGAGGGGGAGCCCCTACCGTCCCGCACTTATCCCTTGGAGCTGCTCAGGCACCTCTTACCCGTGGCCCTGCGGGAGTCCGGCCCGGCGACCGAGGATCAGAACCCGCGCTCCCAGCTCCGGCGCTTGAAGAGGCTGCCTCGCCGATTTCTCTTTTCGGCTGAAATCTTTGGGAGGAAAGAATGAGATTTCCCGGAGTCAGGTTCCAAAGCTTAGTGAAACAGCGACTTTTAGGGCCCGCAATAGAGACGTAGGATCTAGAATTTCGGCTTGGAAATCTGAATATGAAGAACAGTATAAATTAACATTAGGAATAGGATGGGCCATCTGAATAAAATAGTGTTATTCCTAAGTTAAGTCTCGAACCATCGACCCTAAACTGAGATACAATCTCCAATGACTGAGCTAACCCCATCAGAATTTCTCATGCCACCGTTTACTTACCAAAAAGACAATGGGTACCATTACGAGATTTCCCGGGTGAAAGGAATCTTGGGGTCTAGGATTGAGTGGTGGCAGCCTTTTTAGTGGAGGAGACCTTTCACCCCGAGGCCCAGGGTCTCCCTGAGAGGGGGTGGGGACTTGTTCCGTTGCTAGGGTGCTGGCTGCGGGGTCCAGGCCTCCAATTGCAGGCGGCCAGGAGGCTCGCCCAGGACTGGGACCAGGATTGGTGACTCCGATTGGATGTTTCTCTGTGGTCCAGGCCACTGCGAGAAACCAGTTTCTGAGACCCGGACCCCTGAGGAGGGGACAGGAGAGGAGGAGGGACATCGCAGGGGACGCATTTCGAGGCTGGAGCGGGAGGGACGAGGGGACTATCAACAGCAGAACTTGCTTTGCTGTGACCCAAACCTTCCTGCCTCTTCTCTAACCCAGGACTTGGTACAAGGGCAAACGTAAACCACATCCCTTTCACTTTGTCTTTGAGGCGGGAGTTTGCTTCCCAGAGTGGCTTCTGGCCAGAGTAGAAATCCAGTAAACAACAAGGTCCCACCGAGATTTGAACTCGGATTTACTTAATTCAGAGTCCAGAGTGCTCACCATTACCCCATGGAACCAGCTGTTGAGAATATTGTGTTATTGACATTTGGCGAGTGAATTCTCAGCTTCCATAGTCACCAGAATTTCCTTTGCAGGTGTTTTTTTTCTCTTTGTCACACGGGACTTGAGTACCTTTAATCTACAGTAGGAGGAGTTGCCCCAGACTTACCTCTCTCTGCCCTTCTCTTTAGGTTTCTATCTCAGAGAATGAGATTAAGCACCTTTGGGGATTAGGGTCAGGGAAGAACTATATTTAGGTCTCCACTAAAGCTGTTATGCCCAGACCGTTTGTTCCCCAAAGAAGACCACCAGAGTCCAGAGTCAAAGCCAAGCGGCAAGGATCTTTACTACAAGTTCGAACCTGGTCCCTCCATTCCACAGTATACAAGAGGGCCCCGAACAATGCTAGCGTTTGCTTTTTATAGCCCGAAAGTTGCAGGGGAACAAAGAAATTCTTTTGGCTCCCGCGCTTTCAGTAACCTTGAACGGCTGTCCCCTCATCGGAGACTTTCCAGGTGGTGTTTGTACTGGGCTCAGGGAGTTGGAGAGATATATGGTGGTATGTGGTGGGATGGGAGGATGGGATGTGTTTGTACTAGGCTCAGGGAGTTTTGAGCCCAGGGCTGAGGAATGTGCCCAGCTCCTTTCATTCCCCCCTTCTTTTCAGGTATCTTTAGAGCCAATCTTGGGTCTTATAAGTCTGATTCTGTTTCAGCGTTTACAGGTTGGTATTGGGCTCTGAGGACCATGAGTTGTACGGTGTCAAATCTCTCCCTAACAAATTGTAAAATTCTGTTGACAACACAAGGTCCTACGGTAAGCAGAAATAGTAGACTTAGCAGGGGTCCAAGGAAGGGGGCTAACAGAGAAAACATAGAGGAATTCCACCATTGGTCTGCAGGTGAAGCAAACTGCCGTGTTTTTACTTCAGTGCTTAACTTGCGTAACTGTTGGACTCGGTCCTCTACAAGTCCTGATTCATTTATGTAAAAACAACAGTCTTCTTTTAGAAATATACATGTACCACCTTTTTCTGCAGTGAGTAGGTCTAGGGCCCTCCGGTTCTGCAAGGTTACCTGAGCTAGGGACATGAGCTGTCGCTGAAGGGAGGCAAGGGACTCAGCCGACTCCTCCATAGCAACGGCAAATTGTTGGTACAACTTGTTACTTTCTATGAGGGTGTGACCTGGGGCTCCCCCCGCCAGTCCGGCCGCAATGAAGGATGCAGTGAGGGAGATTCCTGCAATGAGGGGGAGGAATATGGCTCGTGCAGGTCTTGGTCTAGGGTCTGGGTGAATAACAGCACTAGTCCAGTTACCGGTATACCCTAGGAACTCGCCAGCAGTTAGTAGAGTCAACCGGGGAACTAATGTGACAGGGAGACACAGCAGGTTGTTAACGGAGGGACTAGGTAGGTTTTTAGATAAGGTTCCATTACACCAGAAGAATATGCCTGATGGAGCCCTTAAGGTGATATTAGGGGGCGTTGCAGTGATGCTACAGAGGCTGGAATTGGTTCCTGAGAAACAGTAGGGAAACTTCTCCTGACTGGGATTTAGGTATAGGGGCACGTTTAGGATAGGAGCATATGAGAGGTTTCGGAGGTTGTTAGCTTGGGCAGAGGTAGAGGATCCCCATGACAGAGGGACAGCGGTTAGCGGTGGACGCCCTAGAGTGGCACACAGAAAGCAGCCAGACAGGCTGTGAAGTCCTGTAAGGTTAGCAAGTTCTAGTCCTTCCTGTAATAACTTTAACCAGGAGAAAGGACGTAAGTCTTGTGTTAGTCTGTTTTCTTGTCGTTGGATATTCCCGTGGACCAGGGGCAGTACTTGCACTAGGCCTCGCCACAGATAGAGGTGACTGCTAGGCCATGTGGAGGAGGGGGAGTAGTATACAGCCCCGTGTTGAGGCGTGGTCCAGCGGGAGTTCCAGGGGTCTCTAACTATCCATGTATATGAAAAGTCTCCATCCCATCTACGATGGAAGGGCCACTTAGGGTCAAACTGTTTTTTCTCTCCCCAATAACGGGGTCTATGGATGTTACAATAGTTATAAGGACAGCCAGCATTTTGGTGCCACCAATAGTGTTTACAATTGTATTTAGTCTGATCAAACTCAAAGCATATTGTTGGTGTCATAGGTTTGGCTATTTGGAAACCAGTAAAATTTAGTAGAATTGGGCTGTTGCACCCTGAGGAGGGGCAATCAGCACTGGCTAATAATTTCCCGGGCTTATGAGGTTGTCCAGGGTGGGTTCGGTTTTCATAAAGCCAGAATCTCCAGACAAAGGGATTAAGAGCTGGTTTTGTGATTTCTCCAGCGGCCACTAGGGTGACTAACGTTAGGGTTAGACTACCTAACTGCATGTTTGCAGTGAGCTTTGCTGCCGGCGCAGGGTGAGTTTTAAGGGGTTGTTTTTAGCTCTGTCCACAGTCCACGTGTCTGGTGCTTCAGCCGCCGCCGTGATTGGTCCCAGGAGGTCGGAGGTTGGGTCCACCGGCTTGACGTGGGTGTAGTGGATCCACAACGCGATGCCTTCTACCTTTAGGGCAGTGGGTATGGTTAGGAGTACCTGGAGTGGTCCTTTCCACCTGGGTTCTAGGGTCTCTTGTCGGTGTCGCTTGACCAGGACCCAGTCTCCCGGCTGGTATGGATGGGGTGTCGGCAGGGGACCGGTCTCATATAGTTCCTTCAGCTTGGGCCAGATTTCTTGATGAATTTTCTGCAAGGCTTGTAGGGAAAATAAGAGTTCAGAGACATTTTCTGTTTCAGACTTGAGCAGATCATCTTTTAGGCTGGGAACTAAGGGTGGGGGTCTGCCATACATAATTTCATAAGGGGTAAGGCCCAGTCTGTAAGGGGTATTACGGGCCCGGAACAGAGCGTAGGGGAGAAGGACCACCCAATTAGCGCCAGTCTCCATAGTTAATTTAGTTAAGGTCTCCTTTAAGGTCCGATTCATTCTCTCTACCTGTCCTGAACTCTGGGGCCTGTAAGCGCAATGTAGTTTCCAATTTGCCCCAAGGATGGAAGCCAAATTCTGAGTTACCTTAGCGACGAAGGCCGGCCCATTATCTGACCCTATCTGGACGGGGAAGCCATACCTGGGGAGGATATCTTCCAGGATTTTTTTTGCTACAACCTGAGCAGTTTCCTTCTTGGTGGGGAATGCTTCAGTCTACCCTGAAAAAGTATCTACAAAGACAAGTAAGTACCAATACCCGTATTTTCCTGGCTTTATCTCAGTAAAATCTACTTCTCAGTAGATACTGGGCCTGGTTCCCCTGAGCCTTGTTCCCGTAGCAGCCTGGGATTGGGGGTAGGCGTTGTTAAGCTGGCAGACTTTGCAACTTGTCACGATGTTGCTGGCCATCTCGGCTGTATGTCTGAATTTGAGTTTAGAGCGTCTGATCAGGTCTATCATCTGCCGAGCACCCAGGTGGGTGGTTCGGTGGATGTGTTCTAACACTTGTTGTCCTAATTTTTCTGGTAGGATGGTTTGGTCATTAGTATCAGTCCACCACCCATTCTGGATCCGTTTTAGGGGAAGCTTGTCAATCCACTGGAGATCTTGTTCTGAATAATCAGGGAAATATGGCAAGTCCTGGGGGCCCGGGTCAGGGAGCTGGAGTGCAAGGAGTTGGCTGGGAGCCTTTGCCACCTTTCTTGCAGTTTGGTCTGCCAGAAAGTTGCCTTGAGCAGTTGGAGTAGTTAGTTTCTGATGCCCTGGGCAATGCACAATGGCTAACTTTTCTGGCCTCCATAGGGCTGTTAGCAGGGCTAGGATTTCTTGCTTGTTATTTTATCTCTTTTTTTTTTTTTTTTCAGCTGTTAGTAACCCCCGCTCCCTGTAAAATGGCCTCATGTATATGCGCCGTTGCAAAAGCATATCGGCTGTCTGTATATACCGTCAGCTTTTTCCCCGCCCCTAAGGTAAGAGCTTGGGTGAGCGCTATCAGTTTGGCCTTCTGGGCCGATGTCCCCGGGGGCAGGGGTTCTGCCCAGATTACCTCAGTCTCTGAAGTCACTGCCGCTCCAGCGTACCTCTGGCCCTGATGCATGAAGCTGCTCTCATCAGTGAACCAGACGAGGTTGGCGTCAGGAAGTGGGCGGTCCTGCAGGTCTTCTCGAACTCCGTGCAACTGAGCTAGTATCTCGGTGTAGTCATGGAGTGGGGCGTCCAGGTCCGGGTTGGGCAGCAGCGAGGCAGTCTCTTACCCAGTGGCCAGCCTCCTTGCAGTAGGCACATTGGTCTTTTCTCAGATTATCATGCCTGGGGGGCCGCCTAGGTTGGGTGTACTCTGGCTGTAGATGTTCTTTCTGTACTACTGCTGCCAGGACCTTGGTCATTTTTTTCAGTGGCCTTAAATTGCCTTTCCTCTGGAGTATCTCTGTTATTATAAACCTGCTGGGCTATCTGAAGGAGGTCCTGAATCCGCTTTCCTTCCAAGTCTTTTAATTTTTGGAGTTTTTTAAATATCTGGGGCTGCCTGATTTACGAAAGACATTACAACAGCTGCCTGACTTCCTGGAGCCTCTGGATTTATGGGGGTGTACTGTCTAAAAGCTTCCATTAATCTTTCTAAGTAGGTGGCTGGGCTCTCTGTCTTTTCCTGCCGAATAGAATATACTTTAGCCAAATTAGTGGGCTTGCGAGCAGCTGCCCGGAGACCTGCCCTTAGAGTCTGGCGATAAAGGTGTAGCCGTCCCCTACCTTCTGCCGTGTTGTAGTCCTACGCCGGCCTGGTCAGAGGAAAGGTCGCGTTTATGAGGTCAGGGTTGGCAGTCGGTTGACCGTCGTCCCCCGGGACTAGCTTTCTAGCTTTTACCTGTATTCTCTCTCGCTCTTCCATGGTAAACAAGATTCGGAGGAGCTGCTGACAATCATCTCAAGTGGGCTGGTGGGTGAACATGACACTATCCAGTAAAGCCAGTAAATCTTTGGGGTTGTCTGAAAACCGAGCACTCTGAGTCTTCTAGTTATACAGATCACTGGTGGAGAATGGCCAGTACTGGAGCTTGGGGATTCCTGTGTCATCTGGGGGTCCTATTTCCTGAAGGGGTAAAGCCACCGTGGAGTCAGGCGGCTGGGGGGGGGGGGCTAGTCCACGAAGTGCACCCTCGCGTCCGCCCCGCTGGCCTTTCAAAGTTACTTTCCCTTTCAGAAGGCCCGTGAGTGCCGGCCGCCTCCCCTCCGCCTGCTCCCTCCCTCTATCTCTCTCTCTCTAATCTTTCCGTTTCTGTCCAAATCTTTGATTGACAGACTCACAGGGTCTCTTTTTTAAGTCTCTATCTCATTCGCGCACGCATTCTCTCTCTCTGTCTCTCCACGTCTGCCGTTTCCTCCCCTTTCTCTTTCCGATTTCCCTTCTCACTTTCTCTTTCTCCCGTCTCTTATGGTCTCTCTCTCACTCATTCACTCCCTCTCCCCAGTCTCACTTTCTGTGTCTCTTCCTGTAAAGGAATGTGGGTTACAATCCCTGTAAAGGAAATCCGCGCCGGAAGCCAGGAGCCTGGGGACCGGGGCTGCAAGCGCGGCGCCGGAAGCCGGGAGCCCGGGGACCGGGGCCGCAAGCGTGCGCGCCCAGGAACCGCGCCGGAAGCCGGGAGCCCGGGGACCGGAGCCGCAAGCGCGGCGCCGGAAGGCGGGAGTCCGGGGACCGGGGCCGCAAGCGCGGCGCCGGAAGCCGGGAGCCTGGGGACTGGGGCCGCAAGCGGGCGCGCCCGGGAACCGGGGCAACTCAGACCGCACGCGCGCGCCCGGGAACCGGGGCAACTCAGACCGCACGCGCGCGCCCGGGAACCGGGGCAACTCAGACCGCACGCGCGCGCCTGGGAACCGGGGTCAGAGTCAGCTGTTGCCCGGATTGCAAACGCGCTCCGGCAACTCAGATCGCAATTTAAATCAGAAGAGAGCCAGGGGACGTCTCCCACCGGTCTCCATTGGCTGTCCTATAAGCTGGCGTCCGCCCAGGACTATTGCCAGCAGTTTCGAACCTGCTTGAGTCACAGATTCGAATTCAGAACAGACATACAGACACAGACAGACAGCGGAGGCAGGCCAGCTCACCTATCAGTAGGTCGAATCTTAGCAGATCCGTTGACCAGGGGTCTGGTGGGCTTAGGGAATTTGGACGGGCCCCAGATGTTATGCCCGGGCCGTTTGTTCCCCAAAGAGACCACCAAGGTCAGAGTCAAAAGCAAGCGGCAAGGATCTTTACTACAAGTTGAACCTGGTCCCTCCATTCCACAGTAGTATACAAAGAGGGGCCCGAACAATGCTAATTTGCTTTTTTATAGCCGAAAGTTGCGGGGAACAAAAGAAATTCTTTTGGCTCCAGCGCTTCCAGTGGCATGAGCGGCTGTCCCTTATTGGAGACTTTCCAGGTGGTGTTTGTACTACAGGCTCAGGGGAGTTGGAGATATGGTGGTATGTGGTGGGATGGGAGGATGGGATATTTTATACTCCATTCCAACCCAAGGCTTTTCCTAGTTCTACTAAGTTCCTACCTAAGCTCCTTTATTCTATAAGAACCTCCACCTACACAGAGTTTCTTTCTTTTCTTTCACTCTCTTTCCCTTTATCCATAGGCTTTTGTGTTCCATTTCCATTTCATTGAGATATGCCATTCCACTACTTCTTATTCACCTTCTTCTCCTCCCTTTCTCCTCCTCCTCTCATTGTTTCCAATCCCCTCTCTCTCCTGCTCCCTGTCTTCCTCACACTACCCCCACACCCATTTTCCCCAGCTCCCTCCAGCTCTCCACACTTCCTGCCTCCCCCTCCTTCTCTGTTCCTTCTTGGCTACCATTCCTCTTCCTTCTGTAGGCTCCCACCCTTCCCACCACCAGCCTCCCACACGCAGCCTACACTAACAGAAGAATGGACTACCACGATCTGAGAGGAAGTTGAGGAATATGTTCCTAGTCAGGACACTGGGGGATCTTTGCTGGGAGTGTGAGTGCGGTGACACCAACCGAGACGATGAAAGTCAGCCAGTCCTTGAGGCCTGGGGAGAACCCGCAGATCCAAGAGTCACGTTCCCCACCTGGCACTGTGGCTCACGCCTGTAATCCAAGCATTTTGGGAGGGCGAGGCAGGCGGATCACGAGGTCAGCAGATCTAGACCATCCTGGCTAACACAGTGAAACCCCGTCTCTACTAAAAAAAATACAAAAAAAAATTAGCTGGGCGTGGTGGTGGGTGCCTGTAGTCCCAGCTACTGGGGAGGCTGAGGCAGGAGAATGGCTTGAACCCAGGAGGCAGAACTTGCAGTGAACGGAGTTGAGATCTGGTCACTGCACTCCAGCCTGGGCGACAGAGCGAGATTGCATCTCAAAAAAAAAAAAAAAAAAAAAAAAAAAGTCATCTTCCCATTCCAAAAGGCTACATCTGATTGCCAAAGTCCAAGGAAATTGAAAACAGCAGGAGCCATTGTTTTTGCAAGTCCAGTTCCAAGTGGAAAGATCATGGTGCTTCCTTCCAGCCGCCGCAAGGTCAGCACACAGGAATTTGCATTGCCCAGGACTCAGCCGGTACCCTGGATGCCTGACTGGGGCCTGTCCAGAGAAAAGCTAGGCGTGGGGCCCATTTCCACCTAGGCAGAGGTTCCTGGGGAAGTAGGCGCTCACCAAGAGATTACCCCTTACTGTCCTCCTGAGGGTGTGTGCAGCCTCAGCGCTGCTACCTCTTGGACTCCACCCTCTGGATGCCACCAGCTCTCGCTGTCCAGGGCTTCCAGTGAAGTCTCCAAGGTTCTGATTTTTGAATCGTCCTGATTTGGTGTGCCAAGAGCTGCCTCCCACAAAGTGAGCAGGTGTGGAGAGCTGCCAGATCCAAAAGATACAATCACAAGGGATTGCCAGCTAGATAGGGACAGAGTCCCCTCTCAATTATGATTCGGATTCAAAGGGTAGATGTCATGGCCCCTAAACATCACAGCATGACCAGGGCATGCCACCCACGACCTGCAGTGCCCTTGCACCTGGTTAGGTGTAAGTGATTTTACTTAAGCAGACAAGTGTTCTCTTCTGGACTTTTTCCTTCCTTTGTGGCTAGCTCTCTCTCTCTCTCTCACTCTCTCTCCCTGTTTCGCCATGAGCCCCCGCATTCTCTACCCCACCTTTATTTTCTCTCTCTGTTTCCACCCTGCTGCCCCCCTTCCACTTGCTTTCTCCTGTTCAGCTTTCATGGTTCACCCCTTCCCTGCCCATTGGCATCCCCCAAACTAATGCTGCTGCACTGTCCTGGGTGGGGAGATGGGTATGGCTGTAGACAGTGCCCTCCAGAGTGTCCAGGATGGGGAAACATGGTGCAGCGGCCAGTATAATGGTTTAAAAGAATGGCCACTTTCAAAAGCCTTTCACATCTCCTAACCTGGGATCTTTTGGGACTAAAATGTTATGGACCACAGTGGAATTCTTCATCCTCCAGGACCTTGTGGTGGATGCCTTCTGTCACTGAGCTTTCATGGTGTGGCTATTAAGTGCCAGGCCCTGCTCTTGGACAGTGTCATCATTGTGAGGAAGTCTCAAGTCACCACTCATAGAGTGGGTCTGGAGCTCACCTATGCAGGCATCAAGAGGTGTCAGAGAGAAAGGGGCATGACCAGTTTGTGTCTTTCCCACATGGCCACTCATTGGGTCGTGGGGGAGTGGAAGTCAGTGCAAGGAAGAAGCCCAGTGAGAAAGCAAATGCACAACATCAGACCTGGGGCTGAAGCCCCCACCTGCAGTGGGACAGCCTCTGAAGTAGGCAAGGGGGAGCAGGGAAGGTCGTGGCCTGGTGTAATCTGGAGTTGGGTGCCCCAACTCATTCATGTGACTCTTACCCAAAGGCAAGATTCAATATGTGCGTTCTTCAGAGGAGAATGTGTCTTCAGAAGAGAATGGAGAGGCTGGGGAGCACCTTCTCACCCCATGCTGACTGTATTTGATGTTACAGTATGCTATCTCTGTGCTATAATTCGTTAGCATGTGGCCATTAATGGAAATGATTGATGGTTTAAGCCCATTCCCAGGTATTCTAGTTTTCATCTAAGTTCCCTCCCTTCCTTCCTCCCTCCCTCCCTCTTTCCCTCCTTCCCTTCCTTCCTTCTCTTTCTTTTTAAATAGACCACTTTGCACTGAAATCTAAGTTCTTTTTCTGACTTAATTCTCTCACAAAATTTGCCAAAATCTCTGAAGCTGCCTTTATCTTTCAGTCAGGGAGGTCATTCTGTAGCCTGCAGTTCCTCCCTGTCTCCTTCTTTGATCTGTGGTTCCAAGTATTTAGCAAGTTCTGCCCTCCAAGGTGGTTTCACCCTGTCCTTACTGGAACCTACACTGTCTGGAGTGCTAATGCCACTATGACCTAACTCATCTGCCATCTGGAATCCAGGGGCACCCCCATGCACAGAGGGTGAAGGCACAGACATTGAAATCTTCAACTCCTCTGACTCCAGGTTGGTGAATCTCAATGCCACGATATCATGATGCCACCAAAAATTGAATTTGGTGCTTTCACATGCTAACTTAGAAAAATTAATGTATATTATTTTATAGTTTTAGGCTTACAGTTAAATTGAGCAGCTACTATAGAGAGTTCCCAAGTGCCTCCCTGTCCTTCAATACACAATTTTCCCCATTAGTATCTTGCAGTAGTGTGGTACATTTGTTAGATTAGATGAACCGATATTGATAACTATCATCAATGAAAGTCTATAGTTTACATTAAGTGTTCCCTCTTTTATCTTATTTTTTTAAACAATTCTGTGGGTTTTGAAAATTCCAGTGTCATGACTTCTGAATACAGTATCATATGTAATAGTTTCACTGCTGAAAACCCCCTGTGCCTCACCAATTCATCCCTCCTTTCCCTCCTTCACTCTTGGCAACCACTGATCATTTTACTATCTCTGTCTTTTTTACTTTCTCAGAATGTCCTACAGTTGGAATTATACAGTATGTAGGTTTTCAGACTGGCTTCTTTGAAGCGTTATGAATTGAATGTTCCTTTATGTCTTTTCATGTCTTGATAGCTCGTTTCTTTTCATCACTGACTAATATTCCATTGTGTGAATACACCACAATTTGTTTATCCATTCACTTGTTGAGAAGAACATCTTGGTTACTTCCAGTTTTTGACAATAATAAATAAAACTGCTGTAAATACTTGTGTGCAGGTTTTCGGGTGAACACAAGCTTTCCTCTCATTTGGCTAAATAAGTCAAATTGCCATTGCAAGATTATATGGTAAGACTATGTGAAAAAATAAAAAATAAAAAAAACCTCCCAAACTATTTTCCAAAGTGGTTGTACCATTTTGCATTTCCACCAACAATGAATGAGAGTTCCTGTAGCTCTGTTTGTTTGACAGCTTTCAGAATTATCACTTTTTACAGATTTTAGCCACTCTAACAGGTGGGTTCTGTCATCTCATTGTTTTCATATGCGATTTTCTAATGATAAATGACTTTAAGTATCTCTTTCATATACTTATTTGCTATCTGTATATCTTTTTGGCGAGGTGTTCAGATCTTTTGTCTACTTTTAAATTGGGTTGTTCACTTTCATATTATTGAGTTTGAAGAGTTCTTCATTTATTTTGGACACCAGCCCTTCATCAGATCTGTATTTTGCAAATATTTTCTCTCAGTCTGTGACTTGTTTTTTCATTCTCTTAATAGTGTCTTTCACAGAGCAGAAGGTTTTAACTGTAATGAAGCTCAACTTTTCAATTTTGTTTCTTTCATGGATTGTGCTTTTAAGGCTGTTTCTAAGAAATCATCACCAAACCCAAGGTCACCTGGCTTTTCTCCCGTGTTATCCCCTAGGAGTCTGTGGTTTTGAACCTTGCATATAGTTATAAGATCCATTTGTGAAAGTTATAAGATCTGTGTGTATATTTATTTATTTTTTCATGTGGGTGTCCAGGGGTTCTAGCAGCATTTGTTGGAAAGGCCATCCTTGCTCTGTTAAATTGCCTTTGCACCTTTATCAAAGATCAGTTTATTATATTTATGTAGGTCTATTTCTGGGCTCTGTTTTCTTTTCCATTGATCTATGAGTCTGTTTTACCTTTTTTCACCACCTCCACACTGTTTTGGTTACTGTAGCTTTACAATATGTCCTGAAGTTGGCAGAGCCAATCCTCGGGGATTTTTTCTGATCTTCACCATGGGAACCTTGTTGGGTTGTAGTGGTCAGACTTAGGAAAGTGTGATATCCCCACATGGCTGGTTCTCAGAGAGTTTTTAGTGCTCAAGCCAGGCCACCCTCAGCTTCTAGTAATCTGTCAATACCATTTAAGTGCTCCTCCCAGGTGCTGGCTCCAGCAGCTTCTGTTCCTGGCAAGCTGTGACTCCCTGTGTTTGCCTGTCTTTCTAGTTTTCAGAATGGCAGTGACCTCAATTCTCTGGCCATCTGAGAAGAGTTGTTGGTTTTCAGTTTGTTCAGCTTTTTTCTTGTTGTGAGGACAAATGGTGACTTTCTACCTCTTTATATGTCAGAGTTGATAACAGAAATTTCATTTAAAAAGTTACTTGTGGCCAGGCGTGGTGGCTCACGCCTGTAATCCCAGCATTTTGGGAGGTTGAGGTGGGTGGATCACAGGGTCAGGAGTTCGAGACCAGCCTGACCAGCATGGTGAAACCCCGTCTCTACTAAAAATACAAAAATTAGCCAAGCTTGGTAGCACGTGCCTGTAATCCCAGCTACTCAGGAGGCTGAGGCAGGAGAATCATTTCAACCCAGGAGGCAGAGGTTGCAGTGAGCCTAGGTCATGCCATTGCACTCCAGCTTGGGTGACAGAGTGAAACTGTCAAAAATAAAAAATAAATAAAAGTTACTTGTAATAAAACTTACTAATTTTAAATCTACGATGAAATCATTTAACGAGGTTTGTTGAATTGTGCAGCTATCAGCAGAGTCACATTTTAGAATATTTTTGTCATTTTCCCAAATTCCCTCAAGCCTCTGAACAGTCATTTCGTAATCTCTGGTGCCCATGACTGGGCCCCAACAAAATAAAATTTGGAAAACCGACATCATTAAATTTCAACTTTTCTTAGATTGGGATTTTTTATACTGACTAATTGTCTTACTTTTAGCATTTTAGGGACTGTTTTGAGGAACTTAATAATAGTCCTTTTCATTGCTCTTCGTGAATTGTTTCATTTTTACTGATAACTGATAGTTGCTACCAAACCTGGTCTGGCAAGCCTAAATGAAGGAACCAAAAAAAAAAAAAAAAATCTGCTATAAGAAATAGAGATAGATGGTGAATTTGCACATAAGATTATGTGGAGTTAGTATTGTACCATCTTTATTCTTTCAGAAATTTGGTTGGTAACATTAGAGATACTCCTCACGTGCTTGGGGCCTATATTATCTTCTTCCAGGTTACAAGGGCTCCAGAATAGTGACATAGGGTGAGTGCAAGATTTTCCTGGATTCTTTGCTTTTTTTTCCCCTCTTGATGGTTATCCATGTATCTGAAATAATAAATCAAAGAGTAGAGATAGGCATCTGTATTAGTTTCTATTGCTGCCTATTAGCACATGCAACAAACTAATGGATCCCGAAACAGAGTCTGGAACAGAGGCTGGGTTCCATGATAAGGGTTTTAGGAAGCTGAATCCAGGCTATGTAATTATGTGGAGCTCAGGATACTTCTCCAAGTTCACTTCAGATATAGGAGGAATACATTTTTGGGGGGTTGAAAGACTGAGTTTTCTTTTTCTGTGCTGGCTGTCAGGCAGGAGACACTCTGACTCCAGAGGCCACCTGCATTCCTTCTCACCTGGCCTCTTCAATTTTCCAACCAATAACAGCTCATGGAGTCCTTCTTCCTGACGTCATTCTTCCTGACATCATTCTTCCTGACGTCACCTCCCATTCTTCCTGACGTCACCTTCTCCTGACAGCTAGAGAAACCACTGGCATGTATGCAATGATGTGATTAGATCCAGTTTACACAGGTAACCTCATCATCTTAAAGTCATATAGCTGGCATGTAACAACATAATCACAGGAATGATGTCTCCTCACCTTAACAGGCTTCAGACATAAGGGTATGGCATGTTTGGGGACCATTTTAGAAATTCCATCTACCACAATCAGACACTCACATTCCCCCATCTGCAAAATACATTCACCCTCTCCCCTAAGGTTTCCAAATTTCATGTCTTTAAAGCATTAGTTCAAAGTGAAAAATGTTATGTAGGCCGCAGCAAATCAAAAGTTTAAAATCTCATCTTAATCATCTACACCAAGTGTGAATGAGGCTTCTGAGGATGTCCATTAAGTACAGATCCTTGACATAATCCCCTTCCCTCTATCAACCTGTGAAACTGAACTGAACAAACAGCTTATCTGCCCTCAGTGTGCAATGGTGGGACGGACATAGAAAAACGATTCTAATGATTCTTGTTCACAAACGGGGAAAGTAGAAGTAACAAAGAATTTACTGATCCAAAACCTTTTTGAAATGAGGCTGAGCAAAGCCCAGCAGGAATTTCTTGATTAGGATCCACAACCTGGAACTAACCTCTGTTACACGGGCTTTGCCTCTGGGCTCTGCATTTCTTTCTATCTTTATAGAAATCATTTTATTTTCCTTCTTCTCCTACTCCTTTGGTTCTTCCCCTTTCTTCTTATGGCAGCATCCTCCCCTTAATCCTTGGCACATCATCCCCAGCAGAATTAGTCAAATGTTGCCCGTGGCACGATCCTGACCATCTCCATGAGGGCCTGTCCTTGGAACCCCCGCTCCCCTGGGACCCTCTTCACTGACCTGACCTCTCTGTCATGATTGTTTTCAGCTGACCTGGCTGGTTTAAGAGAAAACCTAGAATTGTGGAGATCCAGAACCAATCTCTGCTCTCTCTTATCTCCAAGAGAGGAAGAAAATAACAGGTATCGTCATAGAGAAATGACCCACGTGAGGGCTGAGACTCTCCAGCAGTTACAGCAGAGGAAACTCCCTGAAGAATGGTGGAGCTGAGATCCCAGGCCCGGAAAGCAGACTTGTGTTAAGTGCTATTTAGTCTTTATGTCCTCCCTGCCCCAATCTACCAGCCAGCGAATGACAACTGACTGAGTATAAATACTAGGACTACAGAACCGTGATAAAGTGTTTGTCAAAGGAAACACCCTTTTACTTTCCCTGTTTTCACAGTGGAAATTGCTATTTTTGATCCAAAGTTTTCGGAAACGCAGCAGTGAGTTCCTAGAGGGTGAGTTATGTGCTTTGGACCTGGAGGCTGAGGCCGAGGCTTGTGTGGTTAATCTGCTGCCACCATGTGTTGAGGGAGCCTGGGAGAGTCTTAGTCTTTCTAGAGGTCCCTTCCTGCTGTGTTTTCTCTGAGGAACTGAGATGGTTTTTAACGCTGCCCAGGACCTGCAACTGAGACCTGACTCTGTCTCCTGCAGGGGCCTGAGCTGAGTCCACACCCTGGAAGCCCAGAACTGAGGGAACAGAT